>NC_045030.1:143836843-143845013 GCF_008632895.1 Mastomys coucha | reverse complement strand
AAAGAGGACTCTCTCTTAGCAAAGGAGAAGGGGAGGGTGGAATGGGGATAGGATCTGTGTGAGGGGTTTCTGAGAATAGTAGAGCTCATATTGGGATGTAAAATGAATAAATGAAATTAATAAAAACCAGGCAAATTAAAAAATAGAATAAAATCTAAACAAAATAGAGACACAGACACACATACACATACCATACACACACCACATCCACACCCATACACCCCATTAAAACACAAAATCAGAAACTGTAATATATGAACAAAAGATCGATAAGGTAAAAAAGTGTCCAATCAAAGCAATATGAGACAAAAAAAGAAATCTACAAAAATCCCATTGCCTTTGTTTTGTGTCCGCTATATAGTGCTGGACATGGGACCTACCCTTAAGTATGATTTATAAATCCAGTGCGAACCCATTGGAGAAAACTTAAGTGTTTCCTTGTCAGCAGATATCAATTGGAGGTAGTTTCTTGGTAGAGGTAAGAACCCGTGTCCACTTCCCCTTCTCAGTGCTGGGACTCTTTCTGGCTTGATGTTGTGCAGGCCTTGTGCATGCTGACACAGACTATGAGTTCATATGTGCGTCAGTCCTGCTGTGTCTGGAAGACCATTTCCTTGGAGACATCCATCCCCTCTGGCTCTTACAATCTTTTCACCTCCTCTTCTGCATAGCTCCCTGAACCCTGAGGGGAAGGGTTTGGTGTAGACATCTGATTTAGTCTCTCATTCTCTGCACATTGCCTAGTCATGGACCTCTGTATTAGTTCCTATCTCCTACAGGAGGAAGCTTCTCTAATGATGAGACCATCTATGAGTATAGCAGAATATCATTAGGAGTCATTTTATTGCTATGTTCCTTTAGCAGAGCAATGTATTTGGTTCTCCTCTGGGCCCATGACTTATATAGTCTCAGGTTCTTGGCTACCTAGACATTTAATAGTTTTTTTTTTTAAATCAGTTTTTGAGACAAGGTCTCACTCACACAATCCAGGCTAACTTTAAGTCCTATGTAGCCAAGGGTGGTGACACTAAGTATTCTATTCCCACCATCCAAGTTCTGGGATTACTGACATGCTCCACCACACCTGGTTATGCAGGAATCATGATTGGACTCAGGGTTTTACACATGTCAGAAAATAACTACCAACTGACCTATACCTTCAGTCCTTGAAGACTTCTTCAGCCACAAAGAAACTTGTGTCTTTACAAGCTCCAGGGACTGTCTAGTGGTTAAATGTACTTACTGCTCTTGCAGAGGACTCGAGTTCAGTTCCCAGCACACAACTTCCTATGACTGGATCCAGGAGGATCCCACGAATCTGGCCTCTTCAAGAACCTACATTCATGTGCACATACCTGCCCCATAAGTCTCTTCCCCACTTTTCTATACAAGGTTTCTCTCTATAGCCCTGTCTCTCCTGGAACTCTCTCTGTAGGGTAGGCTGGTCTCAAACTCAGAGTTCTTACGTGTTTCCTTGCCAGCAGATATCAATTAGAGATAGCTTCTTGGTAGAGGTAAGCATCTCCCTCCCGAGCCTTGGAATTAAAGCATGTGCTACCATGCCTGTCTGCATTGTCTCTTTAAAACATTTGTTTTTAAAGAAAGTATTGTCTTCCTAGCAGCTTTGTTTCTGTGTCACCTATCAATGAGCCAATTGTTGAATAGAAACACTATTCCATCTTCATGAGCCATGATGTCTTCTTTTTTCTGCTAATAGACCTGTGTATGTGTTAAGAAGTGAGTTCAAAGTTTAGATGCTATTAAAGTCTGCTCCAGATTTTTGATTCTCCTATAGTTATCCTAGGCGCTGAACACAACCCAAGGCCTGGACAAGAAGCTTATGCCCTCTCAAGCTCCACCCAGAAGTAGATTTGTCACAATTATGACTGTAACCTCAGAATAATAGACTCTGACCTGATATGTCTCATTCACTTGGTCAGTGTCAAACATTACTTCCAGGCACAGTGTAACTGATTATGGACAATCCTTACTGTTGCACATCATGTGAGTTCTCTTTGACAATGGTAGAGAATCTGCTTGTACTCAAAACTATACAGAACTTCATTTGCCTATCTGAGGAATAAGGAATCAACCTAAGGCCCAAACACCATAGAGTTCCTCTGTTTTAATTTAGTTCCAGTTCACAAATTTAAAAAAAAAATTAAAGTTTAAAATTAATTAAAAGAAAAAAGAAAAAAGACTTTAGGCTTTGAAAAACCCTAAGTGGAGGGAGAGATTAATGGGAGAGAAAATTGGAATGGGCGGCATCTCTGGGATAGGCTAGAAACCTAGGACAATGGAAAGTCCTAGGAATCTCTGAGGGTGACCCTAGCTATGATATAGAGGATCATATCATACAGGGGATATGGAGCTTGAACCAGCCATCTCCTATAACCTGGCAAGGTTTCCTTCCAATGGGAGGATTGGGGTACCAATCTAGATACAGAACCTTTGACCTACAATTTGTCCTGTCTACAAGATTGAGCAGAAATTGAGGGAATGGCCAACCAATGACTGGTTCAGCTTGAGACCTATGCCAGGTGAGGGACTTCACCTTGTCCCTGACACTATTAATGATATTTTGCTCTACTTGTAGACAAGAGCCTAGCATAACTGTCATCTGAGAGGCTTCACCCAGCAACTGAAGGAAACTGATGCAAAGACCCACAGCCAAACATTAGGTGGAGTTTGGGGAATCCTGAAGAAGAGGGGGAGGAAGGATTGTAGGAGCCAGAGTGGTCAAGGATACCACAAGAAAACCTACAGAGTCAACTAATCTGGGCCCATAGGGGCTCACAGAGACTGAACCATCAACCAGAGAGCAAGCATGGGACTGACCTAAGCCCTCTATACATATGTAATAGATGTACAGCTTGCTTCATTTGGAACTTCTAACAGCAGAATCAGGGGATGTCTCTGACTCTGTTGTCTGCCTTTGGGACCCTCATCTAGTCTCAGTAGGAGATGTGCCTAATCTTACTGCAACTTGATATGCCAAGGTGGGTTGATATCCACGGGAGGCCACTCCTTCTCTGAAGAAAAAGGGAGGAGGGGTAGATGGGAAAAGAAGGTAGAATGGAAGGACTGGGAAGAGAGAATGGAGGAGAATCTGTGGTTGGGGTGTAAAGTAAATAAATTAATTAGTTATCTAATTAAAATAGAAAAGAATAGAAAACCAATTTTAACAAAAATTAATATGGTAAGCTTTTAGTTACTGTTGGTGGGAAGAGTTGGTGATTTCTTCAGTCAGTTGTAGCAGGAAATCTCTCAAAAATATTGTTACACTTTACATAAGATCAAGAAATAAGTTATTCATACCAAATAATCTTGTTCATACCAAAGAACAAGATTTGCATTCAATGCACATGGGGTAAAGTAGAGAGGCTGATGGAGTTTAAACTGGGGAGGTTAATACCCTCCTAAAACTGCCTTTATCACCTTCACTGCCTGACATTTGCATATACTTCTACTTTTAAATTTTAGTTGTGTTTATATTTCAAGGCTATATGTCAGGCTGCAGTGCTCTCTGGTTTCCAAATTTGTCCAGCAGTAGCTTGTTAGGAGAGGGAGGGACTGTTTCCTTTAAGTCAGTAGGTTCATTATGCTCCAGTGCATGGTCACATATCCAAGAGTATATAGGCAGCACAAGTTGGACATGATGGTTTTTGTTTGTTCATTTTAACAATGAGGACAAAAAGTTGGGTGGATAGGGAATAGGGGTGGAACAAGGAAGAGTTCAGGGGTGAATATTATCAAAATACTTAGTATGGGATTGGGTTTGGGGAACTTTTCAAACAAGGATGTGGAGAGATTGTGAGAACCTGAGGACCAGGACCAGGACACCTATAGCAATACAGTCTCTTCTAAGAACAACAAAAGAACAAAAGAAGGACATGGAGTTGGGGAGAGGTTGGATCTGGGAGGAGATGAAGGGAGGTATGGAGGGTGAATATGATCAAGATATGTTGTATGACATTCTCAAAAAACAGAGAGAAAGACAGAGCCAGAGAGCCAGAGCCAGAGAGAAACACACACACACACACACACACACAGAGAGAGAGAGAGAGAGAGAGAGAGAGAGAGAGAGAGAGAGAGAGAGAGAGAGAGAATTGATTAGGACAAATATCAGCTAGAATGCAATACTTTCTCCCTTCTTTAGGTTTCTCAAGTCTCCTTTTCTTCTAAGACCACTTGCACTATAAGCCCCTCCACACACCCCCCAGTCTGAAACCTTCTTTTAGAGAACTTGGTGCTAGTTTCCAAAGAGCTCCAATATGGGTAAAACACTCTAACCAGCCTCAGAGGAAGAAAGGGAAGACACCCTTTTCTAAATCCCATTTCCCCCTATTATTGTTAGCTTGCTATCTTAGGAAATGGAGCAACTGGCTTTAGAGTAGTTGGCCTTGTTGTAGAAGTCCAGGGAAGACTGATAGTAAGCAAGGTGTAGTGGACACTTACTAGCATTTTTCTTTAGCAGTCCCTTTCATATGCTTGATAATCCATAATTTTATGAGGCAGATTCCACTTGCAAGCATTAACACTGAAAAGGCTACCTATTCAATCAGTCTCATTTCAAAACTGCAGGTTGGGCTGTAAAGCCTATGAACCACAACAATGACCAGCATGGGAAGATAGTCCAAAACATGCAATAGTGTCCCTTATGTTCTGGGAGCAACCAAAACCCACCTAATCAATCCATTCAGTAGGATGGGATTCATGCCTGTCTTATCCAGTAGAAACTACCATGGTCACTTTCCTATATAAGCATAATTTCTAGCTGCATTCTAACTATTTATCCTCATACCCACAGATAGGTGTAGCTCTCAGATTGTACCAAAGAAGCTTCTTTTGGCAGCATATGGACACAGTTACAGAAAGCTATGACTGGTCACAATGCAGGGAAAAACTGATCACGGTGTGCCTATGTCCAATTGATACATTTATACCATAACCTCTACACCCAAGGCTCAGAGAATGTCTAGGAAGAGGGAGTAGGAAAATTATAAGAGCCAGAGGACCAGAACATCTGCTGTGAGATAGTTTCTTCTAAAAAAAAATAAAGTTTTGGGCTGTAACTACTTTGAAAACTGTCATTGGTTTCAAAAAAGAAATAGCAAATGAGGAGCAAAAAAGGAGGGGCAGAACCACGAGTAGTTAGGGTGAATATGATCAAGATCTATTGTTTAAAATTCTCAAAAAATAATAAAAAATATTATATTAAAATGTTAAAGAGTTGGTGGTTTGGGAAGAATGAGTTCCCTGTAAACATTTTCAGCATCAGGTGAATACAGCTGTAGAGTCCCTATTTAGTTTCCAGAGGTAGCAGAAGTGTCAGAGGTGTGAGAACTAAAAATGGTGGTGCCTAGTTTCTAGTGGCATTAGGAGCCGTGTTCCTTCTGAGAAACCTCTGAGATGGCATTTTGGACCATTGTAGTTTTTTATGCTCCTTCTCCTTGATTATACAGTGTTTTCAGGTTCTGTGAGGTATCTAGCTCAGGGCTTCCAGCTGAAATCAGTTGAAACCTGTTCAAGAATTAACTGTTTAAGAACACTGTTTATTCTACTGTAGCAACATGCTTGATAACCAGTATCTATGCCCCACCCTCCCCCAACTTGTATCAGCCATATAGTTGGGTTGTGTTGCTGTAGTCCTTAGATCCATCCAAAAACGGTTCCAGATTTGTCATAGGCAAATTGTGACAATCCTATATTTCAGGAAACGAGGATTGATTCTTGTCATGTGGGTGCTAAAGTTACAGTGCAGCTCAGGACTTTTGATCCAGTGGCAGCCATCACTGGATCAGCAGAACTGAGTGTAGGATTATGAGCTCTGTGGAAGGCGGGAGGGAGAGATGATAGAAAAATGCTGGCTCCTTAGTGACATTAAACAGGTGTATTGGCTCAGCATTTAGTTAAGATATCTATACTTTTGGATTCCTTTCTAGTTATATGATCAACAAATTCCCTTTATTAAAACAGTTTGAATAGGATTTTTTTTGCCATTTACAACTATAATAATCCTATTAAAGAGAGCTATGAAATCTCAGAAGATTTAGGGTAAGAGGTGAGAAGCCCCCAGATACTTTAAAGTGTTCTTTTCCTTAAAGTCCGCATCTCCTGTGCTCCTGTATCTCAGGAACTGACTCCAACATGGCCCACTCACCTAAGCTACAAATAAACATGAAATTCACACTGGACTCCTTTTTCTTCCTTTCATCTTCCTTTCCTTTCATCTAATCAAATCTTCCACCATGATAGCTCTGTTTTATTATCTTTGCAGTTCTCCCTCATCTCTGAAACCTATAACTTCTACTTTATTCCAAATACCATGGTCCACAATAGCATCCTGAGTTGACTCCAGCTCCTTTCAGGTGTTCACCCTCCCCTTTCTCACTTGCTTTCTCTGTTCCTGTCACGATGAACTGTTCTCCATACAAAATTTGGCAGTGTCATCTATTCTCTTCCAGATAATAAGCACATGCATATACCTAGTCTTTCCCTACTCCTTTCTATCATCTGGTTCCAAACATGTCTATTCCCTGTCCCATGCTACAGAGATTCCATGGGCCCTAGCAGAAAGCTTATACTCTCTTCTTTCCATCACTTCCTTTGCCCTTCTTTGATGTTGGCCATGCCTTCTCACACAGCAGACCTGCTCGCCCTTCCCTTTCTCTGGAGCCATCATGAGGCCCCTTCCTCCCCAATTTTCTCCTTTCTTCCTCGGGTCCTTCAGTGTGTAGAATCAAGAACAGTTTGGGTTCTTTCTGTTCTATTGTCTGCACAACCGATTACTTGCGTGTCCCATTGTTTGTGTCTGTTCTAGTGTCTGTGTGAGTGTTACAATGCCTGTGTCTATCCCAGTGACTGTGTATCTAAGGACCATATGTTTCAGCTTCTGAGAGTCTTGTTGTCTTTATATTCCAGTGGCTTTGTGTTTATTTCAGTGTCTCAGTATTCCAGTGATTATACATCCTGTTGTCCTCTGTATCCATGTGTCTGGGCATCTTCTACTTAGTGTTTGCATATCCTGGCATCTAGCACCATTTCTGGCATTGGTATTTATCTTTATCTGTAGATATTATTCTCTCTACATCCCAGCGTCTGTACATGCCTTAGTAATATATGGGTAGTATCTCTTTTTCTAGGTATCATTTTTATTGATTCTCTGGAGTTTCAAATCATACACCACAATAACATTCACTTCCCAGTACTTCTGTGTCCAACCCCCATTGACCCCCCTCAAAAGTTAAAAAAATGTTATCAATATACTCAGTGAAGCATGATCAAATTTCAGTGGTCAACTCCTTAAATAGAACTGAATTCTTCCCTTCCCATACCCTGCCAGAACCCATCAATTGTGGAGAGCAACTCTTGAGCACTCCCTTTACACTTATAAAAGAGTTCTCTTTGGTGACTTCTTGTCTTGGCTGTTCTTGAGGGGGTGGAGAGGTAGGGGTTTTCACAGAAGCTTTCCACGTCTCTCCCTCTCAACTGTGCATCTGTAGCCATCAATATCATGGCAAAAGTAGCCTCTTTGCTCTTCAGAGTCAGTGGGAATATGGAACATGGTTCTCCACAAGACCAAGAACACAACCCCCTGCTGCAGTAAGACTACAGACCCAGACAAGGCCTTGGGGGCTGCCTGGACCACTGGAATCCATGAGGTGTTGAGAAAGGTATATTCTTGTGTGTTTTGGTAAAATGTTTTATAAACATCTGTTAGTTCTATTTGGTTTATGATATCAGTTAGCACCAGAATTTCTCTATTTAGTTTTTGTTTTGGTGACCTGTTTTTGGTGAGAGTTGGGTATTGAAGTGTGAGGGTCAATGTGTGATTTACTCTGTAGTAGTGTTTCTTTTACAAACTCAGGGTATACTTGTTTTGGGCACATAGACGTTAACTATTGCAAGGTCCTTCAACTTAAGGCCTACTCCCTGAGATGGAACCCATACCTGACACTGTTCGCATCACCAAGAGCCAGAAACTACATAGCCCAATGACCTAGGGTAAAACTAAAATACTATCAGACTTATAAAAATGTAGTGTTAAAATGACTCCTAATGATATTCTGCTATACTCATAGATTAGTGCTTTATTGACTCATCAACAGAAAAGCTTCCTCTTGTAGCAGATGGGAAGAGATAAAGAACCTCATAGCCACACACACAC
>NC_045030.1:143820767-143836833 GCF_008632895.1 Mastomys coucha | reverse complement strand
GAGCTCAGGGTAGAGAAGGTGGAAAGAGTGTAAGAGCCAGAGGGGATGGAGGACACCAGGAGAACAAGGCCCTCTGAATCAACATGAGCAAAGCTCATATGAACTCACAGAAACTGAAGCAGCAAGTACAGGGCCTGCATGGGTCTGTACCAGGTCCTCTGCATATATATTATAGCTTTCAGTTTAGTGTTTTAATGAGACTCTTGAGTGTGTGAACAAATGGGTCTCTGATTCTTTTGTCTTATTTAGGGTTATTTTCCTTCTTTTGGGCTGCTTGGTCTAATTTCAATGTGATGTTTTTGTCTTATTATAGTTTATTTTGTTATGTTTTGTTGTTATCTCATAGAAGCATGTTCTTTTCTGATGGAGGCAGAAATGGAGTGGATTCAGATGGAAGGAGATGTGGGGAGGAACTGGGAAGGGAAACTGTAACCAGGATATGTTGTATGAGAAAAGACCTCTTGGTAGATTTTTTTTCCTTTGATGAGTATGTAGTGTCCTTCTCTACTTTTTTCTGATGACTTTTGGTTTGAGTTCTATTTTGTTAGATATCAAGTGACTACACCGCCTTAGTTTTGAGCACATTTGCTTGTAATATCTTTTTCCAACCCTTATCTATCCTTGATGTTAAGGCGTGTTTCTTATATACAACAGGATGGATTCTCATTTTCACACCCATTCTATGAATCTGTGTCCTTTTATTGAAAAATTGAGACCATTGATGTTGAAAGCTGCTAATGATTGATGATTCTCATTATTTGTTATTGTTGGTGGTGGTAATGGTAGTGATGGTGATGAAGATGATGTATGTGTGTATTTCTCATATTTTGACTTTGCTGATCTGATATTATTTATTTCCTGTATTTTCTTGGATATAGTTAACCCCTTTAGCCTGGAGTTTACCTTCTAGTACCTTCTATAAGGCTGGATTTGTATAGAGATCTTGCATAAATTAAATTTTCATCATGGAATGTTTACTTGGTCTCTTTCTCTTGCCTTGAAGCTTTTAATATTCTTTCTTTGCTGTGGATATTTATTGCTTTGATTATTAAGTGTTGAGGGGACTTTCTTTTCTGGTCCAATCTATTTGGTGTTCTGTATGCTTCTTGTACATTGATAGGCATTTCCTTCTTTAGATTAGGAAATTTTTCTTCTATGAGAACATTTTCTGTGACTTTGACCCTTGCTTCTTCTCCTTCCTATTCTATACTTATTATTCTTAGGTTTGGTCTTCTTATACTGCCCCAGTTCCTGAATATTTTGTGCCAGGAGTTTTTTAGATTTAACATTTTCTTTGATAGATGAATCCAATTCTACTATAGTATTTTCAGTATTCTCATTAAAGAGACTAATGGAAGAGATTTTCTCTTTCATCTCTTGTATTCTGTTGGTGAACTTGCTTCCGTAGTTCCTGTTTGAATTCCTAAATTTTTCATTTTCAAAATTCTTTCAGTTTGAGTTTTTGTTATTGATTCTATTTCTAATTCCAGTTCTTGATCATTTGTATTGATTCCCTTCTACCATTTGTGTTGTCCTGGATTTTTAAAAAGAGAATTTATTCATTTCTTCTTTAAGGACCTCTATCTCATGCATAAAGGCTGTTTTAAGGTGATTTTTCTTGTGCTTTAGCCATGTTGGAATATTCAGGATCTGCTATGGTAAGGCTACTGGGTTCTAGTAGAGACACTTTATCCTGGCTGTTATTGTGTTTTTATTCTGGCATCTAGGCATTTGGGATTGGGAAGATTGTATTCCTAGGTGCTGATATCTGGTCTTATCTTTGTTGGGTAGGTGTTTTGCTCCTTGTTTTCTGTTTTCTTTGTGGTTCTTAGAAGACTATTGTGGCTGTGTGTTGCCCTAGGAAAAATTTCTGGGGTCTTGATGTATGTGGGCACTGGGGGTTCTGGGATAGATGTGTTTCTGGGTATTGGGACCTGATACTTAGTAACATGAATGGGGTGGTGGTGGGTATGGGAGGCTTCATAAGAGGAAGGAAAGCAGGGTGTTCCACAGGATCTGCTTAGTCCCCTGGGAATGAAGGCAGAGAGTGAGGAGAGGCCACAGCAGAAGGTCTGCTACAGACCTGGGAATGAGACTGGGGGAGGGGATTAGACTTAGAGGAGTGGAGAAAGAAGTGAAGATCTGCAATTAAACTGCTTGTTTCTCCTTTTGGTTTCCCAGGGAGTGCCTGCTAGAATTGTAGGCTGGGACAAATCAATGAATTTGAAGATGATCTGTGTGATCCTCTGGAGATGGGTATAGGCAGGTAAGGGAGGCCGCATCAGGTTTTCTGCTACAAAGCTAGGGATGAGACTGGGAATTGCACTTGGAGAAACAAATGGAGAGGTGAAAATCTACAATTAGGTTACCTGTTTCCCTAGCCAGAAAGTGTCTCTTAGTTTTTAACCTTCCTAACTGTGTCTGTAGCACAGTATTTGTAAAGACCAGTTCTATACAGTTCTATGTCTGTATGTGCATCCCTTGTCATTGACTCTATTCCCTAGAGTATATATGCCAATTTTCATGTGTCCCAATGCCAGTTTACCTTGGCAAATGTGTATCCCAGTGTTTACTTTTCCCAATGTTTGTCAGTCTCTGTATCCTTGTATCTTGGTGGTATCTTATAATACCTTGTCTATATACCTCAGTGTTTATTTTTTCTAGTATTGGTACTTTGCTTTGTCTCTAAGATTAGTTTTTCATATGCTTCAGTTTTTGTGCCTGTCCTTTGTGTTCCAGTATCTTAGGTTCTGTGTGCTCCTTTGTCTTTGTATACCAGAATCTCTGTGTACCAGTATTTGGTTACTATTGCCTCTGTACTTCTGTGCATCTGACAGCTGCCATAGACCTTATATGTATGTGTTAAATATTTGTTCATGCCAGTGTGTCTGTGTTTTAGTAACTATGTGTGTTTTCCTTTGGCTGCATGAATTATAATATCTATATGACAAACACTTGAGTTATGTCTACATAATTCAGTTTCCCAAGATTTATGTAAATGTTTCTGTGTCCTGGCGTGTGTGGTCTCTACGGTATGTTGTGATCTAGTAAGTGTATGTCCTTGATTTTCAGTAAGTCTATGAGAGTATTTCCAACTATGCCATAAATTCTATCAGTCTCTGTGTTTCAATACCAACCTAGCCATATCTCTAGGTATTCCCATTTGACACTGTGTTCCTTACTTCTGACCTTGTCTCCATGTGCCATAGCTGTATATTTAAATGCCCATGTATCCTTACTCTTGAATGTACCTGAGATTCAGCATTTCCCAAGCTTCTTTCCTAGTATCTGTGTCTTCCTGTCTCTGCGTGCCTATGAAGCTCTGTGTCTCACTACCTGCTGTGGATGTAGTGAGTTGCTGTGTTTTGAGTGCTCATGTGTGGGTGTGTCTCCTTTGATGTGTATCACTTAGTTTTTGGGTATTACTAATTACTGACCAGTGCTTTTTTTACATGTCTGTCAATTTTTTTATATCTATAGTTCTTCATATGTATTTGAGTCTTTGTGCATCCCTGAATCTGTATACCTAGAATCTTTACATGGCCTTGAGTGTTTGCATGCTTCCTAGTGGCTAGACAAGGTGACTTGGTACCCACCAGCCTCTGTGTTCCACTTTCAATTTGTTCATATTTCTGCATGACCCTAAGTCTTTGTGTATATTAGATACCCTGTGATCTAGCATATGTGTCCCTGGATTCTTGTGTCACTGTCTCCCTGGGTTCCTTTGTTCCAGACACTGTGTATGCTCACGGTTTGCATAGGCTGCCATTCATGTGCCTACGAAGCGTCCCTGAGCCTGTGCATCTCCAGAACTTCCTTTCTCATGTCTAAACTTCTGTTCTGCTGTTTTTCCTCTCTTACATCTATTGCTCCCACATCTTTCTCAATGTTTCTGTGTGATTATTTATAATATTGAAACTGTACTCTCATAGTCCCCGAGTCTTTGTCTTGGGTTCCACACGACATTCCTGTTTTGTGAGTTTACTTGAGTATTTCTCTGCATCTGTTTTGTTTTACTTCATCGTCTTCAGCTTCATGTCTTTGCCTCTCTATTTTGTCTGGAGTCTGGAGCCATACTTTTAAGTCATTGAACCACTACATTTACATCTTTAGGTTGAAATCACTATTCAACCCAATCTCATCCTTTCATTTGTAGCCATTATTTGTTGATCTCTGTGACATATAGATGTCTTTGGGTATATTCTGATTGACCCTTGAGGGGTCAGGGAATGCCTTCTAGGGGAGGTGATAACTAAGACTCGAAAGATGAAGAGAGTTTACCTAGATAAACTCAAAAGAGGCATGCCCCACATAGAAGGATGAATACATACAGAATTCCAGCGATGGCTAAGATCATAGCTTATTAGGGAAATTCCAAGGCAGAACCGGTCACTCAGTGAGGTTGAATTTTAAGAACGATAGTCAGTGAACTACGAAAAGACAAGATAAAGTTGGGAAGGGGATGTTGAGTGGGGGGGGAGTGGAGGATTGTGGGAGGAATAGAAGGAGGAATAGGGGGCTTGATATGATCAAAATACACTGGATACATGTATGAAATTCTCAATGAATTAAAAGAAAGTCACTTCCAGGGGTCATGCAAATTTGGAAGGAACAGAGACTATGAACAAGGTAAAAAGAATACTAAAGCTTTTAGGGCCAAAGTTCTGCTCAGCTTAGTGTATCTTTGTGTATCCTGGTATATTTGCCCCTTAGCACATGCATATACATCCTTTATGTACACCAACATGTACCCAGGCCTGTGCCATGGTTCACTCCATGTCATAATCTCTGCATCTCCAGGTTCAGGAGCCATTACATAACATAGGCAAGGTAAGGCTGACCCAGCAGCTGTTCCACATGAGAGCGCTTCACCAGCCAGCATGAAGTCCAGCGGGGAGGCAGCCTTGGTGACTCCTTTAGCAGCCTCTTGCCTAGTACCACTGGCACGTCCAGGCCGTGGTGCTTCTGTAAATAAGACCCAGTAGGTCCTGTTACCAGCCGGATGTCTGTATGTTGAAACTGCCCTGAGGGAGAGAAGATGTAGCACCAATTAGAGCTCTAGGGAGGCCTGTGAGCAGGGAATCTAGGAGGAAAGTGGCAGAATTAGGGTGTCAGGCCTACCTACAGGAGGGGAGAGCATGAACAAGCCAGACGGAATAGGAGTGTGGCATGGAGTGGAGAGTCAAGATAGCAGAGATAAAGAGAGCAGCTGAACTTGGAGAAAACAGGAAGATACAGGGGAAGAAATGGTTCAAGGAGCCACGGGGAGGTGAAGATAGCTGTCCACCCTACTATCACTGCTGTTGGGGTCTTCTGATTTATAGTCTCGGCACCTACAGTCCATGTTCGCAGGAGCCTAACAATTCAGATGGTGCTTTAAAAAACACTAAGGCCTTGCTGTGTCTTTCCTCTGTTTAGAACTTTTCACGACTCCTCTGGTGCCTGTGAGAGAATGTCAAATTCCTCACCTTGACATTCAGCTTGATCATGCTAGCTGTAGCTCCTGCTATCGCCAATGCCTTTCCTGTACACTCTTGCTTAGCCTGACACATGTAATGCCCTCCCTCTTCTCAGAGGTCTTCCTTTTTGTTGTTGTTTTTAATTTTTATTAAATGTATTTATTCACTTTACATCCCAATATCAGCCCCCTTTCTCCTCTCAGTACCCCCTCATACAGATCCTCCCCTTATTCCTCCTACCTCTTCTCCTTAGAGAAGGGGGAGCTCCCCTCTAAGTATCAGCACCACTACTCCCCCCACACACATCAAGTCGCTGCAGGACTAGGCACATGCATCCTTCCCCATTGAGGCTGGGAAAATATTCCCACCCTGAGTCACTCTAGCTTTCTGTGCAGCTCTCTGCCTTGCAGTCACCTCTCCCTGTAAGCACACTTCTGTCTGGCTCTGTCTTTTTCCCTGTCAAGTTGGGAGCCCACTATACTTTCATCCTAAAGGCTTCTGGGCTGGGAAGAAGGAAGACTCAGAGGTTATGATCACTTGCTCTCCTTGCTGAGGTCTGGAGTTCGTTTGGCAGTACCCACATGAGCTTATGAGGTTCTTTAACTCTAGTTTCAAGGAACCTGAGGACCTCTTTTTGGCCTCCAGGGCTACCCAGAATACATGTGGTGCACAAACACACACACAGACAAAACATTCATAAGTACACAAAAATAAGAAGAAAGAAAGGAAAAAGAAAAGAGGTTTCTGTTAGGGCTGGTACCCCTGGTTTCTCTCTGCCTCAGAAGCACTTACCCATCAAGCCACAGGCTGAGGGGCTGAGGCCTGAGCCATTGGCCACATAGAACCCCAAATGGGGTAGCTGTAGTGTGCTGGGGTGTCTGTACTGGTGACGAAGGATGAGGAAGTTGAGGTGGGTCCCAAGGCGGAGGGTGAGATGGGCTGCAGAAGCCACATGGAGCTCCAGCTGGGGCTTCTTCACCAGGGCAGGTTGGTTCCAGGGTAAGCTCAAGGTGCTCTCACCTTGCACAGATATAGAACTTCGATTTATTGTAATGGTGTAGGACCAGGGTTTATCTGAAGTTATTGTGATGATATGGAAGTATGTCCGGGTCTGGTCCTTATGACCTGGTCTTGATGGTGCTCCAAGCAACTGCCCACTCACATGCAGCCCTGTATGGAGGGAATGCAGACCTAGAGCACAAGATTTCACTACAATGCGCCCATGGTAACCTAAAGCACAGGCAAGTTTGAGGTCTCAGGGTCCAAATGACATCATTCAGACTTGTGTTTAGAATGTTAGCTCTTATGTCGAAATGCTTTCATCATGGTCCACTCTGAGCTGTGTATAAGGGGGGGATGTAGTATGTGCACATGCTTACCCTCATGTGGTTATTTGCATGTATGCATGAATGTTTGCCCACTGCTGTACAAATTTGGTTATATTTTGATGAGTATCTCTGGGAATATCAGTGCTCTACATGTTTGAAGAAGATGGCATGTTTCAATTTGCATTTTTGATTGTATGACTATGTATGTCTGGTTGTTTGTGGGATATGCCAACATGTATAAAGTGTCAGTATGCATACATCTAGATGCATGTTAGTGCGTGTTGGGTGACTACTTCTATGCACTAGTGTATTTCATGTGTCTGATGGGACAGAGAATATGTGCTGTCTTTCTGTATTTGATTCCTGGGGATTGGGACGAATCTGGAAGCATCAGAGCTTCTATGTCTGAATTGTTGATGTGTATGGGTTGCTGTGTGGTACATATTTGCATATATCTATCTATATGTATAGATAGATATATAGATATATATGTATATATATGTTTTTCGAGACAGGGTTTCTCTGTGTAGCCCTGGCTGTCCTGGAACTCACTCTGTAGACCAAGGTGGCCTCGAACTCAG
The DNA here is from genome assembly GCF_008632895.1 of Mastomys coucha. Lineage (NCBI taxonomy): Eukaryota > Metazoa > Chordata > Mammalia > Rodentia > Muridae > Mastomys > Mastomys coucha. The sequence continues at coordinate 143,829,465 of NC_045030.1, read as the reverse complement.
AAATCTTCTTGTCTCTGTCTCCCAAGTGCTGGGATTAAAGGTGTGTGCCACCACTGCCCGGCTCATATTTGCATATTTATGAGTATACAGAATGTCAAAATAATTTACCAGATGTCCTGGATATATCTATGACTATCTTGGTGGCTTTATGAGTGTGCTTCTTTTCACTTTTAAACTTAATCAATTGCCAGGCGGTGGTGGCGCACACCTTTAATCCCAGCACTTAGGAGGCAGAGGCAGGCGGATTTCTCAAAAAAAAAAATTAATCAATTAATTAACTAATTTTTTTTTTTCTGGTTTTTCGAGACAAGGTTTCTCTGAGTAGCCCTGGCTGTCCTGGAACTCACTCTGTAGACCAGGCTGGCCTCGAACTCAGAAATCCTCCTGCCTCTGTCTCCCAAGTGCTGGGACTAAAGGTGTGTGCCACCACAGCCCGGCTCAATTAACTAATTTTTGAGACAGCATCTTACTATGTAGCTCTGGCTGTTCTGGTACTTACTATGTAGACCAAGCTGGCTCTTAATTCACAGAGAATTCTCCTGCTTCTGCTTCCTGTGTGCTTGGATTAAAGGAGTACACTACTATGCCTGGGTTTAGATTTATTTTGTTATTTATGTGTACTTATTTATATATTGTTTATGTATGCTTTTACTGTATATATGTATGTGTATCATATGCGTGCCTGGCACCCATCGAGGTCAGAAGAGGGTATTAGATCTCCTGGAACTGGAGTTACAGATGTCTGTGAGTCATGTGTTTGTTTTCATATGCATTCTTGTATATTACAGGATACTATATATAGTTATATATTTTATGTTATAAAGTATATAAATACATGGAGAATATATTATAATATACTTATATGAGATATAGTATATACACATTATAACATATACATATACTACATGTATGTATATACATACTCTAGAAACCCTGAGGCCTCCCAGAACTGTAAACCAACACAAACTCTCTTTATAAGGTACTTCCTCAGATATGTCATTATTTTATACACTCTACTGTAAGATACATAAATAAAGTGCTAAATGTCTAGGGTTGTTGACATGAGAACACTCAGCTGTGGTCTTGTGTTGAAATGGAGTCCTTGGGGTTCTCACCTGCCTTAGGGTCCTCTATGAGCTTCAGGAGGTCCCCTGGGCGCCCATCCAATGTGAAGCAGATCTTCTCATCTGAGTGAGGAATGTGAATCACAAAGTGGGGATCCCCATCCACTGTAAGACAGGAGATGAAACTATGATGTTATGAGTCTTGAAGAAATGGTAGAAAGGAGAAGAGGGGAATGTAGAAGGCCATGTCTACTTTCTAAGAGTGAGGAGGAAGGAGGAGGAGAAGGTAATGGAGAAGGGGAGAGGGGAAGAGAGGAAGGGAAGGAGGGAGAGAGAGTACCCAGTGTCGGTCCCAGTGCACAAGGGGTAGGGGCGAATGGATTACCAGAGGATGAGAAGGTGAAGATGCCTGGCCATGTGCCTGCAAAGGATTGAGGACATGAACTGATAAGGAACTGATCTAACACATCCCCAACAACCCTGTGACCCTCCAGGTTCTGGGTCTTAGGTAGGAACCAAATCACTGAGCTCAGTATTTAAATCTTTTCTGAAATTTATTTCTCCGGTTTTTTTATTTATGCTTTTTTTTCCAATTTGCTGTTGTTTGTTCTTTGATCCAGGGTCTCAATATATAGCCCAGGCTAGATTTGAACTCCCAAGACTCCTTCCCTCAAACTCTAGAGTGTTGGGATCACACACAACCATCGCACTTGCCCCTGAACTGGTGCTTGCCGTGACTGCCTGCTTGTTGTTTGCTTCTTCCTGTTTTTATTGCCATTTGGAATGTTTTCCTCTTATTTACTTCTTTCTTACTCAAGTCAATTTCTAGTCATCCTTCAAGGCCAGATCAACTGATGGGTTGATGGATTATTAGACAGCAATGTTCTAAGACTCCCCCCACCACCATTTGTCTTGCTCTGTCTTGCTGAGTGATGCCTCTCACTGTTTTGAGATTCTGCAGCATTAAGGAGAGTCTCAGGAGATGCAGCCACTCAAGCAGACCAGAATCCAGAATTTTGAGATGAATAAACCTCTCTTCTTTATAAATTACCCACGTTGCCGCAGTTTGTTACATTAGGAGAATGTGGAGGAAGGAAATGGGTGCTGTCTTTTTTTTTTAATTGAAAAAAATCAAGTTTTGATTATGTTTTCTCCTTTCAATTCCTCCAAGAACCTTTTCATCTCCCTACACACCTGACTTTATGTTCTCTCTCTTCCTTACAAGTAAAGAAAAAAAAACCCCCACAAAAACACAAGAAAGAGAAAATTGTAAAAATGAAAATAAAAACCAAACAAGAGACCAGTAAGATTAAAAAAAAACTGTCTAGACAAAATGATATGAGACCAAAAGTCTACAAAAACACTATAGAACTCATCCTGTGTTGGCTAACATAAGCATCGGACCTGCCCTAATGCTTGGCTGATATACTCCCTGAGACTGCATTGAGAATACTGATTCTCCAATAAGTGTTATTCTAAATTGCTCCCACACTGTCGATGAGAGTTCCAGATGCCTCTGAGTAGAAACAAGGGCTTAGAGGAGTCTTAGAGCCCCTTGTTTACCTTTTACCAGCTCCTTAGAACTTTCCTCAGAATCCATGTCATTTTCAGCAACTCCCAGGATTCTCTCAGAAGTGCCATCCCAGTGTGAACTTCCTGCCAAACACAAAGAAATCAAATTAATCCTTCCCATGCCTGGGTCAAAGAGACCCAGACGGGTGATATCACTGTGTAGCCCAAGCTTGCCTCCAACTACTGACTCTAATGCTGCAGTCTCCCACATGCCAGGATTCTATGTGATCTCCATGTCTGCTCCTTCTTTCCTTCCAAATGGAAGAGTTCCCAGTGGCTATCCAAACTGACCTGCTTACGTCTATATTCGTCGCGGCCTTTTTCAAGTTCAGATTCAAATTTCTTTCTCACAACACCTATACATTCATCTGCTCACTCACTCATTCATTCATCCAGGCTCTGCTTAGGCATCGGGATATGATAGTGAGAAAGACAGATGGGGTTTCTCACCTGGAGAAATAGAATAGTCATGATTATCAAAAGTGGTGGGTGCTATAGAAAATAAAACTTGGACTGATCAAGGGTGTCATACATGGCTGAAGTGGTCTGTGGAGGAGGGTGGGCAAGGAAGCTGGTCTGAGAGCCAAGGCACAGGCTGAAGAGAAAGGAGTGGGGAGGGAATGAGGACTATAGGAAAGGTCAGGCCAGGTGAGCATCAAGGAGAAGCAATAGACAGAAGTACTTGAGTGTTGATTGAGGAGGGCCCAGTGGGAGGAGTGAGGGAGAAATCCCAGTCTAGAGTTCAGAGGATGTATGCGAATGTGGGAGAAGGTGAAGTCAGTTACGGTATGGGCATACAGAGCTCACCATGCAGAACCTTGCAGGCCATAAAGAAGACCTTGAACTTTATTCTAGGAGTGATGGGTAATTCCAGAGGAGCACTATGGAGGAAAGGGGCATGAGCTTGTTTGTCACAAACAAGGAGACTCATGAGGAGGCAGATAAGATGGTAGTGTTTGTCTGATTTGTAAAGGTGGCAGTTAAGATCATGGGAAGTCAGTGGATTTGGGAAATAGATTAGAAATACAAGCACCAGTATGCAGAGATGGATTGGATATTGGGGGAAGTGAGGGACAAGATATGCCAAAGATTTCTGCCTAAAATCATGTCCCTGTGAATTATTGCTGCCCTTAACCCTTTCTAGCTCTGTGCTATAAAGTAACCCAAGAGAGTCCCCTTCTTTCAAGATAGCAGTCTAGTGGGGTGGCAGAAACTCATTTCTTTGAGGGAGCCAGAATATCTGGGTTTTAGTCTCTGACTAGCTGTGTGACATTAAACAAGTTGTTTCACTTCTCTGTGCTTCTGTTTCCCTGTGTACAAAATGCATATGACAATAGTTTTTCATGGGATATTAAATGCTGGATTAGACACATGAAATGAAGAGAACTACCTGTACATAGGGAAAGTGCTTAATAGTTTATAGGAAATGTACTGGGAATTACCATTATTGTCAATAAAATTTACTAAGTGGGGCTGTTCACAGAGCACAGAACAAGAAGAAGACCTGCCTTACCTAGTGATGCTCCAATTTATACTACCACATTCTTTCCGTGCTTGGGAGTCAGCAACTATTCTCTTTTTTAATGAGACAAATGTCAACTCTAGTTGGGCCACTTTGCTTTTGTTTGGCCTTTCCAGTCTTATTTGCCAAGGCCTCTAATTCTGTGCCTAGGTACAGAGGTCTAGACATGTTAACTAGTCCAAAGTCCCAAAGCAACCAAGGAAGCTTCTGGAGCATTATAAGAGTCCTTACATTCTTCATCTACTCTCAGCTCCTCCTCTCTCCATGTGCACCTTCCCCACTCTGGCCTGGCCTTTTGCCAGCAACACTCACCATCTTTGTCAGGAGTGAGGAAGGTATAGAAGACTGGTGGGTTCAAGGACTCCACGAACTTGGACTCTTCCACTGATTCTGACAGCAGCTGGAGCTTCTCTGGGAGGAGGTGAAGACTGATGGCTTCCGGGAGAGTGCTGGAAGGCAGCAAGATTAGGACCTGGTTTAGGGGAGCTGTCTTCCAGCATAGGAGCAGAGCTGTTGGGTAGGGCCATAATTGGAATCCCTGGTAGAGATGGTCCCAGAACTTGCCTGGTGCTCTTGGGTCCTAGCAGCAGATCTTGCTGATGCCAGCGTCTTGCAGTGGACAGCAAAGAGGACAGAGTAGGGGTAAAGGGAGAAGGGAGAGGTTCCCCAGGAATAGAGGTAGCCACAGTGCTTCTGGGACTTGTGGAACTAGAGAGTGTATTTGAGAATGTGCTGAGGCTCTGAGGAACTAGTGGCCTGGGTCTGGCAGGCAGTGGGATTTGTGTGCTATAGGGAGTTGGTGTTCTGGACTTGGAAAGTAGTAGGTTAGGAGAAGTCTGGTGAGATGAGACACTAGGTTTATTAGATGAAGAGATTTTAAAAGACTTGGGTAAGACATTCCTTGGTTTAGAGTGTGGTAAGTTTGGGGAAGTCTTGGGAGCAAGATCTTTGGCGCTGAGGGGTAATGGGTGTTTGGGTATCTGAAATGTGGAGATAGATTTAGGCTGTGGCAGGCTTTGGAGTGACTGTGATGTAGGTTCCTGTGATACAGGTTGAAGGTATGATGGGGTATATGGTGTAGGGTGGGCATCTGTTGAAGCAGGGAGTTTGAAAGGAGTAAATGGATTAAAATGTTCCATGGTGCCACTTTTGGGCTGGGCAGTGCTCACAGGATTCAATGGCAGGATATGTGTCCCAGAATTAACCAGTGATGTGATGCCAGGATTCTGGTGTGTTGAAGTACTGGGCTTCTGAGGCAACTGGTCATTAGAATTTGAAGGCACATGGGCAAGAGGTTTCATCTTCAAAGTTGGCAGTTCCAAGGTGCTAGAATCTTGGGCTGGAATTTGGGGATTTGATTGTACTGAAGTCGTTAGGCTATTAGACCACTGACCCAGTGTCCCTAGCTCCTTGGAACTGGTAATAGTTGAGGTTGGTTTTGTGGGTCTTGATTTGGAAGAGACCTTGAGCACTGAGGCTGGCTGAGCTGTGCCTGCTCCTAGTCCAAGACTGTTGCTGGATGAGGGTGTGATTGTGCTTGTTTTGGCTGTAGTGGATGCCTGGGTCATGGCTTCCTCATCGGTCTTCTCGAGGTGCACCACAACCAGTGAAGTCAGAGCTGTGACAAAGTTGTATTCAAGGGATAGATTGAGGGCTTTGGCAGCCAGCAAACCGCGAGTTGTGGTGTCCCTGGCTTGGAATCGTGCCTTCAGCAGCTCACCAATAGTGACATAGGCCCACAGGCGGCGGATAAAGTGGGCCACATTGAGGGCAGGTTTCCCTGGGCAACCAAAGGCCTTCTGGCTGCTGTTGGTGGCTTCTTCACTATGGTGGGCCACAAAAAGATGACCATTTTGGCCACGGGCTGCCAAGTGGATACCCAGTTCCTGCTCACCTGGCTGTACCTTGCCAGCCACTACCAGCTCTGAGCCACGAAAATAGTTAGGGAAATGGGCCCTAGAGGAGGCCCCAACCAAACCACCCAGGTAGTCTAACTGCACATCTGCTAAGAGAGGTCTGGAAATCTCCGCATAGAGACCCTCTAGTTGCAGGGCTGCATCAGCATCCTCATATATGCGTCTTGCTTCTCCCTGGTTCTCCAGGGACAATCGACGCAGCAGTGAGAAGTCAGCATCATCTCCAAAGGCCAAGGTGAAAAGAGATACCCTGTGGGCCAGTGCCTGACGGATGTTTGAAAGGATCACATTGGGAGTTGTCTCACCGGCTGTGGGCTCCCCATCTGTCAGGAACATGATAAGAGGAATCTGCCCCACACCACGGCCCTTTCCAGGCTCCTGGTTGCTATGGTTCAGCACTGAAGCAGCTGCCAGCAGAGCTGCATTGATGTCCGTCCCTAATCGGGGAGCAGACTGTGAGACCATGTTCTCAGGCCATTTCTTATCCCCATTAGAGACACACTCCCAGGCTCATCCTTCCCACGTTATCTTTTCTCACGCTGTGCTGTTCCCACTGCTTATCCATCCTAACTCCTTCACTCTTGCCCTGGCTCACATGACCTGATAGTGGGGCCCATATGTCCTTGTTTTTCTAATCACTCCCTGTTTCAGACCATTCTTTCCCAGGGTGTGGGGAGGTGGGGGAAAGAAGGAAGGCAGGATTGTTTCATTCTCTAGTTAGATGACAGCCACCCAAAGACAGAACCAGAGCCTTTCTTGCTACAGGGGAAAAGATGGCTTAGGTGACAGAGGCAGTAGATCTGGGAAACTGAGTGATTATTTGAAACAGGGTTGAACAAAAGTCAGAACCAGGGCAAATGCTCAGAAATAAAATCTAACACTTACAGCCATCCGCTTCCATGCGACTCACATAGTTTTTGGCACTATGGATATTCTGGACAGTGGCCTGGATTGAGCCTTCAGCTTTCCAGATGTTAACTGTGTCAGAAAAGGTAATGATGTTGAAAGAGTCACTGGCTTGCAGATCACTAAGGATCGTATCCATGGCCTTTTTAGTCTGTGGTAAAAGGGTAAAGGAGATAAGACAAAACGGAGCTCCATGAACTTGAAAGGCTCTTTCTACAAAACATTTTAGGTATTTTAACCCTTTTGACCTCTCCTTTCTTTGACTTGAGGGTGTCAGGGCCAAATGTTTGTTCAGCTTTATGGTAGGCCTAGAAGTTTACTGTTCAATAGAGAAAAAAAAGCAGTTTTTACCTTGCAAAAGTCACATTTCAAATGATTAATGACCACATGTGACCAGAGGCTATTGTATTAATGTAGAATTTCTTATCATCAAGAAATTTCCAACGGAGCCACATATGATGATGCATGCCTGCAAACAGCACTCAGGAGGTTGAAGCTGAAGGGCTGTGAGTTCTAAGACAGCCTGTGATACATAGACTGCCCAAGAGAATGAACCAAATAAAGAATCCACTACAACAGCTTCACTCTTGAAGTTTCTGGTTCTGTTCTTCCCAGGGCTCCTTGGTCTATATGGTCAGTGGTCTCTGACTGTGTGATCCTGGGTTGAATGATTTTAATCCCTTCAAGCTAGATAAGCCGATGATTTTGGAGCTGTACACCTAGCTGCCCAGTTTCCACTTGCTTAATTTCCACTTAGATCTGTTGCTGATTCTCACCTCCCTCTGTTTCCTCCAGGGTTACTTTCTCGATAGCCCCTGGATAATCCAGATTCTATTTTAACTTCATAACTTGGCTCTTGTGCCCTTTAGAAAGCACACCATTTCTCCTTTATTTATTCACATCTTCAATGGTCTTTCACGTGATCATTCTCTAGACAGCACTTTCTTGGGTTAACTGCATTCATTCATCTCATCCAGACAGTCTTCACTCCAGATTGTTCATTAACACTCTGATATGGAATATATTCACTCTCCAACCACATATCAAATACTCTAAGAACAAGACTCAGAATGCTTCCTCTTCTCTTTTTTTCCCCACGACAATATTTAACATGGAGTTTCCATAGCAAGTAGAGTCCAGTATAAGGTACCATTTATGGGACACTTCAATGTTTCAGACATCATTGAATACTTAAGCTGTATTAGCTCATACAGGTGTTAAAGAAGCATACTGGGAAAAGTACTAATCCCTATTTCTAGGTAAGGGCACAGAGCCTCAATAAGGTAGAAAGAGTCATGGCTCTGGCAATATAGCTCAGTTACTACAGAGTTTCTTTAGCATCCATGAAGCCCTATATTCAGTCTATAGCACCATATAAACTGGGCATCCTTATTCATATCTAGAATTCCAATACTCAGAAGGTAAAGGCAAGAGGGTCAAAACTTCAAGGTCATCTTCACCTATATAGTGAGACTGAGGCCATCCTGGGTTATTATGTGAAAACTTCTTTGAGAAAAAAGGCAGGAGGCATTTCAAAAATAAAATAAAATAAAATAAAAAGCACTAACATTTTACAAAATCTAAAGGGGAGAGAGCTATGGATTTCAGAGGCAGCAAGCAAAGTCCTTGTTACCTGTTGCAACTTAGTTCCAAACATGGAGCCGCTCACGTCAATAACAAACACCACATTCTTCTCTACTGGCTGGAGGCCTCTGGGG
>NC_045030.1:143812938-143816407 GCF_008632895.1 Mastomys coucha | reverse complement strand
CACCACCTCCAATATTCATTAGGATGCTGTAAGTCACAGGAAAGGAAGGGTGCTCTCGTGTCTGGCAGTGGATATTAGGTGTGAGGTGGTTTAAGGAAGAATGACTCTCATAGACTCATATTTTTGAATGCTTGGTTGGTACATAGAAGGTGACACTATTAGGAGTTATGTTTTAGTTGGAATAGGTGTGGCCTTCTTGGGTGATGTATGTCAGCAGGTGGTGGCTTTGGTGGCTTTCATTTCTGCTGCCTTCTGATCATGATGTACAACTCCCCGCTCCTGCTTCAGCACTATGTCTGCCGACATCCTACCATGCTTCTTGGCATGGTGATAATGGAGTAAACTATTGAAACTGTAAGATACCTCCAATTTAAATTATTTTATGAGTTGCTGTAGTCGTGGCATCTCTTCACAGCAATAGAAACCCTAACTAAGCCAGGGTATAACTTTCTGAGAGAGTCATCACCTGACATGAACAAGGGTCTAGGCTCCTTCGTCAGCTCTGGAAAAAAGCAACCTGTCCTTGAGGTCCTGTATCATAGATGCCCTCCCTTTCATTTGACAGTTCAACAAAGGGAAGCATAGAGCCCTATCTTATGACAGGGTCAATCTGGTCTTTGAACCCAGCTTTCACCAGGGTATTGTTTTGGCTGGGCAGGTTCCCACCAGCCAGACCTTCCACTGTTGAAAATATCTGCAAGGACAGTGTCTTGAGCTTAGTAATTTCCCTATTTCTATCCATTCAACTCTCAGGAAAGTGTTTAAATTGATTTAGTGGTCCCCCTGCTTGGCTGGATATAAAGTTCACTTGAGCCTCCTTAAGTACAGAGATTTGTGGTCCTAACCCAAGCCTACTGCAGCAGACTCCAGTAGTATGAGGTGCTGGATTCTGTGTTTCCTTAAGTTTATATCCAGATTGCACTGCACTCAGTTCTTCTGTCCTAATACTACAGATGGACTTGGTAGTAAGCCTATTAGTCAAGATGCTTTTCTGCTCTTCATGGCATCCCAGAATTACCTGCACTACCTTTATGCTTTTTTCTTCTCTTTGTGGTTATTTAGGGAAAAGCAGGACTCCTACCCCATGGTTTCTACATCCTTCAACATTGTTAATACAGTACTTCATGATCCACTCCACATCTACCTGTCAAACATCACTTCTTCCTTTCTGTATTTCTTTCTTCCTCTCCTTTTCTTCCTTTCTTCCTTTCTTCCTTCCTTCCTTCCTTCCTTTCTTTCTTTCTTTCTTTCTTTCTTTCTTTCTTTCTTTCTTTCTTTCTTTCTTTCTTTCTTAAAAAATAATGTCTCACTGTTTAGCCCTAGCTAATGTGGAAGTCACTATATAGACTAGGCTAGCCTTGAACTCACAGATGTACTTGCTGTCTCCTGATAGCTGGGATTAAAGGCAAGTGCCACCATGCCATGTCTGTTAATCATTTTCATAATTGAATATGAACTTTGATTACTGTCCCACAGCATGTCCATGATCTCCATTTAAAGAATGGTAATGCCTTTGGCATCTCATAGCACTGCCCACATACTTGTTTGGTTGTTGGTGCACACTCGGCTGGTCCTCAGTGGAAGTATGTGCACATAGGCGATGCCTGTCCTTTCAGACACAGTGATTTCTACATTCAGCTTCCTCACCAACTGTCCAGGCCTCAGGCTTACCACCAACTGGTACCGGTCCTGGTGTCGCTGTAGCAGTTCTTCATAGGCCAGGACATAAGTTACCTTTGTGCCTGCTGCCAGCCTAATGGAGATTCGAAATTTTTCTGATTCCCGGTCCCTGGGCAAGAAGTAGAAATGGATAGGAAGGGTGTTGGATTTCCTGTGGTGTAGGGAACAATTGGATGGCATGCTTCTGCCAGCCCTCACCCTTAACCAATTGGACCTGATCAGGTTTCAGATAAGTCTCTGGGCCACAGTCCATCATGCAGGCATCTACTCAGAAACCTCTCTTCCTCCCTCATCCCCCCTCCTGAACATTCTACCTGGAACTACCCTCTCAAGGGTAGCTCTCTTCCTTATGGAAATGTGGTTGATAAAAATCTGAATCCAGATTTAACAAAAGGAGTTTTCAATGTATGCAAACAATGCCTTTCTACCTTTAAAACGTCCCCTAAACCTGCTTGATCCCAATGTTAAATTCAGTTTGTTTATATGGCCAAAAGCTAAAGTATTTCTGCAAGGTGAAATTCTCTCTGAAGCTGAGAGGAATCAATAAAAATTATAATACTTATACCGGATGAATGGAACTCACTTAAAAAATAAGTCAATCTAGAAAAATCTCACTTGTTAACCCAGGCCAGAATGACAAATACTATCATTTATCTCTCACATGTGGATCCTAACTTTAAATTGGTAGATATCCATGTTTAATTTAAAGTGTCAGTAGAAGTCAGGAAGCCAGAAAGAGCCCATAAATGTGGGGGAGGAGGAAGAGGGCTTAGTGGGATGAGTAGAACACACCTAGTATGAAGGAATGGGAGGGGGAAATACTGCTATGTAAAGTTTTAAATGCTTATGAGAGTTGGAGTATTGGGCAGATGACGCTATGGGGTTAACCAAACAAAGTTAATGATGTATGAAAAAGTCTATGGAAAGCTATGACTTTGTTAGCCAATTAAAAATATCATTTTTCAAGGAGCTTTAATGGAGGCACTCTACATAGGAGGGAATAGTACTCCAGAAGCCATGCGTTATAAAACTAAAATCCTAATGTGTCCTGTGGCTTACCTCCTTGGGAGTTGTTGTTCAAGGAGGTCTCAGAATCCCCCAAATAACATAGGCCATTACCATTTCTCTACATTGCTCACTATAGAAATATAGGTAAACCCTGAATGCTGAAGATGTCACAAATTTTGGTTGTCAATCGTGAACTGACCAGGAAACTTTCTTCCTGCTATCTAGCTTTCTTAGTGCTGGAAGGTATTATCTAGGCTGCTTAGGGAGAAGATATATCAATTGTCTTTCCTAGAGCTGTACCTAGCATACTATAGTATCTGCTTACCCGGCAAGATGTGTAATAGTGGTGTGAGCACTCTAGGGGTAAGTAAGTATTCTCTGATTAGATTTGAGGCATGTGGATAGTGGTGGCACACACCTTTAATCCCAGCACTTGGGAGGCAGAGGCAGGTGGATTTCTGAGTTCGAGGCCAGCCTGGTCTACAGAGTGAGTTCCAGGGAAACCCTGTCTCGAAAAACAAAAACAAAAACAAAAACAGATAGATTTGAGCCATGCTTCACAGGAAAAATTTCATGCCTGGTACCAAAAACCCTAGTCAGAAGTCTATGGCTAAGAAGGTCAAGACCCTAAGAAAGAATCCACCATTATTGTTTTACTAAATGGTCATGTTGTTAAAATGGTCTCAACTTTGATAAAAAAAAAAATCTTCTTTTTGGTTAGTTAAGAGACTCAAAACTGGGCCGGGCGGTGGTGGCACACGCCTTTAATCCCAGCACTTAG
>NC_045030.1:143799970-143812928 GCF_008632895.1 Mastomys coucha | reverse complement strand
GAGAGAGAGAGAGAGAGACTCAAAACTGATCAAAATGCTGAGAATAAGTGAATCTGATGCCCAGGTAACATCATAGAATAAGGGTTAGAAAGAATGTCAAACCTAAAGAATGGAAAGGGATAATATCTTCCATCTACAACATGTGGCTTTTGTACTCATAAACTCACAGCAGCTATAATTATGTAAACAAAACCTGCACAAGATGAAGCCAACCAAAATCCTAGCATGAGTGTGGGGAGGGGTCCATGAGATTCTATTCTTCACAGAAGAGCTAGTTGATGGTTTCTTGTGGGAGAGAAAGTCATGTTTACTTGGAAGATGTAGCCTTTTTTGTATTAGATATTTTCTTTATTTACATTTCAAATGTTCTCCCCTTTCCTGGTTTCCACTCCAAAAAAACCCCCTATTCCCTCTCCCCTCCCCCTGCTCACCAACTCACCCCTCTCCTGCTTCCTGGCCCTGGCATTCCCCTACACTAGGGCATAAACCTTCACAGGACCAAGGGCCTCTCCTCCCATTGATGACCGACTAGGCCATCATCTGCTATACATATGCTGCTGGAGCCATGAGTCCCACCATGTGCAGTCCTTGGTTGGTGGTTTAGTCCCTGCGGAGCTCTGAGGGTACTAGTTAGTTCATATTGTTGTTCATCCTAAGGGGCTGCAAACCCAGAAGATGTAGTCTTACCTGGTAGATTGCCATGCTCCAGTAAGTGGCCCCACACCCACTGGCTAACTGAACACAGACAATTATAAAGAAAAAAAAGAAAAAAGAAAAGAAAAGAAAAAAAGGAAATGATATGCAGTTGGGAGGGGGATGAATTAAAGGGGTATATGAGGGGTTGGATGGAGGATGAGAGTTTGACAGATCAAATTACATTGCATACATGTATGGAATTCTCAGACAATAAATAAAATATCATATTCAAAGTAAAAATAAAAAGAGGAGAGAAAAAGTCACTTGTATATAGTCTTCCCCTAAAGCACCACTAAGCGCCATCTTGCTAGCAAAAGAAAGCTAGAATCAGGGAAGTAAGCGCCCACAGGTTAAACATCTATTGTTATATGCTTTGACTTTTACTGACTCACATAATCTTGATGTAAATCCTATGAAGTAGAAATAATTTTCTTCATTTTACAGAAGTAGAGAATGGGGTCCAGAGAGAAAGTCTATCCTTCCTGGTCATCCAGCTAAGATGACTTAATCATATTTCAGATGAGATGAAGCCTTACCTGATGCCCACATGAGCAGCCGTCTTTCCTTGCTGATAGGCTTTCTCATACATTTTCTTTGCCTGGTGTTTTTCCTTGACTTCTGCAACATAGATTTTATCGTTGATGGTCCTGATGGGGCAGGGAAAAAGGAGGGATAGTGAAGTCAGACAAAGAAAAATGATGGTCAAAAACAGACAGAAATAAAAGGGAGGAGAAGGGGGATGGGAAAAGAAAGAATAAAACAGTGTCATTAAATTCAAAATAGAGTGGGAACAATTAATGGCAGTGAGAGTGAGATGAAAGAGGTGACAATGTTCCTCTGAAGTTTGTCAACTGGGGAAAGAGAAACTACACAGCATGTGGGATACTAAGGTTGCAGTTTCGTGTTTCTTAAAGCATTGACCAATGTTTGCCTTTTAACACACAAAAATATTTTTAGGTATAACATAGCTTGAACATTTTTACTGTAATAGTTGTGTATTTGCTATAACATTTATTTTTAAATAAAACACATCAAGCTAAGCATGATAGTGCAGACATAGAATCCCAGCACTTAGGATGACAAATTCAAGGTTCCTCTGGGCCATATAGTGAGTTCCAGGCCAAGGTAGACAAGTTAGTGAGATTTATGTGCATGTGCACATACGCACATGCATGCACACATACACACACAATTTAATTAACTCACAGGCACTGTTGCTTGAGATATGAATAACAATCTAAAAACTGTGTCTTCTTAAAGAAAACACACTAGGTAAAAAATATTGTGAATGATATAAATGGTTAAAAATTGTCAGTGACTCTTCCATTGGGGTCCCCAGGCTCAGTCTGAAGGTTGGCTGTGAGTATCTGCATCTGTCTTAGTCAGATGCTGGCAGAGCCTCTCAGAGGAGAGCCATACTAGGCTCCTGTCTGTGAGTACTTTAGAGGCAAAGGGGAGGTAGGATGGGATGGGGGGCTTGTAGAGGGGAAACTGGGAAGGGGGGACAACATTCCAAATGTAAATAAATAAAATTACCAATTAATAAAAAAATTGTCAGTGACACAGGCCCCAAGGGACATGAACTAAATCTGACCTGAATATACCAGATTGTGTCCTACAAGTTTCTAAAGGAGGGACGCAACCACTAATTCTAACCAGCTAGGATTCCTATGAACCATAACAATGACCACTAGAAAACTACCAGGGCTAATGAAATCATGGCTCTTTGAGGAGAACATACAATTGCCACTTTACTAAGCCAGCATAACTCCTAAACACAATCTAAACATTTATCCTTATACCAACATGCAAGAGTAGTTTTAACCCCTCATCAAGGAAACTTCTCTTTGCAACAAATAACCATTATATAAAACTGCAACCAATCAAAATGCCTCTGCATTGTGCAGCCCAGTCCCAACTGGTATGTCTACAACACAACTCCTACACCTAAGGTTCAGGGATCATTACAGAAGAGGAGATGGAATGATTGTAAAAGCCAGAGGAACATGAAGTTTTTTTGTGAGATTGTGTCTCCTAGGATGTCAGAGAAGCTACACCCGTGAAGTCTCAACAATATGGCTAAACATGACCTGAACAAGGAAGACACCAGCAGATAGTTTAACATGGAAGGAGGAAAGGCTGTGAGGCCTCAACCTTATTCAGAGAACTGCAGATAACTAAGAAATGATGAGAGTGGAAGAAACAGGGTTTAATTTCAGTTTACAAAGCTCAGGTCATGTTTCATCAATAAGCGCAGTCAGGGCAGGAATTCAAGAAGGTCAGGAACCTGGAGGCAGTTGCTGATGCAGAGCCATGGAAAAGTGCTGCTTACTGGCTTGCTCCCAATGGTTTGCTCAGCTTGTTTTCTTTTATTTCTTCTCCCACCCCTAACCCAAGACAGGGTTTCTCTGTGTAGCCCTGGCTGTCCTGGAACTCACTCTGTAGACCAGGCTGGCCTCGAACTCAGAAATCTGCCTACCTCTGCCTCCCAAGTGCTGGGCTTAAAGGTGTGCGCCACCACTGCCCGGCTCAGCCTGTTTTCTTAATGAAGCAAGCACTACCAGCTCAGAGATAACGTCACTCATAATGGGCTGAGCCCTCCCTCATCAATCAGTAATTAAGAAAATGTTCTTACATGCCTGCTGCTCACCTATAGGCTGATTTGTTGGGGGCATTTTCTTAATTGAGGTTCCTTCTTCCAAGATGACTGTAGCTTGCATCAGGTTGACAAACAAACAAACAAACAAACAAACAAAAAGCAACAAAAAACCCCCAAAACTACAAGTGACCCCTATTCAATATGACACACAAATACATCATATTAAATCATAACCTTTCCTTTCTTGTTTTTCCCCAAGATCTCATGCTAATATCACAATAAAAAACATAAAACAACTTTAAAAGTCTCACACACTTTAAAAAAAAATCAGACTCTTAAAAAAAAAATGTTCAGCTTCTTTAAGATATCCAGAGTCTCTCTAAAAATCCAAAATCCCTTAAGTGTGAGCTCACGTAAAATAAAAAATAAGTTGCATAATTCTTGTCCCAAGAGGGAAGAATTAGGTAGGACACAGTTACAATCAAAGCAAAACCAAACTCTGACAGCATAAAAAGTCCAACATCTGGGATTCACTCACAACCCCTGGGCTCCAAAGTCTCAAGTGGGCAGCACCACCTCTGCAGCTCTGCTGTCTGCAGTACACAAAGCTGGTTGGTCTCTAGGGCTCAGGCCAGCTCCACACCACAGTTGCCACTGTCTATACCTCCTATAGTCCTGGCACTGCCAATATTCTGGGTCTGCACTACAACTGAGTTTTTAATCTTTGTCAATGGCCTCTCCTGGCTTCTCACAGTGCCAAGCCTCAGCTGCTCTCCATGACCCCATCACAATATCAAAAGAAAAAAAAAGGGGGGGGACTCTTGCACATTACTAAGCCTGGCTATCAGCTTGAGATGCAACCTTGGACCATAGCTTCTGTGTGCTGATGCCAAGGAAATACTTCCCACAAGATTTCACCTCAATGATGCTAGTCTCTTATTAATCACTGTTGATTCTTTAGCCCAAGCTAACCAGCATTGATTGTCCCAGCAAAGTAACGTTTTCACTCTATGGACACTGGTCTCTTGCTAATCACAGCTGATTTTTCAGGCCCATTTTCAGTGACCAGAAACCAAAGCTTCTCAATTCAAAATATAATAATAACCTGATAAAGTCTTTGCTTCCCTAGGAAACTTGACAATCCAGGTCTCTATTATCACACCACTCTCAGCACTCTTATTTTCCATGCTTCCACAGAACAGTCCATTAGACACTAAACACTCAACAGTTTTTCCAGTCCCAAATTCCAAAATCTTCCATAATCTCTTCCCTGAAACAACATGGCCAGCTCTTTTGCAGCAATACCCCATGAACCTGGTACCAATTTCGGTTCTAGTTTGCCTTCTGTTTTGTGATAAACACCATGACCAAATGCAACTTGGGAAGAGTAAAAGTTTATTTCAACTTAAATCTTCCAATCATGAAGGGAGGTCAGGACAGGAACTCATACTGGGCTAGAACCTGGAGGCAGAGGCTGATGGAGGAGTGCTGCTTACTGGCTTGCTCCCCACAGCTTGCTCAACCTGCTTTTTATTTTTAATAGAGCCCAGGACTACCAGCCCAGGGATGGCACTACCCACAAAGGGCTGGGCCCATCCATATCGATCATGAATAAACAAAATGAACCACATCCCTGCTTATAGGCCAATTTGATGGAGGCATTTTCTCAGTTGAGGTTCCATCTTCCCAGATGAGTCTAGTGTATGTCAAGCAAATGAAAACTATTTATCACACCTACTAACTGGTCTCCATTTTAAGCTCTTGCTCTTTATAGATTGATTGCATAGCAGTAGAAATATCTATTAATCTTTTTAAATTTAAGACAGGGTCTTATGATGTACCATTGGCTGGACTGAACTTACTATGTAGACTAGACTGGCCTATAGCAACAGCTTTTTGAGACAGGGCTTCACTATGTAGCTTAAGCTAGTCTTGAACACACTATGTAGCATGTTCTTCCTGCCTTTTTTTTTGTTTGAGCAGGGCTTACTCTGAAGCTCAAAGGGCCTTGAACTTAATAGTCTTGCCTCTATCTCTGTATAATTTTTAAAGTTAAAATTATTTTTAACTAATACATAAAAGCATATGAGGTAAAATGCTTATCTTGCAAATACAAAAACCTGATTTTAATCCTCCATATCTGTGTTTAAATAGACAGGGCACTGCCCTTCACTGGCTGCAACATTCAGGAGCCTGGGCCCTGTACCTTGCCTAGGCAGTACAATACAGCTGGCCCTAATGTGAGCTAGCCCTGAGAGCATGAGAGTGGGAGAGCTGGCTCTGTCCCTTGCTGGCTCCTGCAGGCATTTGATGAACTAGCCAGGGGCAATGCTGGAGAGTTTGTCAGGTGGTGTGGGTGTGGGAGAGGTGGCCAGCTGACTAACTCAGCTACCACACAGGCCCAGATCCATGGGTTTGAGTTGGTTATCACCCCAACATCTATTCCATCTATGAACTGCTGGAGCACGAATCCTTCAATGCTGCAGGATCTCCATGACACAGGGCAACAACAGGATATCTGAGAGGAGTTCCAGTGAGGATCCAGTATTGATAGAGTAGCAGAAGCCAGAGGCCTCAGACCAGACCAGTGACTCATTGCAGTAAACTTTTTAAAGCAAAGAAGTGTGGACAAAAGGGTATATAGTGTGGGACACACTACAGCTTCCACAATGTGGATTTTTTTTTTCTTTTGGGTGCAGAGGTCAGATCCGAAGGGACAGGGAGGTGAGTGGGATTGGGATGCATGATGTGAAATCCACAAATAGTCAATAAAAAGTTACATTAAGAAGTCAGTCTAGCTTTTTGGTGGGGTGCATAGAGCTTGTCATTCCTATCTAATTGTGATCAGATTTCCCCATCTCTTCTCAACCCTTTGAGAATCATCATTCCACCCGCAAATTCACAAAACTAACACTCTAGATTCCACAATACATGAAAACATGCACATATACACACACATACAAAACCCCCCATAAAAGTTGTAGGTACTAATGTTATCCATGTAACACATGTATACGTTGTGTAAAATATATGTGTATATATCATGTGAATGATGTCACGTAGTATTTGCCTTTCTGCATCTGGCATACTTCACTTAGCATAGTGACCTCCCCCTCTATCCATTTGGCAGTGTTTAAGAGTTTGAAACATCTTTAAAGTTACTGTTTTATTTTATGTGTATGGATGCTTTGCTTGTGTATATGACTATATGTTATATACACGTTTGGTACCTGCAGAGGCCAGGGAGGGGGTCTGACCCCTGGAATTAGCATTATAGAGAGTTGTGAGCCACCATGTGGTGCTGGGAATTCAACCCAGGACCTCTGGAAGAGCAGACAGTGCTCATAGCTGCAAGTCAGCTCTCTAACCACAATTTGAGAGAGTTTCATTTGTTGGTTGTTTTGTTTTGGATACCAAGTTTTGTTCTACTTCAGGCTGCCTTTGAACTCCCCATCTGTCTGCCTTCACTTTCCAAAATTGGTATTATAGGCATGAGGAACTGCACCCGGCTTTAAAACCAGAATTAAATAAAAACTGTCTTATTTATTTATTTATTTATTCATTCATTCATTCATTTAGTGATATGGTTTTGGTGTGTGGTCCAAACTGGCTTGAGCTCCTAATATTCTAGTCACAGCCTTCTCTATGCTGGGATTTGAGGCATAGACCCTACCCATTTATGCTGTCACAAGAAACAGAACTTCCTTTCTTTTTATGGTGCATTTAGGTATCCATTCGGCAATGTAGTTTTAGCTGCTTTGTATAGCGTTCCTTGCTTTTTAAAAAACTTGTTCAGTACACTTTTGCCCCAGAGCTTTGGTAATTATGCTTCCTTTTGCCTAGAATGTTCCTCTTCCAGATCTTTGTAAGTCTTCACAGAACTCTCTTTGGGTCCTGTTTAATGTCACTTGATCTTTAATAGTTCTAGATTAGTACCTCTACTCGATGTCTGTCTCCTTTGCTCTCCTTGCTTCTTCTTCTTCTTTTTTTTTTTTTTTGCTAACACTTCTTATAGACAAACGGATGCAAGTGTGCTTATGTTCTCTATGTCATATTTTCTCTAAGAGACTGTGAGCTCCTCGAGGATAAAGAAATGCCTACCTGCTTTGCTGCTCGTGCCCGGAATGCAGCACTCACTCGATCACTTCACAATGGGCAACCAAGAAGGACAGTAAGAAAAGTCAGAGCTCATTTGAAGGAATAGTGGATCAAAGAAAAGGGGGTTAGAGAAAGATGGCAAGAGAACTCAAGACCCAGTGAGCTTGCATGGCAGCAAGGAATGTAAAGTGTTGGATAAAGCTCACACTGGGAAGGAACGGATAGGGCAGAGCTACCTTTGAGATGTGAGAATGTGGTGTCCTAGAGAACATTAATATACCTCTGCGGGAGGCAAGAACAGCTGTCTCCATTTCAGAAATGGAGCAGCTAGGACACAGATAGTAGCAGCTTCCAGGAACGCTAGGGGAAGATATACAGCTGGCAGGAGCCTTTCAAGGCAGCTGAAACAGTATTGCTGAGGCTTGGCTAGTGTGGGGGTGGACAGTGCTGGCTGGGCCTCAAGGTCTCTTGGGGGCTGGGGTGGTAGGGTGGAGCAACTCTGGCAGTAGCACACTGGGGCCTCTGTGTGTGTGCTGCCTCCAACCAGCATACTTTCCACAGAGTCTGCCCAGGGACATTTCTCCAGCCTGCTTTGCTTAATATTTTATAAATCTTTTTGGTGTTTTTTTTTTTTTTTTTTTTTTCTGAAATGAACCCGCATTCTGCCCATTGCTTGGTCTTTACATCACCTGACTGCCAACCTCTCAGGTCGCCCCCACACTTCATATCATACTTGGGACTTCTTTGTTTGGGGACTACTTTTATTCTTGTATTTGGTTCTTTTGGTCCCCTACTTGCAAGGATTTTGGTTCCTTCAAGTCTTACCAACTTGGAAATCCTGTTGTAGGGAAGCACCCCTTCATTATGGTCAGTTTCTCTCCCCTATACTGACTTTACCTCAATCCCCTCTTCACAACCTACCCACTCTCAAGGCAAGGCCAGGAGTTTCTTGATGGCATGGCATGGGCTTAGGACTGTAAAGATTGTTTATAGCATAGAAGCCTTCTCCCCCATCACAGGGGTGACAATGACTGAGCAAGAGCAGACATTCTGTTTGGGTTGGACTCCCTAATCCAACTCTGAGAGTGTCTCCACTCCAAGACAGAAATCCCCTCTCCTTTTGCCCCCTTGACGCAGGATTTCATGTAGCTGAGGCTGGTACTGAACTTGAACATACTATATATAGCTGTGGACGATAACCATGAATTTCTAATCTTCTTGCTTCCACCTCCCGGGTGCTGGTATGACAGGTGTGTGTTCCAGTGGCCATTTTATGTGTTACTGGGAACTGGATCCAAGATGTTTTGGTACACTACAAAAACATTTGACTGAGCAACATCCCCAACCCCAGAAGCCTTTTCATAACTCAGACTAAGAGTTCTTTCATCTGCATCTCTTCCCTCATTCATCAACTCATCCATCGCCTGTCATCTAACTAAACAAAACTGAAAAAAAAAAAAGATGATGCCCATTCATACTTCCACCACAAACAGGTTGTTTCTCCTGCCAATGGACTCTCAAATTCCACCATCGTCTTCATGTTCTTTGTTCTAGTACAGGACCCTCTCTGCTTCCCAGCTTCTTGGCTGGCTCTTCCAGCCTATCCCTGATTCCTGATTGTCACTCCTTGATTATCACATCACCATGTCTACTAAGGGGTTCAGCTATCTCTAAAGTTTCCCTGGGGATGCTGGAGACAAATCAAAGGGGTATGAAAAGGTATTAGTGTTCTGTTTAGAGTTTTCCATTATTCTTTGATGACTTAACATGTATTTTTCTCATAGTATGTATCTGTTCTATAGTATAGTATAGGGATATAGTATAATATAGTATAGTACAGCATAGTATAGTATAGTGTGGAGGGGGTGCACACACACACACACACACACACACACACACACACACACGTGTGTGTGTGTTCCATGTGCTTGCTTTCACATTGGAATGCCCTAAAAGCCTAGTCTTTTCCTACCTCTCAAGTCTCACTCTGACCCATCTTCTGCCTGTTACACTTCCGTGACATAGAAGTGCATGGACTTTCTCCTCGTGAGGGAACATGTGTGTCTTAATTCTTTTGCTTCAATTTTCCATGCCTGCCTCCATAGTGTTTGGCTAGTGAACATTTCATAATTGAAGCTTTAGGTTGTGTGTCACTTTTCCAAGGCTTCCGTCTACTGATGGTAGTTCAGAACTGATCACCATCTCTGGCTGGGCCACGTGGTTCCTACCTTCTTACAATCAACTTTCTATTTCCTCCTGGAGTACTCTATTTAAATCACTTTGTTCCTTTGTGTGTGTGTGTGTGTGTGTGTGTGTGTGTGTGTGTGTGTGTATTCCCCATTAGACAGTAGACTGGGAGCAGGGATTGTGTGTAGTCCATCTTTCCACCATATCTAGCCAGCACTGTATGAATCATGCCTTTAGTATCAGGAAAAGGTTTGCTGGGTTTTTTTTCTCCTCAAACCTCTATTTTTTGTCAAGTATTTATTGTATGCCACACACTAGTGTTAGCATAGATTTCCATACATTTTAATTCATTTAATCCTTGCAAGTGGTTTCTAATTTTATCTGCATTTTACAGATGTGTAAAATAAGACTCAGAAGTTAGGTAGCTTATCCTGAGTTGTACAGCTGGCAGAGGCAGGAGTCAAAGCCAAGATGCCTGCTTTTATAATTCATCCTCTTAACTGCTCTGCACTAGTGAAAAAACAAGATTGAAAGAATGTATGCACAAATGAATGAAATAGTAAGTTTGAAAGGAGACTTACATTGTGAAATTGGAGATAAAGGCAATGCGGGGTAGATTCAGGTCAAAGATGGCTTCATGGGCTTCATCATGTGGATTGACGAGGACAGAGGTGACCAAAGTGTGTGCATAACGAGATACCACAGTGGAACGTATGGAGTAGCTTGTCATCAACAACTGAAAGAGAAGACAAGAGAGGTGAGCTAGAGAGAGTCTATTTGGGGATCAGATGGGCAGGTATTTGGGATCTCAAAGTTCCCGAACCGAACTGGCTGCAGGAGGAGAAACTGAGGTGACTCGACAGAAAGTGACCTTTGTCATGTGCAGACCTGCCTGAGAGTGCAGCAAGTATAACCCAGATCTTGCTAAACGTGGGTTCTGATTTAGCAACCTTGGGGCATGGAGAGGCTAATGTTCTCCGTGCTCCCAAGTTACCTGAAGCTGCTGCTGGTGGTTGTAGTGGTGGTCCATGGATCACTTTAGAATGAATGCTAACATTTTAGTAAAGCTTTAGAATATAATAGAGTGGATGTATTCATTGGGCTCTACATTCTTACAAGGCAATGTGATATTTAGTTTTTTCCTCTTTATGATTTCAACTGTAAGGATTGAGCCTCATACATATAGTAATGTACTGCAATCATGATAAGTGTCTGATGCGTTAAATTCCAGTATTTCTCATATCTTACAGATGTGTTAACTGAGGCTTAGACATGAAGGTCAGCAAGCAGGAAGATAACTATCTTCTTCCCTATCTTCCCTGAATTTATTATCCTTCCATCTACATACATCTCGTTTGCTCAGTGTAGGGAAGTGGGGCACAGAACTAATCAAGTTCTGTCTCTGCTGTCTTAACCTATGAGCCTTTGTTTCCATCTCTCATTAATGGGAATAAGAGAGGATGGCTTACAGGGGTGCTGAAAGGACCAACTAAAACAATAATGAAAACCATGGGTACGGCACCTGACATGCACTCAGCAAACAGTAACTCTTGTTTTTTCTAGCTCCGGCTTCTCAGCCCTGCAGAAACACACTGAGAAACTTCCCCTACTCCTCCACCCCAAGGAGCTACTTTTCTCACAATCTCCAGAGCTTTGTCCTCTCATGCTAGAACTGACCTTGCTGTTTGATGAGGCAGAGCCATGAGGTCCCTGGTGTGTTAGGTCTAGGAGGATGGTCAGCAAAATGCTGACCCAGCTGAGGTACCTCCATTCAGACATGGTACCACTTCTGGCCTGGGCCTGCTGTTCTCATCCAGAATGTCTGAACCTGATTTGCAAGCCTTCCCTCTTTTAAACTTCCAGGTATCCTTCTCCTGAGAGGGAGGGATCATGCTGAAGGGAGTGGAAGTCTCTGAATGTGGCATTGAAGCCCACACAAACCAGGATTGTCCAAGACCTAAGACTGGCATCTTGCCTGGAGACAGGCCAGTTCTGTGCCTCCTTTTTCCCCTTCATCCAGCTGTAAGATGAATGGAAACTAAACATAGCAGAGTGCTGGGTCTGTCTGTTTGCTATGTTGGCTCAGGGTGGGGTTTTCTTTCCTATAAACATCCACTGAAGCTGAATAAGTGGAGCCAGAGAAAGGTCACTCAGCACTGGTCATTTTGAAAAGGTAGCAGACTTTAAAGAGGGTTAGAGAAGCAAGTACCCATCGTCAATCTCTTCTGTTGCTGACTTCAGTCTTGACACAGGGGGACTATACCAATGCAGAGGTCCCACAGACATGAGATTTCCAATCTAAAGAATAATCAGAGGTCATGGTGGGCTGTGGTAGAGATGAGAAAGAGTATAATTCAGTCATTTAAAATATAACCTCGGGACTGAGAACATCTGGGTCTGAATTGTAGTTCTGCAGCTTACTGAATGCGTGATATTCAGCAAGGAGACTAATGACTCTACAGCCTCAGTTCCCTCATTTGTGAAATGAAGATAACAGTGGAATTTCATAAAAATAGTATCACTATACTTGTACTTTTGAAATTCTTGACATCTAATAAATATTCAATAAATACATGCTAGGATGAAGTATGGCAAAAATCAAAGTGTGTCAGTCAGGCATAGTGCTACACATTTATAATCCCAGTACTTGGGAGACTGGTGCAGAAGGAGTATGAATCTGATGCCAGCCTATGTTGCATGGTGAGTTCCATGCAAAGTTGGCCTTTGCAGAGAGATCCTGCCTCAAAACAACAGCAAAAGAGCACGGGGAGTCCCCTTTTCCACTGTAGACATGAAAGGGATAGAAAGATGCAGAATTGAGTTGCTCTGAGCCCGTGTCTGAAGGTCCTGTGATGGGTGTATTGAAGGGTATTTCTGCACAGAAGCCATTAGTGCTTATCAGAACCTTTATCTCAATTCCTCTGAGAACTTTTTACGAACTGGCATAAAGACAACAAAGATACCTGGATTTGCCCTATGGCATTCATTAATGCACAATAAAGTCTCATTCTGGCCTTTGGGGGGGGGCGGTCCCCAAATCCTACTAGTTGCTAGTTACCTCAAGTCCGCTCAAAGCTTCCCATTAAAGCATCCACAGTAGAGGTGCAGGTGCTAGGGATGTAACTCAGTTGGTTGAATGTCTGTTTAACATTTTCCAAGCCCTGGGTTGGGTCTTCAGCAGGCATTGTGTAAATGGGACATGGTGTAGCTTGTTGGTATTCTTGGCACTCAAGAGGTAGAGGCTAGAACATCGGAAGTTCAAGGTCATCATCAGCAAAGTAGGGAGTTTAAGGTCTATGTGAGACCATTTAGAAGGAGGAAGAGGATGAGGAAGAGAAGAGGAGGGAGGGGAGGAGGAAGGGAAAAGGGTAGGGGAGG
>NC_045030.1:143794326-143799531 GCF_008632895.1 Mastomys coucha | reverse complement strand
ATTTATTTATATACAACACCAGAGAAAACTTCATCTGGTACCCACACTCTCTCTTTAGGACAAACAGATAACCAAGGGTCCTCAGGCAAATTAAGAAAGCCTGTACCATGAAAGCAAGATGTCCAAACACACAACTAGAACAAATGAACCCACAGCAAGTTGGGGATTTGAGTAACAAAAGATAATTTCATTTCAGGAGAAAAATAGTGATTATCAGTGCTTCCAGAAAAAGACACGTGTGAGACAAATTGAGATGCTACACAGCGGGGACAATCAAGGGAAAAGAAGACACCCCAGAAATGGAAAAGAAGTTGCTGGAAATAAACATAAAAACAGAGATCAGGACATAGAGAAAAATCTCTCAGAATGGTGAAGAAACAACAAGGCAAATAGGCAATAGGAAAGAAAAATGTAAAAGATATAGATCAGCACAGCAGACTCAACATTTAGAAAAAGGAGTTACTAAAAGAAAGATAATGAAGTGTTTTTGTGTGTTGTTTTGGTATATTTGTCATTATTGATTTTCCTTTTTAAAATTAATTTGTTTTGCTTTTTAAATTTTTGTTGTTTTTACTAGTTTTGTGAGGGAAGAGAGGGGGAGAGAGTGCACGAGAGCAAGCATGAAGTTGGGTGCGTGGCAGGGTTGGGGATCTGGGAGGAATTTAGGGAAAGGAAAGAATATGATCAGAATGTAATGTATGAAAAACCTTTTAAATGTATCATGAGTTGGGCATAATGGTGCATACCTGTCATCCCAGCACTGGCAAGGCTTGGGCAAAAGGATTGCTGCAACTCAGAAGCCAGCCTGGTCTACATAGTGAGTGTCAAGCTAGCCAGAGTTACATAGTGAGACTCTGTCTCCCAAAACCAAGCTAAAAATATATCAGAAGTCAATTTCCTACAGCTAAAGAGCAGGTGCCAAAATAGTGAATGCAGACAACTGACCCCACTTAGTCACTAGCTCTCTTCCATGTTATCATCCTCCCATCTGTCCTCCATCAGTATACTTCCAGATCCCTTTAAAATTCAAGCCACGTTCTTGTTCTTTGCTAAAATGGAACCCACCATGGTTCGCTTCAGAGCCTTATATGAGAGGAGCTAGTGAGGCAAGCCCTCATTACCATTCTCATCACACAGCCTGTTCATTCTCTCCCCTTCTCCTGCTACTCTCTAGCAACCCTGGACTTTATGTTCTTCCAAAATGCTAGGGATGGAAAAAGATGCCATAGGTAGGTCTTTGCATTTACCCTTTTTGCTTGGAAGATCATCCCCAGATATCCACCTAACTCCCTTGCCTTCATTCACATTTGGCCATTTTAGTGAGTTACTTCTTGATCAACCTACTTAAAATGGAAATAACCTCCTGCCTTCACGGGCATTCTCTAATTCTTTTACCCTATTTTTTTTTTTTTTTATAAAATTCCTCCTTGTTCCCCTGCCCCTTGTTTCTATGCAACAGTTTTACTATGTAACTCAGACTAGCCTCTAACTCCAGATCTTCCTTCCCTAGGCCTCTGAATGCTGGCATTTGTTTTCTTCATAGCACTTGATTTAAGTTGGTACAGATTTTACTTTTTGATCTGATTGTTTCCTCTCTTCCCCTTATTAGAATCAGCTCCATGAGAAACAGGCATTGATCCCTGTCTTCTCCACTGTTGTGTCTTCAGCTCCCAGAACCGCATCCAGTACCTAGAAGACTCTCAATAAATATTCACTGAAAGGGTGGATATAAAAAGGGCATATAACTTATGGAAAAATAAAACCTGTTACAAAGTCTTTATATATGCAAGACATTTGTGGCTCAAATATAAAACAATACAAGACCTTCATCTTAGGAAAAAAAATCTCCTTTAAGAGGCCAAGGTTTGTGACACTGGACTTGTAAAGAAGGAAGTATATTCTTGGCTCATTACTTAGCTGGATTTTGGAAAAAATATTTACATAGTCAAGACAATGTAAATACTGTTTATTGGTTTTTAGGTTTAAGAGCTACGGGAAAGACAAAGAGAGGAAGACCTCGTAAATACCTCAGAACAGAATGTAAATGTCAATAATTCGTATAACGTAAAAGGAAAGATCAAAGAGATAATGTAGGGCATTGATGGGTAGTGTGTGGCTAATAGCTTTGTTTTTAAAAAGTAGGCAGTTAGGGATAATGCTGGCTTAGTAAAGTGGTAGTTGTAGGTTCTCCTCCAAGATCCATGACTCCAGTAGACCCTGATAGTTGGTTTCCAGTACCAGGCATGATTTCCCCAGAGAGCTGTTGGTTACTGCCAAAGTATTCATGAACACTCAGGGCTAATGCATCATGCTAACTGAACATGTTGTGTTCATAGACTTCATGGCTGTGTAGTACTATTGGTTCTTTCCATCCTTTTGAAGCTTGCATTGTGCCTTCTGGTACTTATACTCACAGATAAGTGTCGTTCTCACCACTCCTCAAGGAAACTTCTCCTTGCAACAGAAAGATCATTACAGAAAATCACAACTGACCAAAATGTAGAGACGTGGAGCCTAATCCCAACCAGCACACCTTCAACACAGCTCCTCCACCTAAAGCTCAATGATCATTGCAGAAGAAGGACTAGAATGATTGTAAGAACCAGAGGAACAGGTAGTTTAGTGTGAAATTGTGCCTCCTAGAAATGTCAGAGAAGCTAGACCCATAAAGTCTCTTAACAACATGGCTGTCAAAAACATGATCTGAGCAAGGAAGATCCCAATAGATATGCTAACATAGAAGATGGAAAGGTCATGACACCTTACACTTAGACAAAGAACTATAGGCAGCTGAAGAACACTGAGAATGGGCGAAATAGTCTTGCCCAAGGATGACCACACTGATTTGTTATTCCATACCAATGGTCATTCCTGAAAAGATATAAATATGACTAAGCAGGTTATATTTATGTATTTAGGGATATGTATGTATATACACATACACATACATGTAATCTCAATTTTAAAAATGAGGCCGTTTAACTGAAAGAAAGCAAGGGAAGAGTACTTGGGAGGGATTGGGGGAGGAAAGGAAGGGAGAAAGATGTAATTATTTATAATAAGAAACATAAAAAGTATTTTAAAAATAAAATAAAAAGCAGGCTGTTGACTCATAGTAAAAATGGACAAAATAAGAAATAGAGGTAGAAAATAATGGGAAAAATACATATTTTCAGGTTCCAAATTAAGTAATAATAGAAAAAGGATTGATCCTAGACATTGTAGGGTAGTGGGAAGAAAAAGCAAAGAAGCCCTGTTCATGAAGAACATCATCATTGGTACCTTGGGGAGTTAATGGGACATTGTCTAAATTTTATAAACTAAGAAGAAGCATATCTTATTATCAAGACTTGTAGAGAGAGCTACTGGTGGATGTAAAAATGAAAAGGTGGCTTTGAGAACCAAGTTACATTGTTTGCAGGAAAACAGATCCAACTGGAGATGATAATATTATTAAACAAAATTGCTACTCTCAGGAAGATGTATTGTTTCTCTTGTTTGTGGTTCTTAGACTGGCTATAGATACATAAAGTCATGTATATGAAGGCAGAAGTGACTGCCTAGGGGGACAAAGAGGAATAAGGGGAAAGGGGATAAGAAAGGGGGGGGATATGGTCAATGATACAATACTTGCATAAAAATGTAAAAAAAAAATTAAATTTCAAAAGGAGGCTTCAGATGTGTAGAATCGAGATGTGGTGGGTTAAGGGCAGGACCATTTTTATGATATTCTTTTGTTTGAGTTGTTACCATGCTCAATTAAGAACTTAATAAAAATATAGTATTTAAACCATTAGTTTGGTCTCACAAATGAAATAAAATTATCTTTTTCATGAACTGGGGTCTCACACTATAGCCCTTGGCTGGCCTGGAAGTCATTATGTAAACAAAGTTGGCCCGGAGTCTGGGGCAATCATCCTGCCTCTGCCCCAGCACGGGGCTTGCAGGTTTATCCCACCAATCCTAGTTCAAAATGTATGTCTTATGGCACTTCCTAACTTGCCTCCATAGATGAAAATCAGACTGTGATGTCCTTAACACAGTTAGGAAGAGGGCTGATGTTTTATTTTGTTTTCCATTGCTATAGCAAAGTGCCTGAGGCTGCATGTTCAAAGACCGAGATCAGTTGGTCCCACTTCCTGCAGTCTTGGCTGAATCTCAACAAGACAAATAGCATCATGGTAGGAGCACAAATGAGGAGAGAGCAAACTGTGAGCTGTGACTCTTTTAATGACAGTTCACAACTAGAGAAAAACTAACCTGAGTCCCAAGAGAATGACATTAATCTCTCCCAACAGCGATTAGCCAAGTGACCTAGTCACATTCCACTTGGCCACATCTCTGAAAGATTCTACCAATTCAGACCACTCTACCAACTCCCAGGCTTTCAGCACATGAACTCTTGGGAGTGAAACAACATCCAAAGCAAAATACAGCACTTGGAGAGCATATGGGATGTAACACCTCACAGGCAATATAGTATAGTGGTTAAAACTCTGGTACTTGACATCCATTGACCTGGGCTCAAATTCACTTTGTACTGGACACCCGTTAGATGAAAGCTAGCTTCTGATAAGTTATCTTGCTTATCCCCTAATGTCGTTCTCTATCCAATGATACCTAGAAATGTAAGCCTTTATATTCTTTGGAAAGTTTACTGGGGAATAAAGAATTAGCCCCCCTGTAGCCAGAAGAGGGCTTGAAAATGAGTTGCTCATATCTAAGAGCAAAGCCCTCCTTTGTGATGGTGCCTATTACATAGCTGGACTTCATTCACTTTCTTTTGGATGGCCCACTCCCTTCTCAGAAGCTTGATTTTAGGAGGCCTCTTTGTACAAAGAACCTGGAAGAAGTGGTATTAGTCCAGAAGTAGATATCAGGATTTTATATATATGGGGAATCTGCCTTTTATTTAACAAAAGGTATCCCTCTTTCTCTTTAAATTGCCTTAAAACACTGGTTCTGCCTTTAATCCAAGCACTCTAGAAGTAGAGACAGGAAGAGGTGTCTGTGAGTTGATGACCAGCCTGGTTTACTAAGTGAGTTCTAGGAAAGCTTGGTCTACATGGAAGGCAGGAGATGGGAGAGAGAGAAGAGAGGAAGGGGGAGAGGAGGGAGAGAGGGAGGAGAGAGGAGAATGAGAAGGAGGAGAGGAAGAAAGAGGAGAGGAGGGGAGAGGGAGAGGGAGAGGGAGGAGAGAGAGGA
>NC_045030.1:143785796-143794182 GCF_008632895.1 Mastomys coucha | reverse complement strand
GAGAGAGAGAGGGAGAGAGAGAGGGAGAGGAAGAAAGAGTAGAGGGAGGGGTGAGCAAGAGGAGAAGGAGAGGGAGAGGGAGGGAGAAGAGGGGAAGAGGGAGAGGGAGGAGAGGGAGAGAGAGAGGGAGAGGGAGGAGAGGGAGAGGGAGAGGGAGGAGAGGGAGAGAGGGAAACACTTTGAAATGGAAAGGAGTAAGCTGGCAAAAAAGGTAGAAGACAGAAAAGTCCCACCAAGCATGAGGCATGGGGCTTTGCCCAGTACTGAGAAAAGCTGTGGTGTCTGAAGGAGACAATCTGATGACCAATTTATAACCTGCTATGCTATGCAGCTTAGGTGACAGAAGGAATGATAAGTAGATCTGGAAGGATTGTTTTTGCCACTCTTTCCAGCACCGTTTCTGAAATTTCCCAAATTCATAAACATTGCTTCTGTATAGTTTAGGGGAAGAACATTTTGCTAGGTAGGATTGGCAGTAGGGATATTCTGCACCCCCTTTCAGCTTCAGGGGTCTGTAATATCATTATCCCTGTATAACTCAGCCTTTTCCAGGTGTTCTTTGCTAAGCAATATCTATTTAGCCATGGTTCTTTATTTCCTTAATTGAAATATCTAAAGGTAATTCAGCTTTTCATGTTTTCCCTAAGCTGGTATGTGGGACCTATGTAATCACAGGAACTTTCTTTTTTCTTTTAAAATATTTTATTACACATTGTGTGTTAGTGTGCATACACATTTTCAGATTCTGTAGACTAATGCTGATGATTAAAAGATTCTACAGTTCATAAGAAGAAAATGGAAGACATTTTCTTTAGTCAAAGAGTAAAGATTTTTCAATTTGTTTTTCTCTTCAGATAAGGTTGCCTCTCTTCGCTGATCTCTGGGTCCTAAGATAAAGATATTTATGCCATTGTGTTAGGAAGGAAGTAAAAGAGAGGAAGGACATTTATTGCCCCACTGATGAACGTGGATTGAGCTTTCTTCATTAAATTCGATAATATGCAAGATTCTAATTCTGTTCCTTCAGAGCCCACAAGTGAGTCAATGTTAACAGACCACAAGTGAGAAATCGTTAACAGACCACACAGGAAACAGTTCCACGGGAAGAAGTTCCTAGGTGAGAGAAAGCATCTACTGATAGTATCATATATAATTTTCAGAAGAAAAAGGCTGGCAAATAGGGATAGGTGTTTCTTAAAAATCCGCTCACTGTCATGAATACCAATATGACACTGAGAACCACCAGGAAACTGGTGCACAGTCTAGACTCCAAAATACAATGGCTGAATGAGGCATACACATATTTCTCATTAAAAGAAATTCAAAGTTAGGGTGTCCATTTGGCAAAGTTGTCAGGAATTAGGTTCTTTTCGTTTACTGCAGCATTACCCTAAAGTATACTAACACATACTAAAGTCTTCCTGGCATTTACCCAGTGTCAGAGTTTATGTATCCTAAAAATTAGATGTTTTATTACTAAAAAAAGAGACTAGATATTAGGTTATGCCATTAGTATCTGCTTGCAAATGTCTGCACTGAAGCTATTCCTTCCAAGCTCAGCAGAGATTTACCTGTGAACATGCCCAATCATATTTCTATACACTTTCTTTTCTCAGTGTCAGCAATATTTAACATTATAAATGCATTTATTCCTGATCCCTCTCTCTCCCTCTCCCTTTTTTCTCTTCTCCCTCTCCTCCTCTCCCCCTATATAGCTCAGACTAGCTAACCCTGCTCTCTTGGCCCCTAAATGCTGGAACTATCAGTGTGTGCCATCATGCCCAGTTATTAAAAAAAAAAAATCAGCAGTATGTGGTTTTTTTTTTAAACCAGTGATAGAGATCAAACACCAGGGCCTTATGCATACTAGGCAATATGTCTGATATACAGGATATCTGATATGTGACCCAAAGGGGCTGCAACTCACAAGTTGAGAACCACTGCTTTATGACATATATTTTTTAATCCTGTTTTGCCTTTGGTCACTCCTTACAGTGCCTTTCTTTTATTTCATCCATACATGTTGCTGCTCTCCCCAGCTGATCCCTGGGTCCAGTATCTTCCAGTTTGGTGCTTTCCTTCCTCCTGGGTGCACTTTTCTTTGAACTAATTGGCCATTTATTAAGTGCCAATTTCTAGATTGATACCCTCTACTCGGACCTTTTTACCCTCTACTCAGACATGCTTATCCAACTGCCAATTTGACACTTCTACCTGGATGTACCACCAGTGCCATTGAATCAATGTTCTTTTCCTTTTAACTCCATAATTCCATGACTCAGTGAATGGGTCCTATCCACACTATCTGTTAAAGAAAGATGCCAGTATTTGACTATGTTCCTCCTTCCAATCCAACCCTCCACGATCCAATTACTCATCAAGTCCTAGCAGTCCACCCCGCCCCCGCCAATCTCCTCACTATCTCCCTTGCTAACACTCTAGGCCAAACCACAAGCACTGCTTGTTTGGAGGACTACCAAGGTCATAGCTATGCTCTGTAGTTCCAAGAAGACACTTAATCCCCATACAACACCTAAGACCTTCTAAAACACACACCTACAACATCTATGCGGTGACCAGCTGTAGGGTGCTTTTATAGACCCTCAGGACCTTCAGGTTTGAGAACTTTATTTTCTTGATATTGAAAGTTTGCCATAAGTTGGAAAGGATAGGAATTTGGGGCACCAGAATTGGAAGAAAATGAGAGAGTGCTCTAATGTGCTCAGCAGAGAGAGCTAGGAGATAAGAAAGTGGTAGGGTGACACTACAAACTTGGGGGAAGTGACAGTTCACAGAAAATGAAGTGAATATATAAACCCGCCTCGATGATGTATGAAAATGTATGTGAATCAAATTGTCCGTAAAGCCATAGGGATTTGTTCTCTTTCATTTGTTCAATAAGGGGAAAGGTGACCTCAAGAAGCAGACTTGTGACTATTTGTGTATAAGAAAGATCTTGAATTTTACTTCTATAACTGCCATGAATTATAATTTATAATAAGTGTTTTCTGGGTCTGAGTTCACATGCTCTATTGCTAATGATATTTTGTCTACTTCTCTTTGTTTTTACATTTTATCTTGTTCTCTTAAGGACATCCAGTTGTTTATGTGAATTTATTAGGTAACAGAAATGCCATTTCAAACTAGTGAGAAACGTTAATGAGGGTGAATCTGTCAATGTCATAAAAAAAGTCATTACTTTGTACAGTTAACTTATGCTGAAAATGGTAGTCTTTTCCAAATGATTTGAATCAGCAAAACATTATAAAATAGCAAAACAGTCCAGCCGGGCAGTGGTGGCGCATGCCTTTAATCCCAGCACTTGGGAGGCAGAGGCAGGCAGATTTCTGAGTTCGAGGCCAGCCTGGTCTACAGAGTGAGTTCCAGGACAGCCAGGGCTATACAGAGAAACCCTGTCTCGAAAAAAAACCAAAAGAAAAAAAACAAAAAACAACCCCCCCCAAAAAACAGTCCAGTATAGACACCAGGATGGTCCTTTTAGCATTGTTTGTAATAGTTCGAAAGCGGGGAAACAATCCAGAAAGTACATGAAGCTGAACTAAGTAAAATTATAGTACACCTATATAAGAAAACATTATACATTACTAAAAAAACATACACTAAGGGAAAGAGGTTTGTATATATAACTTGAAAAAAAGCAGTTATAGAACAGTAGGTAACTAGTATAGCCTGTGTAGGGAGAAAGTGCAAATTATCAGACTATGAATTAAAAAAATATGGTGGAAGGTCAATCAAAATACTTAATATCATGAATATTTCTGGGGAATGAGATTAAAGATAGCTTTACATTTTCTGTTACATATTTCTGCATTTCTCTGGTTTTCACATGACAACACACTACTTTTGTAGTAAGAAAAATAACGATATAAAATAAATAATTTCAATGAATGAATCGTTTTCATGGGGCAGTTTGGGTTGGAAGGGCTTCAGACCGAACCTGGTACAGAGGCATAAACATGGGCTTTGGAGTCAGACAGCATGGAACAGGGCCCCATTGCCCCACCCCCGAGGAAGGGGGCGGGGGTAGGGGGCTGCGGAAAGGGGCTGGGCTGGGCTGGGCTGGGCTGTCTGCAGCTCTAGTCCAGGAGGCTGAGACTTCGAGAGGGACTGAGGAGCAGGCACACGCATCCCAGACTCACTGGAGGACAAGGTGAGGGAACAAGATTGGGCTTTCCTGGTGAGCAGACAGTGGTTCTAACTACCTAAAACCTACAGCTGGGCAGGTGGGCAATTCTTATTTGACCACTGTAGCTGGAGCAGAAGTGTTGCATTTAATGCGGTGTGGGAATGAGAACGACCAAGAAAGTAGTAAGCTGTGTATGAACTGACAGCAGAGACTGGGAGAGGTGGAGGGGAGAAAAAGGGGAACTTTGCATGTTTGGAGGAGAAGGAAGAGTATGGGGAAATAAGAAGGGGAAGGCGAGATCCAGGGACAAGAATAGGGGATGCAGAGAAGGGTTAAGGGACACTGGGGAGGGGGGTTGCATAGGTAATACAGAGAAGGATGTAAGGAATGGGAAGAGATTTTTGTAGAGTAAATAGGAAATGCGATGGGAAACAGGGAGTCCGGAGTCAGGCAGAGGGAATAGGGAGGGGGGGAATAAGGAGTGTTGAGGGGGGAAGGGCAGACAGGCTGGGACGGAGGCCCCCTAGGGAGGCGGAAAGGGGCGGGACCACTTCCGGCCTTTAGTGGGGAGGGCAGTATCTGAGTTTCGGAGGGGCTTGGAGAGAGTGGACACACTCGGGAATTGTAGGCGGACGAGGTAAGTCATGGGCCCCAGCTTTGGATGAGAGCCTGCTAGGGGTCGGCCCCACCCTCTGGGATCTGGAGAAAATCTGCCTTAAGAGCCAAATCTTACCGAATCCATCCAGCTAGGAAGGGAGGGGAGTGGACCCCGTTTGGCTGGGCCTAAGATGGAATCACTAGTTCAATCCTGAGTTGAGGAGGGGGTGTTACAGGGAAGGAGCCAAACCAATTTGGGTTTTACCGTTTGGAGGGGGGCGTGTTAGGATGAAGGGCGGGACCTGGAGGCTCTGTGAAATTGATAGGGTGGATGTGAGTAGGGGAGGGGCTAGGACCACCAGACACTGCGACAATTTGGAAGGAAGGCTTGTTGAGGAGGGGGCGGGGCTGAACAGCATTGCGGACCTGGAGAGGGGCGTGTGTAGGAGCTTGGTGCTGGACTGAGACCATGGCCATTGCGCATGCGCTTTATGTATAGCTAGAAAGGGGCGTGTTGAGAAGGGCTCGCAGAGAGACAGGGCCAGCTGCTGAATGCGCATGTGCACGGTGGACTTCAAAGAACGGGTTTGTACTGGGAAAGCAGGCGGGGTTGAAAGGGCGCTGCAGAAGACGCGCATGCGCACTCTAAGCCTGCGGCGGGGGGGGGTGCTCTGGGAAAAGGGGGCGGGGTCCTCAGAGCTGCCGCGCTGGCACATCTTCCTGGAGGAGGGGAGGGTGCGGCTGCAGAGAATTGAGACCTAGAGACAGAATTTCTGTATCTGAGCACCTACTGGTTGGGGCTCCGGGAGGGACTGGGCTTTGGGGCCCTAAAGAAGGTGAGGATCAGCTTGTAGGCAGAACAAGGGATACGACGTTCAGCGGGCTCTCTACTTGACCCAGGCCTTCTCTTTGAACTCAGCTTTGCCAGGTGAACTTGAGACATGTCTGACACAAGCGAGAGTGGTGCAGATCCAGCTCGCTCTCAGGTAAGACCGATTTCCCCCCTCTTTCTTGCTGCATTGCCTTTCCAGCCCCTTTTGCTGCCCTAAATCCTTGGAGCTTCTCCTCCCATCCTTGTCATTCTCCACCCACTAAATTTGCCTGGGTGCATCCCCTCTCCCCTGTGGAGGGGAGGCCAGGAGGAAAGGAGAGAGGGTGGGCGGGCCCTTGTTTTGTCATTACTTTTTAACTGGGAAGCCTGTTTCGGCTGGGGTGGTCGGAGCACACCACAGGTAAGTCTTTGCAGGTCAAAGAAGTGTAGCTTCCTAATTTTGGGACCCTTTGCCTTGTTGAGGGTGGGAAGGTCAGTGAACTTCCTTGCTTTCCTTTGCAGGGCAAAGCTTCAGAAAAGGACAGCAGCTCCGCGATACAGGACCTGTTGACCGTGACCCAGAACTTGGAGGTCTCAGAGACACCAAAGGCTGAAAAGGCACCAGAGGTCTCAGAGGCTTCGAAGGCTCCAAAAGCCCCTGGGAACCCAAAGGCGACAGAGGTCTCAAAGGCCCCAGAGGCTTCTGAGGCAGCTGCCACCCAGGCCTCACCTACCACACAGCTGAGCGAGACCCAGGTTCTGGCCGCTGAAAACAAGAGTCCAGCAGCTGACACCAAGACGCAGAAGGCAGACCTGCAGGCTATGTCAATGCCTGCAACCCAGACCAAAAAGGTCAGCTGTGGTACCGATCCGAAGATCAATACAAAGGCTCCGGAGACTGAGGCTCCTGCCTCTCAGGCTGGGGCAGATGAACCAGAGCCTGAGGGTGCAGCTGTCCAGGTTCAGGAGAATCAGGATACTCGGCCCAAGGTCAAAGCCAAGGATACCCAAAAGGTAAGATCTCTACCATAACCATCCTTGCTTCTCCACAATCATCTTGTTCATTTGTCTGCCAACAATCAAATGATTCCTGTATTCATGAAAGATACAGGGAACACTTAACAGGAGTGTGTCACAGTTCTTGTATCCACAGAGCCCACAGGCTGGTAGGGAGATGAGGCAGGCATAGGCATAGCTGCATGCTGACTGGAACGCAGTTTTTATATTTACAGAGTGGCTATACACTGTAAGCCTTGAGGTGGGCATATCTGCATGTGTAGTCTCGTACCTGAACGTAACTCCTTATGGTGTCATTCTGTAAGGCAGGAAGCTGATGTCCAGAAAGAGGACTGACTAGTCAATGGTGCTAGAAGCAGAGTCAGGGTGGACGTGGGAAGACAAAAAGCATTAGGCCTTATTTCTGACTTGTTCCTGATCCACTCAGGGAGGAAATTCCCAACTGGTAGTCAGTGATAAGCCCATGACTCAGGATGGCTGGTGTCCAGTGAGGCAGAGTCTTACTACAAGGGCAGGGTTGGGGGGATGCATCCTAGAAGAGATGGGGTTGGGGGTGCTTTGCAGAAGAGACTTGAGGTACGAGAAAGAACCACCTGTGCCACTTGCTGATACCGACTTTCCCCTCTTTTGATGTAGGGGAAACACCTGGATGGAGAAGACGATGGCAACAGTGATCAGAGTCAGGCCTCAGAAGCCACAGGTGGTCGAAGGGTCTCAAAGGCCCTAATGGCCTCCATGGCCCGCAGAGCTTCAAGGGGACCCATAGCCTTTTGGGCCCGCAGGGCATCAAGGACTCGGTTGGCTGCCTGGGCTCGGAGAGCTTTGCTCTCCCTGAGGTCACCTAGGGCTCGCAGAGGCAAGGCCCGGAGAAGAGCTGCCAAACTGCAGTCAGCCCAGGAGCCTGAGGCACCCCCACCCAGAGATGTGGCCCTTTTACAAGGAAGGGTACGAACTCCACCCTCTACATCTCTCCTTTTCCATTGCGTTGCCTGATGTCTTCCCTGTTGTGCTTTGGAGGTTTTGTGTGTGTGTGTGTGCTTTGTTTTTTTTGTTTTTGTCTTTTCACCACTTCTTTTTCTCCTAGGCAAATGATTTGGTAAAGTACCTGTTGGCTAAAGATCAGACAAAGATTCCCATCAGACGCTCAGGTAGAGTCCTACAAACACTTTTCCTCTCCTGAGCTCTGCCTTCTCTTGTCTTCTCACCAATGTGCTGGGGACAGCTTTCATTTTCCCACTCTTATCCCTTCTCACCAAGTTCTCCCAACAGTGGGATCTCTATTTAAATGCCTCCCACTTGGTTCTGCCACCCATAGCATGGACAACAAAGGGTCTATTGATTGGGCATCAAGGTTACCTGGTATCTCTACAGCACAGATTCTTCCAACACTCTGATTTGCAGATATGCTGAAGGACATCATCAAAGAATATACTGATGTATACCCTGAAATCATTGAACGAGCAGGCTATTCCTTGGAGAAGGTGAAGAGGCATTCCTGGGGGATGGGCGTACCAGGGAAGAAAGGTTTATGATCACCCTCGTGGAGGGAAGCAGAGATCTATTACATCCTCATCACTATGGAGATGAGCACGTGGTGGCTTAGGGAGGGGGAGCCACTGACCACACAGCAAGTCAGTGGTGGAAACACAGCTAGTACTGGATGTGTAGTTTAGTCCTGGCTTCTGTCTGCTGCTGGATGCATCATCTCATGCATTGCAGATGCTCACCCCTCTGTCTCCCTAAATTCCCACTGATTACAAAGATGCTATGGATAACCACCCTATGTTTGTTATGTGTGTATATAGCACTTAAAT
>NC_045030.1:143785298-143785786 GCF_008632895.1 Mastomys coucha | reverse complement strand
CTATAAAAGAGACTACAGAAGCCCTGTAAGCTGAATTTTATGATTTTATAAGCTCTTCTTCCTATCCATAGGTATTTGGAATCCAATTGAAAGAAATTGACAAGAATGACCACTTGTATATT
This sequence comes from Mastomys coucha, assembly GCF_008632895.1. NCBI lineage: Eukaryota > Metazoa > Chordata > Mammalia > Rodentia > Muridae > Mastomys > Mastomys coucha. Next base: position 143,785,664 of record NC_045030.1, on the reverse strand, counting down.
CTTCTCAGTACCTTAGAGCCAACTGATGCAGGCATACTGGGAACGTAAGCCGGGAAAGCGCTAGGGTGGGAAGGGGCTTCTGCTTCCATCCATCCATCCCTCTCTCCGTGGCCTATTAGAAGCTCAGGAAAGAGGAACTAAACACCCCTGTACCCACTCCCACACATGCAGGATCCCTGGGGGTAGTAGTGGTGCTAGACTTGCCTGGTTGACAGGCATTCTTCCATGTCCCCATGTCCTATCCCTAGGTAGGACTAGCATTTTAATGGATGGAGAACTTGGCTCAAGAGGGAGTACACCCTGCCTTGGGTCGCAGATGGCTGGGACCATAGAGTAGGCTGAATTCTCTATCTGAGGAATCTAGGA
>NC_045030.1:143778565-143784916 GCF_008632895.1 Mastomys coucha | reverse complement strand
TGTCATCTGGGAGGTGCTGCGCAAGTTGGGGCTGCGCCCTGGGTATGATTGGGCTCTCTCAGCGCTTGCTGTCCGTGTTGTCTTTTGGCAAGAGAGGACAGTCCCAGGATTGCATCAGCCTGGTGGTCTGGTGGAGCTGAGGGTGGGGATTCTGGGCTGGGTAGTGACCCCAAGATTTTGACCTGTGTGGATGGGGAAATAGCTCTTGTCTCTGCTCACCCTCTCAACCATCTCTTGAGCTTCCACGGAGCTTTCTCTGTGCTGTAAATCTCTTTTCTATCTTGGAATTAAATACCTCTGCCAGCATCTGGGAAGTGTACTAGATCTGATTCTATTTATTTGTTTATTTGGGCTTTCTATGTTCTCAGGATTCATCACTCACTCTTTGGAGATGTGAAGAAGCTCATTACTGATGAGTTTGTGAAGCAGAAGTAAGTGCTTTTGCCTGCTGTTGGGATCTACCTTGCATTTTGTCTATTTTGATAATGGACGTATCCCAAGCATGTGTTTGTGGTCTGAATGGGTGCATGTGTATAGGCTAGTGGCAGGTTCTTTCTGGGCACAGTGATAGATTTCTGTTTCATATGTGGTTTTAGAACAAATTTGTGAGGGAGGGGTTATTAACAGCCTTGTAAACATGTAGAAGTAGTCTAAATGAAGTGAAAAGTCATTTGCTCTGGGTTACACAGGTGGAAAATAAATATTGTGTTTAGAACATGGTTCTTTTTACTCCACTAAGTAGTGCTTTATGAAAATTAATTTCTACCAGGTAGTAGTTACATATGCCTCTAATCCTTAGGAGGCAGAGGCAGGTTGATTTTTGAGTTCAAGGCTAGCGTGGTCTACAGAGTGAGTTCTAGAACAGCCAAGGCTACACTACACAAAAAACACTGTCTCAAAAAAGCCAAAAAATTCCATCAAAATGGCCTTGACTGGTATCCTTAGGCTACCTAGGACAATGCTGGGTACTGACTTGTACATTTGGGATGACTTTAACTCCTGGTCATCCTGTTTCAGCCTCCTGAGAGCTGGAATCAAAGGCACACGCCATAATACCTTGATAGTGTTTTTTATTTAATGGTGGATCTTTCCAGAGCCTGTTAGTCCTCCTTCCAAATCCTTGCAGTGTGGTATGCTCAGAGCAGGGACAGTGAAAAGAGGCCTCTCTGTTTACAACACACCCAACAGGAATCTGGCACCACATAACAAGGAGCACAACACTAAAGTCCTCCCTGTGAGCCAGTGCCCCGCATGTTTCTCCCCAGTTCTTTCATGTGGCTTCTGGGTATGACCAATAGGATACAGTTCCATTTTGGGGAAGGGCTAAAGGATTTCGTTGGGAATGTATACATCTTCAGCCTAAGTAGTCCATTCGAGTGGTCCACAGCTGACCCTAGAAATAGACTTTGATTCTTTTCTTTAAAGGTACCTGGACTACGCCAGAGTACCCAATAGCAATCCTCCTGAGTATGAGTTCTTCTGGGGCCTACGTTCTTACTATGAGACCAGCAAGATGAAAGTTCTCAAGTTTGCTTGTAAGGTAATTGGAGAGCCATTTTGTACTTGGCATATGAAGGTCATGGGGGGCCCTGAGATGGGCATTCTATGTTCAGAGTGTCCTGAAGTTCATATCTGGGCATTTTAAAGCTTCCAAGTTATCAAACACTGTGACAAGCATGATATCTAGATCATTTAATCCTTACACCTGATACAGCATTGTTGTACTGCCCACGTGAAAACAGCCTCAGAGAAGTTGGTGGGTGATGTATCCAAATCATGGAGCCGGCTAAGTGGTGAAGAAGGGTTGGAATGGTTGGTACAGGATTGCTTGTAGTACTAGCTGTATTATTACATGATATGTACATACTACATGTGTATAGTATGACCTTACAAACAGTAGGTGCTAAATTCCCTATGAACCTTCTAAGGGTTATTATTTCCATTTCAGGTGCAAAAGAAGGATCCCAAGGAATGGGCAGCTCAGTACCGAGAGGCAATGGAAGCAGATTTGAAGGCTGCAGCTGAAGCTGCTGCTGAAGCCAAGGCGAGGGCTGAGATTAGAGCTCAGATGGGCATTGGGCTTGGCTCTGAGAATGCTGCTGGGCCCTGCAACTGGGACGAAGCTGATATTGGACCCTGGGCAAAGGCCCGGATCCAAGCAGGAGCTGAAACTAAAGCCAAAGCTCAAGGAAGTGGTGGTACCAGTGCCAGTGCTGGTGCCGGTGCCAGTACCAGTGCCAGTGTTGGTGCCAGTGGCAGTGCCAGCGCTGGGGCCAGTGCTGGGGCCAGTGGTGGCTTCAGTAACAACTCCAGCCTGACTGCCAGTCTTACATTTGGGCTCTTCGCTGGCCTTAGTGGAGCTGGGGCCAGTACCAGCAGCAGCTCTGGTGCCTGTGGTTTCTCCTACAAGTGAGATACAGGTATCTATCATGGTGGCAATGAGGTAGCTGGGGCTCATGGGGGTGGGATGGAGAGCTGACTCCTGGGTTGGAGATAAGCCTGGAACATGTGCAAAGACTCTGCTGTGGTTTTACTGGGTCCTGTTTGCTAGATATTCAACTGACTGATTTTCCTTTACTTGTGTTTGCAGAATGCTAATAATCACAGCGTCTTCGTCTCAAGCTGGGGTGCACTCTCAGAAATGTACTCAATGCAGCACTCCAGGCAGCCACTATCAATCGACTGAAGTCGACACTCTATATTAAATCTATTTGCCATTTCTGAGTTTATTGCTTTTTTTTTTTTTTTTGGTAGACTGTTACATTTCAAAAAACAGTTGTCAAAGTTTCTGTCTGCTAGGAAATTCCTGAGAATGAGAATGTGAACATCTCACTGGAGTAGGTTAGGCATTGCTCTCCTTAAGGGTAGGTAGGCTTTTTATGTGGGAGAGTCATGGGGATTGTAGTGTTAGAAGACATTTTTTTTTTCTTTTTAAATAGTCCGGCTCACCTTTTGAGAAATGTGGGTGAAAGGTGCAGAGAGAGTTGAGTGGTTGGAGAGACCAAAACGAAAGAAACTTTCTCATGGCAGAAGAGTGTGGTCTAGCTGGGTAGAAGCCGGGGGACTCTGGGAAGAATCCTTCACCATCTCTAATTCGTATGGTAACAGAGTCCCAGTTGCTGCAAAAGTCTTGTGGGCAATGAGGCCTTGTAGTGGCCACCCCTCCCACTCTGTATGCAATGAAAGCAACATTTATTGCTTAGGAAATATGATTGAAGAAACAAACAACAAACAACTCCAGTAAGAGAGGAATGATTCAAAACTGTGGTCATCAATTGAGATCTACTTTCATTCCTGCAGATGTCTTCACTAAAAGCAGGTCCTTCTATTTGGGGTCATGGTCCCATCAGGGAGCTGGGTGGTCACTATGATAGGTAGAGTCAGCTTTGGCATCCTGGGAAGTAAGTCAGCAGGTACTGTATCAAAGGTTACCTCCATTGCCAGGTGATGCCTCTCTGCAAATGTGGACTAAGAGATAATGGAGGTCCTGAAGACCTTAGAGACTGTGGACCTAATATAAAACTGGAGTTTAAAGTGATTGATAGAGTTAAGAGTCAATCCGTCATGAAGAGCTCTGCCCATACTGTGTGGCCTCCATAGGTCTGTGGGGAATCCTCACTTCTTGGGAAACTTAGGCATTCGTGCTTTTCCAAGTATCAGGCCTTGAAGGGCAGGTGGGACATGGAGAAAAAAGTCATTCCTGACAAATGGTGTTACACCATGGCACAGAAAACAATGGAAGACCTTGTTTCTGTTACCTTCATCAGCCTGAATGCCATCACTGTAACAAACGCACAGCACAGTTTCCAGTCCTTCCTTTAGGCTACCATTAGTTAAATCCAAATAATTCTACATCGTATTGTATAGCTTCTTGTCTAGGAGTAGAAAGAGCCCTTTGAACAGTTTCACCCGCTAAAACACCTGTAGATAGTTTTGTCCAGATTGTTCCCTTCCCTTGAAATCTGTTTTTCTTAAGTAGACTGTAATTGTACAACATAGTTATGCTTTATGCATAAAGAAAAAGTAAGCATGGCTGCAATCCCAGCTACTTAGGAAAGTGAGGTTGGAGAACCCTCAGTTCAGGAAATGTCTGGTTTATAACATGAGTTCACAACCGGCCTGGGCAAAGTACTGAAAGCCCATCTGAAATAATAAGCAAAAGTGCAGACTGTGCTTCAGTACTAGAGGGCTTGCCTACTACACAAAAGGTCCTTGGTTCAATCCCCATCATGACGGTTGCAATTGTATAAAGATCACTCCACTGTTTAAATCCAACACAAGGCCAATAATGACTAGTTAAAATATTTTAAGCTAAAGGTTAAATGTGAAATTGCCTTTCCCAATTAGAAATTATACGTGATAGTTATTGTTGCACTGGGGCAATTTGTACACTAGTTCATTGAGCCAGTACTGAGTTGTCTGAAGAAAGCCTTTGGTGAGTTAATAGGACATAAATATTCCCACACAGCCAGTTCTGACAGAGCTGTTTGCTTACTACTCAAAATATCTGTGGGTAAAGCAATTAAAACTATGTCTGGTCCATAATGTGTACTTTTGAAGTATTTCACTCCAATGGTGCTTATCACTTTTAGTTCTCCAAAATTTCTCCCCATTTTCTGGCCCTCTAGCCTGACTCAATAAACATCGATTAAGGCTTCTTACAACAGTTTGGTTTCTGTTCGCTTTGTGTTTTTGAGACAGTCTTAAATAGTCCAGGCTGGCCTCAAACACCCCTATGTAGCTTAGACTGGCCTTAAATTGCTAACCTTCTACCTCTGACACCCTCCAAAATGCTGGGATGACGGTGCTTTCCAAATAAGGTGATCAAGCAGATGCAGGACCCCCGCTCCAGAAGGATTGCTCTTCCCTGTGTCCTAGCAGGGTCACATCTTAGCTGGGCTGTAGCAGCTCAACCTCCAGCTAGTTCCTTTTTTACCGTGATTCATCTACAAACCATGCTCCTAGCTTCTTTTCTCCTGGAAGCTGGTTGTCAGGAGTTCGGAAGTAGAACCTAGAGGTGAGCTAAGCAATGCAATGCAATGAACAGGAGAGCAGGAGCCTCCTGTAACTCAATAGTAAATGCTGTCTATATGCATAGTCACTTGGGGGTTCTCTCATTAAGCATTTGAAATTGGTTAGGTCATTTTCAAGTTGCATTCAAATAGAAGCTGTTTCTCAAAAGAACAGATGGAGAGAGCATGAACTGTAGGAGCCTAGAGAAGCAGGGTATCTGCTCTCCTGTGTACAGGGTATTATTAATCAAAGGTGGCATGTGCTAGGTAAATCTGCAAAAATACACACAAGCATAGATTTGTGTAATAGGTACGAGTCAGCAGCCAATGAGCATTAGCAGAAGAAACCCTTGTCTGGAACTGTAAGGGAAAGACAATCTCATTAGCTTTGTTACAGGGTGCCCTCAGATAAGTCCCTGCCCATCTCTGGCTTCATATCCTGCCTGCAGGATGCCAAGAGCGTCCACTTGCTGAGCTTTCAGAACTACTTTAAATGCTGAGTGGAGAGTACCAAGACCACTCCCTGATATAAAAAAAAGGCGGTGCTTAAGTGAGAACTGTACAAATGAGAATAATGTACCTTTGAAACTAGGGGCTGTGGAGAGAGCCTAGTAGATAAAGTTGTTTGCTGTGTAAGTATGAGATCTGCAGTTAGGCTCCTGAACACCCACATAAGAAGCCTAATGGGTATGATGACCGATCTGTAATCCCACTGCTCCAGAAGTAGTCACACAGGACCCTCTGGGCAAGCTGGCTATCTAGCTGAAATGGTAAACTTTGGGTTCAACAGGAGACCCTGGAGGTGCCCTCTGACTTGATTCTCAGATCTCCCACTCTATAAAGCAGAGAAAGAAACCCCTTGAGGCATCAGCCCCTGTTCATGTCAGGTGATGACTCTCTCAGAAAGTTATACCGTGGCTTAGTTAGGGTTTCTATTGCTGTGAAGAGATGTCATGGCTACAGCAATGATTATAAAGCAAAACTTTTAACTGGGGCTGGCTTACAGATTCAGAGGTTTAGTCCATTATCTCCATGTCAGGAAGCATGGTGGGATGCAGGCAGACACAGTACTGAAGCAGAAGCTGAGAGTTGTACATCTTGAGGGAAGGCAGCAAAGCCCCTCCCCGCAGTGATACTCATCCCCAAAGAAGGCCACACCTATACCAACTAGGACTTAACTCCTAAGAGTGTCACCTTCTACAGGCCAAGCTTTTGAAAATAGGAGTTTATGAGAGTCATTCTTCCTTAAACCACCTCACACCTAATATCCCCTGCCAGACACGAGAGCACCCTTCCTTTCCTGTGACTTACAGCATCCTAATGAATATTGGAGGTGGTG
>NC_045030.1:143761921-143771118 GCF_008632895.1 Mastomys coucha | reverse complement strand
TATGCTGATCCTACCAAGCCTTGAGTATGGGAGGCCTTTCCATCTTCTAATATCATTTCCAGTTTCTCTCTTTCTTTAAGATTTATTTATTTATTATGTATATAGCCTTCTGACTACATTATGTATATAGGCTAGAAGAGAGCACCAGATCTCATTATAGATGGCTGTGAGCCACCATGTGATTGCTGGGAATTGAACTCAGGACCTCTGTAAGAGCAGCCAGTGTTCTTAACCTCTCAATCATCTCTCCAGCTCAGTTTCTTTCCCAGACACTTGAAGCTCTTGTCATACAGGTCTTTCATTTGCTTACACCAAGATATTTTTATATTATTTGTGGCTGCGAACAAGGAATGGAATCAACTCAAGAGAAAGAAGTGTGTTGCTCTTTTTAAAGCAAATGTAGACTATTACAGGAAACCACAGCTAGACACAAGCAGACTGCAATCTATATATACCTACAAACACCCAGGCAGAGATCATGGAGGAACCAGCCCCAGTGAATACATCTAAAGCCCAACTCCTGTATCTATAGTTCAGAGAAGATCACGGAAGAGGGGGTGAAAAGATCGAAAGAGTCAGAATTCGAGGACATATGCTGTGAATCAGTCTTTACTAGAAATGGTTGCATAAAAGCAAAATGAACAATGATGGTATTAATAGTCATATTAATGCAGAAGGGGGCAAAATCTAACTGGGTTCTACTCCTAGACAAAGAACTACGGGTAACTAATGGCTGTTGAGAGAGGGAGAATGAACTTCTTTGGAAATAAGCCCCTTAATTATTTATGCAATAAAAACCATTAGCCCTAAGACCATATACTCACAAACAACAAAAACAGACTCAGAAGGTTATATTTATATGGTTGTGCATATATAATGTACTAATAATTATAAAAGAAAAGAGACTATTAGTTGAAGGAACATGGGATAGCTTAGAGGGAAGGGACATGGGAGAGGCTGGAGGGAGGAAAAGGAAAGTTGGAAGTCATGTGATTATATTTTAATTTAATATAAATATATAAAACATCATGAAAAAAAGTCAACATACTTAGGCAGGCCACAATTTCTGAATAAATACCTTGGCTTTCAAAAAAATTAAAAATAGAACAGAAACAAAAGGGATACAAATAGAAAGGGAAGAATTCATATTATTTTTATTTGCAGACAACTGATTATAGTCAAAACACTTCATGTACTCCACCAGAAAAACCTTTGATATCATAACACTTTCATTAAAATAGCAGCATATACAATCAACATACAAAAAAATCAGTAGTTTTTCTATATACCAGTAACAGACACAATGAGAGAGAATTGAAGGGGAAATACTATTTACACTAGTTTTAAAAATAAGGTGGCTAAGAACAGACCTAAAGAAATGACTGAGTCCTAAAATAGAAATTCTAAGACACTGAAGAAGGAAATTGAAGACACTAGAAGACTAAAAAAATTACAACCTTCTATGTTCATGAAATGGAAGAATTGATGCTATGAAAATGGGTATATTACCAAAAAAAAAAAAACCTACTTATTCAATGCAAAGTCCATCAAATTCAAGTTAGATTTTTATTATTTCTTGCTATTTACTACATTTGGGCTTGGGTTTGTTCTTGTTTATCCAAATTTTTGAGCTTCATGATAAAGTCATTGATTTATGCTTTTTCAGATTTCTTGTTTGTCCCATTTATCATTCAATAATGTACTGTTTAATCTTCACGAGTGTAATTATTAGAGATTTGTTTGCTGTTGACTTTAAACCTTATTTCACTGTGGTCAAACAGGATACATGAAGTTATTTCATTGTCTGGGTTTGTAGTGATTTGCTTTGTGTCTCAGTATGTGGTGTGTTTTAGAGAGGCTTATTCAGTGCTTGTGTGGGATAATCTGTAGATAACTGTTAGTTCCACTTGATGTCATTTAATTCTGATATAGAAATGTCAGAATGTATTATCTATCCAGATAATCCCCTACTATAGAAAGAGAAATATTGAAACCATTCATTCTTATTAATTGGAGTTAATCTGTATCTTTGAACTCAGTAGAGATTTTTTTTTTTAATTAAGTTGGGTGCATCAGAGTTTGGTGCATGTGTCAATACTTTCTAGGTATTATTTTTTAATTAATATGAGGTATCCTTAAAAAACTCTTTTGATTAGTTTTATTTTGAAGTCTATTTTGCCTGATATCAGGATAGTGACACCTTTGTTTGCTTCCTGTTTCCATTTGCTTGGGATAGTTTGTTGTTGATTTAACCATCCCTTCTACTGAAGGTTGTGCCTGTTTTGAAGGTAAGACAAGTTTCTTGAAGACACAGAAATATGGATTTTATTCTTAGTACATTCAACTCACATATGTTTTTCAGTTGGGAAATTGAGGCCATTAATATTTAAGTTATTATTGAAAGGTGGATGTAGTGATTGCAATCATTTATTGTTGTTTTCTGTTTGTGTTCTTAGCCCTATTTTGTGCTTCAGTAATTATAGCTTCATTTGCTTCTATAATCTCTTGGCTCTTCTTATTCCTCTTTTGGTCCAAAGTATTGATTCCAGTGTTCTCTGTAGGGCTGGATTGGTGAAGATGGATTCTTTTATAGCCTCTTTATATCATGGAAGGTTTTGTGTTTTTCTTCAACTATGTCAGATGATGTGCTGGGCACAGTAGTATAAGTTGACATCTGTGGTCTTTTAGGACTTGACATATGTTACTCCAGGTTCTTCAGACTTAATTTCCCATTGAAAAATTAGCTATTACTCTCGTCTATTTTTCTATGTATGTACATTGTGGTTTTTCTCTCAAAGTTTTCAATATTCTTTCCTTGTTCTGTAAATTTGGTGTGTGAACTATTGTGTGGATTATACATACTAGTGATTAACTCTGAGTTACTAAAAAATATTGTTATCAGATTAAGGGAAGAAATGAAAGCACTTCCCCTTGGAATCTTTTAACCAAGAGTGAGACTAGATTTGAATTCTCCACTCCATGCTCTCTGTGTCTTCCATCTTCTCTATCTAGGAATTTGAATCTGTGCCTGCTTGAAGAAGAGACAGTGAATCTGTCTGTTCCTGTGTGTGAGACTTCTGTTTGTGTGTACTGTCCCCGTGTCTTCTGTTTGTGTGCATCTATCCCTAAAAAGGGGGGTTTCACTCTGTATTTATTGAACAGCACAGAAAGAATCAGATGGGGAAGGAACAGGATACTTTACAGAGACCTTTAAGAATTTTACAAGGGTTTAAGTCACTGCCTGAAAATGATCCCACTGATCCAGACATCAAACATCATTGTTATCAACCAATATCCACAAATGGTTGCTTTCAACCCTTAAGGCAGATCTTAGGAAGATGCTTTTTTTTTTCTTTCTGTTTTCTTTTTTTTTAAAAATTTAATCTTTTTTTACAGTCCAGATTTTAACCCCCTCTCAGTCTACCCTCTGACAGTTCCATATGCCATACCTCCTCCCCCCATCTCTACAAGGATACCCCCACCCCCACGCCCACCCCACTAGACCTCCCTACTCCCTGGGGTCTCCAGTCTCTTGAAGGTTAGGTACATCTTCTCTGACAGAGTCCAAACTTGCAGGCCTCTGCTGTATGTGTGTTGGAAGCCTCATATCAGCTGGTGTATGCAGCCTGATTGGTGGCCCAGTGTCTGAGAGATTTCGGGGTCCAGATTAATTGAGACTGCTGGTCCACCTACAGGGTCACCCTCCTTATCAGCTTCTTTCAGCTTTCCCTAATTCAACAACAGGGATCAGCTGCTTCTGTCCATTGGTTGGGTACAAATATCTGCATCTGACTCTCAGCTGCTTGTTGGGTCTTCCAGAGTGCAGTCAAGATAGGTCCATTTTGGTGAGCACTCCATAGTCTCAGTAATAGTGTCAGGCCTTGGGACCTCCCCTTGAGCTGAATCCCACTTTGGGCCTGTCGCTGGAACTTCTTTTCTTCAGGCTTCTCTCCATTTCCATCCCTGTAATTCTTTCAGACAGGAACAATTATGGGTCAGAGTTTTGACTGTGGGATGGCAACCCCATCCCTCACTTGATGACCAGTCTTCCTGCTGGAAATGGGCTCTAACAAGTTCCCTCTCCCCACTGTAGGACATTTCATTTAAGGTTCCTCCCTTTGAGTCCTGAGAGTCTCTCACTTCTGGTACATTCTAGAGGGTCTCTCACCTCCTACTTCCCGAGGTTGCCTGTTTCTATTCTTTCTGCTGGTCCTCAGGACTTTAGTCCTGTTCCTCCCACCCAATACCTGATCATGTTCACCTCTCCCCTCTCCTGTCCCCTTTCTCTCCCAGGTCTCTCCCTCTCTCTCCCTTTGTAATTGTTTTCTTCTCTCTCTCAAGTGGGACTGAGGCATCCTCACTTGGGTACTTCAGCTTGGTGAACTTTTTGAGTTCTGTGGACTCTCTCTTGGGGATTCTGTACCTTTTTTGGCTACTATCCACTTGTTAGTGAATACATACCATGCATGTCCTTTTGGGTCTGAGTTACCTCACTCAGGATGATATTTTCTAATTCCATCCATTTGCCTGCAAAACTCAGGATGCCTCGTTCTTAATTAGCTGAGTAGTACTCCATTGTGTAGATGTACCACATTTTCTGTATCCATTCTTCTGTTGTGGGACACCTGGGTTGTTTCCAGCTTCTGGCTATTACAAATAAGGCTGCTATGAACATAGGAACACTTGACCCTGTGGCATGGTGGAGCACCTTTTTGGTATATGCCCAGGTGTGGTATTGCTGGATCTTCAGGTAGATCTATTTCCAATTTTCTGAGGAACTTCCAGTTTGATTTCCAGAGTGGTTGTACCAGTTTGCAATCCCACCAGCAATGGAGGAGTATTCCTCTTTCTCCACATCCTTGACAACATGTGCTGTCACCTGAGGTTTTGATCTTAGCCACTCTGATTGGTGTAAGGTGGAATCTCAGGGTCGTTTTGATTTGTATTTCCCTGATCACTAAGGACTTTGAACATTTCTTTAGGTACTTCTCAGCCATTCAAGATTCCCAGGAAATTGCTTTCAACTTCTGTATTTGCAGCTTTCAGAAAATGTAACACATGCATTACTCTGGGTCAGGGGCACGGGAGAGTAAGTACATAACTTGAGGTTGCAGGTATGCACTATCTTAGGTTGTAAAAGTTGATTACTCAGGAAATCCAAGGCAAACAAAGTTGGTTGTTACCTTGCTCTCTTAAAGGCAGGTTAAACAAACAGTTTAAGTACACAGTGGGATATCAGTCTTAAGTCTTAAGTGACCTCAACGTGTATCATTAACTTTGGCTGTGAGGACCAGCAAAAGTTCCAGTGTCCTGGAATGTAAGAGATATTTTTATAATAATGCATTGCCACAAAACTATAATAAGGGAAGTTTCTTTTTCTCTTCCTGTCTGTTTAGTATTCTTTGTGCTTCTTGTATCTGTATGGATGTGTCTTTCCTTAATTTGGGGATGTTGTAATCTGTTATCCAGCTAAAGATCTGGAAAGAACCCAGAAGTCATTCAACAGAGGAATAGATACAGAAAATGTGGTACAAATACACAATGGAAAACTACTCAGCTATTAAAAACAATGAATTCATGAAGTTCTTAGGCAAATGGATGGAACTAGAAAGTATTATCCTGAGTGAGGTAACCCAATCACAAAAGAACACACTTGGCATGCACTCACTGATAAGTGGATATTAGCCCAGAAGCTCAGAACACCCAAGATACAATTCACAGACCACATGAAGCTCAAGAAGAAGGAAGACCACAGTGTGGATACGGATCCTTCTTAGAAAAGGGATCAAAATACCCATGGAAGGATATACAGAGGCAAAGATTGGAGCAGAAACTGAAGGAAAGGCCATCCAGTGACTGTCCAACCTGGGGATATATCCCACATACAGTTACCAAACCCAGACACTATTGTGGATTCCAACAAGTGTTTACTGACAGGAGTCTGATATAGCTGTCTCCTGAGGGGCTCTGCCAGTGCCTGACAAATACAGAAATGGGTGCTCACAGCCATCCATTGGGCTGAGCACATGATGCCCAATGGAGGAGCTAGAGAAAGGACCCAAGGAGCTAAAGGGGTTTGCAGCCCCATAGGAAGAACAACCATAAGAACCAACCAGACCTCCCAGAACTCCCAGGGACTAAACTACCAACCAAGGAGTACACAGGGAGGGAGCCATGGCTCCAGCTGCATATGTAGCAGAGGATGGCCTTGTGTGACATCAATGAGAGGAGAGGCCCTTGGTCTTGTGAAGGCTTGATGCCCCAGTGTAGGGGAATGCCAGGACAGGGAAGCAGGAGTGGGTGGGTTAGTGAGCAAGGGGAGAGGGGATGGGATAGGGAGGTTTTCAGAGGAGAAATGAGGTAAGGGGAAAAAATTTGAAATGTAAATATCTAATAAGAAAAAGATTAACAAAAACTCTAAAAAAAAAAAAAATTGCTGTCTTTTTCCCCACTGGATTGTTTTAGCTCCTTTGTGAAAGATCAAGTGACCAAAAGTGTGTGGGTTTATTTCTGGGTCTTCAATTCTATTCCATTGATCTACCTGCCTGCCACTGTATCAATACTATGCAGCAGTTTTTAAGCACTATTGCTCTGTAATATAGCTTGAGGTCAGGGACGGTGATTCCCTCAGAAGTTCTTTTATTGTTGAGAATAGTTTTCACTATCCTGTTTTTTTTGTTATTCCAGATGAATTTGCAAATTGTTCTTTCTAACTCTATGAAGAATTATGTTGGAATTTTAGGGGGATTGCATTAAATATATAGTTTGCTTTCGGCAAGATGGCCATTTTTACTATATTAATTCATGAGCATGGGAGATCCATGAGCATGGGAGATCTTTCCAACTCCTGAGGTCTTCTTTGATTTATTTCTTCAGAGACTTGAAGTTCTTGTCATACAGATCTTTTACTTGTTTGGTGACAGTAACACCATGATATCTTATATTGTTTGTGACTATTGTGAATGGTGTCATTTCCCTAATTTCTTTTTCAGTCTACTTATCTTCCTAGTATAGGAAGGCTACTGATTTGTTTTAGTTAATTTTATATCCAGCCAGCTCAATAAAGTTGTTTATCAGGTATAGGAGTTCTCTGGTGGAATTTTTGGGGTCACTTAAGTATACAATCATATCATCAGCAAATAGTGATAATTTGACTTCTTCCTTTCCAGTTTGTATCCCTTTGATCTCCTTTTGTTGCCTAATTGCTCTGGCTAGGACTTCAACTACAATATTGAATAGATAGGGAGAGATTGGGTAGCCTTGTCTAGTCCCTGATTTTAGTGGGATTGCTTTAAGTTTCTCTCCATTTAGTTTGATGTTGGCTACTGGTTTGCTGTATATTGCTTTTACTATATTTAGATACGGGCCTTGAATTCCTGATCTTTCCAAGACCTCTTCTTATCATGAAGAGGTCTTGGATTTTGTCACATGCTTTCTCAGCATCTAATGAAATAAACATGTTTTTTTTTTGAGTTTGTTTATGTAGTGGATTACATTGATGGATTTCCATATATTAAACCATCCCTGCATCCCTGGGATGAAGCCTACTTGATCATGACGGATGATCATTTTGATGTGTTCTTGGATTCAGTTTGTGAGAATTTTATTGATTTTTTTGTATCAATATTCATAAGGGAAATTGGTCTGAAGTTTTCTGTCTTTGTTGGGTCTTTGTGTGGTTTAGGTATAAGTGTAATTGTTGCTTCATAGAACAAATTGGGTAGTGTTCCTTCTTTTTCTATTTATCCCTCTTCCTGATTTTGCCTCCAGGAGCTCTTACCCCACTCCCCTCCCTTTTACCTCTAAGAGAGTGATCTCCAATTCACCCACCCACTCCTACCTCACTCCTCTAGCATGCCCCTTCTCTGGAGCATCAAGCCTCCAGAAGACCAAGGGTATCTCCTCCCTCTGAGACCAGACAAGGCAATCCTTTCCTATATATGTAGCAGGGTGGGGGCGCGGACTAGTCTATATATGCTCTTTGGTTTGTACCTTAGTAAGTGGGAGCTCTGAGTGGTACAGTTAGTTGATACTGTTGTTCTTCCTATGGGGTTGAAATCTCCCTCAGCTCCTTCAGTCCCTCTCCTAATTCTTTTATAGGGTGTCCCTAAACTTACTCTAATGGTTGTCTGTAAGTATCTGTATCTGTTTCAGTGAGGTGCTGGTAAAGTCTCTCAGAGAACGGCCATTTCTTTGGTGCTTCTCAGTCATTCGAGATTCCTCAGTTGAGAATTCTCCGTTTAGCTCTGTACCCCATTTTTAATTGGTTTAGTTGGTTTTATGAAGTCTAACATCTTGTATATTTTGGATATTGGCCCTCTATCGAGGGTAGAGTTAGGAAAGATCTTTCCCCAATTTGTAGGTTGCCATTTTGTCCTATTGACAAGTGTCCTTTGCCTTATAGGTCTTTAGTTTCATGTGGTTCCATTTGACAATTGTTGATCTTAGAGACTGAGCCATTGATGCTCTCGGTTCATGAAAATTTCCCCTGTGCCAATGTGTTTGAGGCTATTTCCCACTTTCTCTTCTATTTGATTCAGTGTATCTGGTTTTATGTGGAGGTCATTGTTCCACTTGGACTTGAGCACAAGGAGAGAAAAATGGATGTCTTTGCATTCTTCTACATGCAGGCTACCAGTTTGACCAGCACCATTTATTGAAGATGTTTTCTTTTTTTCCACTATATGGCTTTGGCTTCTTTGTCAAAGATCAAGTGACCATAAGTATGTCAGTTTATTTTTGAGTCTTCAATTCTATTCAATTCTATACCTGCCTGTCTCTGTACCAATACCATGAGGTTTTTATCACTATTGCTCTGTAGTACAGCTTGAGGTCAAAGATGGTGATTCCCCCAGAAGATCTTTTATTGTTAATGTTGAGAATATTATTACATGGCAAGCCATCTTTAGTCTAATGTGCAAAATACAAAACCACATGTAGATATTTTGTGCTGTTTCCCATCTCAATCTAAAGGTAACAAGGCCTGAGATAAGCAACTCAATAACAACAGGGTGGGGACCCTGAGAATCCACTACCAACACTGACAGGAAAGCCTTGTATATTTAGGCATCTTTACTGTTTTTCTTCAGACAAGGGCTCGTATAGTCCAGGTTGGCCTTCAACTTCCTGTGTAACTCTGGCTGTCCTGGAACCCCTGACGTTGTCTTTGCCTTCCTAGCCATCTTTATTACAAGGTG
>NC_045030.1:143760240-143760918 GCF_008632895.1 Mastomys coucha | reverse complement strand
GCAGGTGGTGAAGTCAGTACACTTGGGAAACCTGGCCTTCATGCTCTCCAGTGGCCCATGAACACCAGGATGGTGATGGCTGACCAGAACGCCAAACTCAGCATCATCATGGGAAAATCCCTGCTACCCAGTGATCCTGGATGCTCTCTCTGCACCAGACTTTCTCCAAGTGCAGCACTGTCTTTGGTATCATCATGCTCACTAAGACCAACCAGTTCCAGGTACTGCTGTACTTGCCCACCACTTGAGCATCTAGCATGCTAAGCTGTCTCTAGACAGCCAGAATAGCTACAATGCCTGCTGCATACCACACATCAACTTTTCTCAGCTCACAGTGCCAGTTGTTGTTGTTGTTGTTGTTGTTTTGTCAACTTGACAATAGACCTAGACCTATATCTGGGAAGAGGGAATCTTAGTTGAAAAACTACCTCTGTAAGTTTAGCCTGTAGGTAAATCGCTAAGGGTATTGTCATGATTAATGATTGATGTGGCAGGACCCAGCCCACTGTGGATGGTACCACTCATGGGCAGGTAGTCTTGAGGTATATAAGAAAGCAGTCTGATAAAGCTGTAAAAGCAAGCCAGCATGAAGCATTTTTCCATGACCTCTGCTTCAGTTCCTGTTTCCAGGTTCCTGCCTTGAGCTCCTTCCCTGGCTTCCCTTAGTGTCGGAGGGTG
>NC_045030.1:143754882-143758889 GCF_008632895.1 Mastomys coucha | reverse complement strand
GGGAAACTGGGAATGGAGAAATTCGCATGTAAATAAAGAAAATATCTAAAATAAAATAAAAAAAAATTCTTCCAGGGACTGCAGCCCTGAATCCTTGCTCTCTATCCCATCCATCATCCATACTGGACCAAGAGATGGTTCTGATCTCCTTGAGTTTGTTGGAAAAGGACGTGCAGGCACCAGTTAAGCTTCTTCTAGGTTGATAGCCAGACTAGAAGGCCCTTGCCATCCTTGGATGTATTGTGGCTATAAAAAGTTATGTAAAACTACAAATAAATGAGAAAAGTCCATGGTTCTACTGGAGGTATTGCTAGGGGTGGGTCTGCAGCCACACAAAACATCACAAAAAGAAACAAACACCCTGAAGTGGAGTAGATGGCAGGAAATAATCTAACTCAGGGCTGAAATCAACCAATTAGAAACAAAGAAAATACAAAGAATCAGCCAAACTAAGAGCTAGTTCTTTGAGGAAATCAACAAGACAGATAAACCCTTAGCCAAACTAAGGGGCTAAGAGACAGTATCCAAACTAACAAAATTAGAAATGAAAAGGGAGACATAACAATAGGAAATTGGGAACATCATCAGATCCTACTACAAAAGCCTATACTCAACAAAACTGGAAAATGTAGATGAAATGGATAATTGTAATGCTATTTTTGGTTGTCAATTGACTATATCTGGAATGAAGTACAATCCAGAATTGGAAGGCTCACCTGTGATCCAGATCTTGAGACTGGAGGATTTAAGCTTCTGACCTGGATCTTGGCATGGAGGCCTTGAACCAAAGTGCTTATGAATCCCAGGAGATGAAGACAAGGAGATCTCTGAGTTCATCTGGGACAAAGAAACTCTCAGATCCAGGCGTGGTGTTACATACCTTTAATCTGGACCAGCATCTTTCATAGACCACTAGAATATTGAAGGAAATGAACCAAAATATGGCAGAGCTTGTTAACTTGTTGAACTCTGCTATTTCGGGAAATCTAGGTCTGGAAGGTTTTCTTCATCACTTTGATACTTGAAGGTACGGCCCCCATAGATTCATGTGTTTGAACAAGCCTATGGGGACAAGGGAGTGGAATGTGATGGTTTGTATATGATTGGCCAAGGGAGTGGCACTATTAGGAAATGTGGCCTTGTTGGAGTAGGAGTGTCAATATGGGCATGGGCTTAAGACACTCATCTTGGAAGTTAGTCTCCTCATAGTTGCTTTCTGTTGAAGATGTAGATCTCTCAGCTCTGCCTGCACCATGCCTGCCTGGATACAGTCATGCTCCTGCTTTGACAATAAAGGACTGAACCTTTGAACCTGTAAGCCAGCACCAATTAAATGTTATAAGATTTGCCTTGGTCATGGTGTCTGTTCACAGTGGTAAAATTCAACTAAGACAATGATTTTGTAGATAGATACCATGTACTCTTTATGAGTGTGATTCCTCTTTTTTTTTTTTTTCTTCCTAGGGCTTCCAGGTATGCCATTAAGTTATGTGTGAGAACTCACCAATTTCTTAATGAAGACACTTAGTTCTATGAACTTTTCTCTTAGCACTGATTTCATTGTGTCCCCTAAGTTGGGCTGTGTTGTGCCTTCATTTTCATTCAATTCTAGAAAGTTTTTAATTTCTTAATATTTGTCTTGTCCTGTTTTTCATTCAGAACAATGTTGCTCCGTTTCTGTGAGTTCATAAGCTTACTGTTGTTTCAGTTGTTGATGATGTGGAGTTTTAATATATTGTGGTATGATAGGGTACAGGGAGTTCCTTGTTTCAATTTCTAGTATCTGTTGAAACTTGCTTTGTGTCTGAGTATGCAGTCAATTTTGGAGAAATTTTCCTGAGGTGCTGAGTAGACGTTATATTCTTTGGTGTTTAGGTAAAATGTTCTGTAAATATCTGTTAGGTCTATTTGGTTTATAACACCATTTAGTGCCAACATTTCTCTGTTTAGATTTTGTCTTGATGATCTGTGTATTGATCAGAGTGACAGTTGAATATTGTAGTCTCCCACTATCACTGTGTGAGGGTCAATGTGTGATTTAAGCAGTAGTAGTGTTTCTTTTATGAACTTGTGTGCTGTTGTGTTTGGGTACAGATTATAAGAATTGCAATATCCTCTTGGTGGACTTTTCCTTTGATAGGAATTAGTATCCTTATCTGTCTCTTCTGATAAATTTTGGGTTGAAGTCTTTTTTTTTTTTTTGATATTAAGATGATTAAACCAACTTGCTTCTCACCTCCATTTTCTTGAAATATCTTTTTCCAATTCTTTAGCCTTAGGTAATGTCTATCCTTGAGGTTAATGTGTGTTTCTTGGATACAGCAGAAGAATGGATCCAGGTTTCCCATTCATTCTGTTAGTCTGTGTCTTTTCTTTTAAATTGGGAAATTGAGACTATTGATGTTTAGCAATATCAATGAACAATGTTCATTAATTTCAGCTATTTTGTTGTTGTTGTTGCTGATGCTGCTGGTATGTGTGTGTGTTCTTCCTCTTTTGATATACTCGAGTTGTTTATTCTTTGCATTTTGATTTGGTTCTTTTTTTATTGGTTTAGGTTTTATTGCATTATGATGAGAAAAGATACATAATTTCAATTTATCTAAATTTGTTAACATTCAAAAACATATTTTAAGTAAATAGAATTACATCATCTTCTTTCCCTTTTGTACACCAATTCCTCCCAGAGACCCCCCCTTCAATACCTGCCATACCATTCATTTTTTAATTTTATCATATTCTTTAAAATTTATAAAATATTATAACAATAAAAATGAATATTATAAAAGTTGTTTGATATAAAACAACAATCAACTGAACAGACTTATGTAGATGCTTGTCTACAGCAATACTGAAAATATACGCATTTTTCTCAACATAAATTTTAAATAACTCCAAACATATTAACTGCATGATATTTTAAAATAATATGCAAAATTAGTTTTTTAAATGAATATAAATAGATAAAATCTTTTTGTTTGTTTGTTTTGTTTTGTTTTTAGTAGAACTTAAAATCTTGGCTCTTAACTGTGGTACAAACCCAAAATAAGAACAATTTTTAGAAATTGAAGTTCATTGTAATAAGGCTGTCCTTCAACCACTCTCACATCACCAAAGGATTTTACCTCCATTGTAGCTAAGCTGAGAGTTGACAGTTCTGCTGTGCCAAGGAGTGAATTGTGGGCATGATTTTTGGACACAGATTTGCTGCTATGGTCAAAGCTATTTGACTTGAGTAATTATCTTCATTCTAAGCCCACAGGGAACAGGTTACAGTCATTTAAGAAATGGTATGTGTATTAAGATGGTCTATCCATGAAGCCATTCACCAACCGTTTCACTGAATGTTGGTTCTGCTTGGAGGTTGGCACAGACATTAGGTGAGGGTAAGAATCTGGTTCATTGGCTGTGATGATTTTGAAAAGCATTCATCTCAGAGAAAGAGTAACTTATAAAGTCCTCTTCTTCAAAAGTGATACAATAATTACAAATATCAAGCAAAGCATTCAGTCTCACTCTTTGTTTTCTCTCACAAGCCTCCTGCTGAATTAATTATCTATGTTTCCTTTGGCTGTATAAATAATTTTGAAATATGTAGACAGTTCTGAAAACCATAGTATACTGTAAAAACATTAAATAAACAATCCTACTAATAGAGAGGCTCAGATAGGAGAAGCATGATTTCAAGACCATTATGTGGTACACAGCAAGACACTGTCATGTACAAACAGGCAGAAAGTGTATAGGGACTGTACAGTATTGGGCCTATTTCTCCAATTACCAAATTGGAGGGACCACAGGATGACAGTCAATAAATTTTCTACTTACTCATATTTTTGAATTTCAATCAATCAGGATATGTTGGTAATATTGATTTTCATATTACGAGCTATTAAGGAAAAGTAATTGTTACTTCCTGTTATTTTTATTGTTAGAGGTAGAATTATGTTTGTGTGGGTTTGTTGAAAGTTTACTTTCTTGCTTCTTCTAGGGTGTAGTTTTGCTCC
>NC_045030.1:143748460-143754124 GCF_008632895.1 Mastomys coucha | reverse complement strand
CCTATTATCCTTAGGTTTGGTCTTCTCATTGCATCCTGGATCTCCTGGATGTTTTGGGTTAGGAGCTTTTTTATTTTTTTCATTTTCTTTGGCTGTTTTGTCAATGTTTTCTATGGTATCTTCTACCCCTGAGATTCTCTCTTCTATCTCTTGTATTTCTGTTGATGATTCCTGATCTCTTTTGTAGGTTTTCTAACTCTAGGGTTGTCTTCCCTCTTTGATTTCTTTATTTTTTTTCTAGTTCTACTTTTAGATCCTGGATAGTTTTGTTCATTTCCTTTGCCTGTTTGTGTTTTCCTGTCATTCTTTAAGGGATATATGTGTTTCCTCTTTAAGGGATTCTAGCTGTTTGCCTGTGTTCTCCTGTATTTCTTTGAGGGAGTTATTTATATTCTTCTTAATGTTCTCTATTATCATCATGAGAAGTGATTTTAGATCTGAATCTTGCTTTTCCATTATGATGGTGTGTCCAGGACTTGCTATGGTGGGAGTATTGGGTTCTGATAATGCCAAGTAACCTTGGTTTGTGTTGCTCATGTCTTTATGCTTGCCTCCTGCCCTCTGGTTATCTTTAGTGCTGCCTACCCTGGCTATATCTGACTGGAGCCTGTCCTTCCTGTGATCCTGGTTGTGTCAGAACTCCTCAGAGTCAAGCTGTCTCTGTGATCCTGTGATCCTGGGCACATCAGAGTGCCTGGGAGTAGAGCTTCCTCTGGGTATTATGGATATTTGAGGCCAAGGTCTGCTTAGGGACCTGGCCCAGACAGACTGGAAGGAACCCATGCCACTGGACTGACGGAGTTTCTGTGTCCCAGTAGTTCCAGTTACTCGGACAGATGTTGTGTCCTCCTCACCTCTGATCCTATGATCCTGGGCATGTTAGAGCACCTGAGAGTGGAGCTTCCTCTTGGTGTTGTGAGACTGGCTGTGGAATTTGTGCCCAAGGTCTGCTTAGGGCACCGGCTGAGATAAACCAGAAGGAACCTGTGCCCAGATATTTTCTTTAGGTTGAAGTTTTTGTTTTATTGCCTTTTATACAATTCTGTAGAATTCTCCAGATTTTATATACAAACATTACCTAAATTTGGTTTTGTTATGTAATGTCTTATTTTCCCCATCTATTGTGATAGAAAGGTTTTCTGGATACAGCACTCTGATCTGGCATTGATGGTCTCTTAAGAGTCTAGAAAATATCCACCCAGGCCCTTCTTGATTTTAGAGTCTCCATTGAGAAGTCAGGTGTAATTCTGATAGGTCAGCCTTGAAATGTTACTTGGTCATTTCCCCTTGGAGCTTTTAATATTCTTTCTTTTTTTTCTGTACATGTAACAATTTTGATTATTGTATACTGAAAACATTTTTTCTGGTCCAGTCTATTTGATGTTCTGCTAGCTTCTTATATATTGATAGACACTTCTTTCTGTTTGTTAGAGAGATTTTCTTCTATAATTTTGTTGAAAATATCTTCTGTGCCTTTTACCTGGCTGGGATTATTTTCCTTCCTCTATTCCTATTATTCACAGGTTTGGCCTTTTCTTCATGTCCCAAATTTCCTGGAAATTTTTTGCCAGAATTTTTAAATATTTTTTTAACTAAAATAACCATTTATTTTATTGTGTCTTCAATGCCTAAGGTTCACAATAGCCACAAATAATATAAAATATCTTGGGATAACTCTAACCAAAGTGAAAAATCTGTATGACAATAACTTCAAGTCTCTCAAGAAAGAAATTGAAGAAGATCTCAGAAAATGTAGAGATCTCCCATGCTCATGGATTGGCAGAATTAACATAGTAAAAATGACCATCCTACCAAAGGCAATCTACAGATTCTAAGACATGGAAAAAGCAATTCTCAAAATCATCTAGAATGGCAAAAAACTCAGAATAGTGAAAACAATTCTTTTTTTTTGTTGTTTTTGTTTTTTGTTTTGTTTTTTGTTTTTTTGTTCAAGACAGGGTTTCTCTGTGTACCCTTGGCTGTCCTGGAACTCACTCTGTAGACCAGGCTGTCCTCGAACTCAGAAATCCACCTGCCTCTGCCTCCCAAGTGCTGGGATTAAAGGCGTGTGCCACCACCACCTGGCTGAAAACAATTCTTAACAATAAAAGTACAGTGAGGGAATCATAATCCCTGACCTCAAGTTTAATACAGAGCAATAGTGTTAAAAACTGCATGGTATTGTTACAGAGACAGACAGGTTGATCAATGGAATAGAATTTGAGACCCAAAAGTAAAACCACACACCTATGCACATTTGATCTTTGACAAAAAAGCCAAAAATATACAATGGATAAAAGAAAGCATCTTCAATAAATGGTGCAGGTCTAACTGGTTGTCTGTATGTAGAAAAATGAAAATAGACCCATATTTGTCACCTTGCACAAAGCTCAAGTCCAAGTGGATCAAGGACCTCAGTATAAAGCTGGATACACTTAATCTATTAGAAGAGAAAGTGGGAAAGAGCCTTGAACTCATTGGCGCAGGGGAAATTTCCTACACACAATTCCAATGGTTTACACTCTAAGATCAAGAATTGATAAATGGTACTCATGAAACTGGAAAGTTTCTGTAAGGCAAAGGACATAGTCAATAAGACAAAATGGCAACCTACAGATTGGAAAAAAACTTTACTAGTCCCACATCCAATAGAGAGCTAATATTAAAAATATATAAAGAACTCAAGAAGCTAACCTCCAAACAACCAAACAACTTGATAAAAAAAAATGGGGTATAGAACTAATCAGAATTCACAACAGAGGAATTTCCAATGACCAAGAAACACTTAGTGAAATGTTCAAAGTCCTTAGTGATCAGGGAAATGCAAATCAAAATGACTCTGAGATTCTACCTCATACCAATCAGAATGGCTTAGACCAAAACCACAGGTGACAACACATGTTGGAGAGGATGTGGAGAAAGAGGAACACTCCTCCATTGCTAGTGGGATTGCAAACTGGTACAACCACTCTGGAAATCAATCTGGAGATTCCTCAGAAAATTGGAAATAGATCTACCTGAAGACCCAGCAATACCACTCTTGGGCATATACCCAAAAGGTGCCCCATCATGCCACAGGGGTACGTGTTCCTCTATGTTCATAGCAGTCTTGTTTGTGATAGTCAGAAGCTGGAAACAGTCAAGATGTTCCACAACAGAAGAATGGATACAGAAAATATGGTTCATTTACACAATGGAATACTACTCAGCTATTAAGAATGAGGACATGCTGAGTTTTACAGGCAAATAGATGGAACTAGAAAATATCCTGAGTAAGGTAATTCAGATCCAAAAGGACATGCATGGTATGTTATCACTAATAAGTGGATAGTAGCCAAAAAAAGGTACAGAATACCCAAGATATAGTCCACAGAACTTAAAAAGTTCAACAAGCTGAAGGGCCCAAGTGAGGATGCCTCAGTCCCACTTGGGAGGGAGAAGAAAGCAATCATGGGAGTGGGGAGGGAGGGAGGGACCTGGAAGGGAAAGGGAATGGGGGCAGGGCAAAGAGGGGAACATGATCAGGTATTGGTGGGAGGAACAGGACTGAAGCCCTGAGAGCCAGCAGAAAGAATGGAAACAGGCAACCTCTGGAGGTAGGAGGTTAGGAGACCCTCCAGAATGTACCAGAGATCTGGGAGGTGAGACACTCTCAGGAATCAAAGGGAGGAACCTTGGATGAAATACCCTACAGTGGGGAGAGGGAACTTGTACAGCCCATCTCCAGCAGAAAGACAGGGCATCAAGTGAGGGCACCCTATAGTCAAAACTCTGACCCATAATTGTTCCGGTCTGAACGAACTGCAGGAATGGAAATGGAGAGGAACCTGAGGAAAAGAAGATCCAGCAACAGGTCCAAAGTGGAATCCAGCTCAAGGGGAGGTCCCAAGGCCTGACACTATCACTGAGGCTATGGAGCACTCACAAAAAGGGGCCTAGCATGACTGCCCCCTGGAAGACCCAACAAGCAGTTGAAAGAGTCAGATGCAGATATTTGCAGCCAATCAATGAACAGAAGCTGCTGAACCTTGAGGCTGAATTAGGGAAAAGCTGGAAGAAGCTGATAAGGAGGGCCACTCTGTAGGAGGACCAGCAGTCTCAATTAGCCTGGACCCCCAAGATCTCTCAGATACTGGGCCACCAATCAGTCAGCATACACCAGATGATATGAGGCCTCTAACACACATACAGCAGAGGACTGCCAGGTCTGGATTCAGTCAAAGAAGATGCACCTAACCATCAGGAGACTGGAGGTATGGAATGTGGAACAGTCAGAGGGTGGCCTGGGAAGAAGAAGAAGAAGAAGAAGAAGAAGAAGAAGAAGAAGAAGAAGAAGAAGAAGAAGAAGAAGAAGAAGAAGAAGAAGAAGAAGAAGAAGAAGAAGAAGAAGAAGAAGAAGAAGAAGAAGAAGAAGAAGAAAGAAAGAAAGAAAGAAAGAAAGAAAGAAAGAAAGAAAAAATGTCACTGAAATTTTGTAATGACTATATTACATTTGTAGACTGTTATTAGTAAAAGAGTCATCAGAAATAAAACTACTAGCCTTTGAAATTGTTTTCTAAATCATGTACCTAAATTGTAAAACATAGGCAATGAATATTGTTGCAGTATCTATCTCTAATTTAGAGATCCAAATTTTTTTCTTTCCACATACTCACAGGTTTATCCTACTTTACTAGGAGTTTTTATACACATATAATAAAAAAAAATTACTTGATACAGACCAAATTCCTTCTCAGCTGATTAAGTTGAGCATAATGAGCTATATGACAATATAATTATGTTAGTTTATTGAGCTTCAAGAGCAGACCTATTATCATTTACATATTACAGTAATGTCAGAAGTAAGGTTTGAGCTCCCTCTTCTAGTTCTATTAGTCCAGTGTGGGAATTACAGTTTGGAAGAAAAGAGAACTAGTTATGAATCATAAAATTTCTCCTAAATAATATCTGTAGATTCACTCCAGAAGCTTTTTTTAAAAAGATTTATTTATTTATTATATGTAAATACACTGTAGCTGTCTTCAGACACACCAGAAGAGGGCGTCAGATCTTGTTATGGATGGTTGTCAGCCACCATGTGGTTGCTGGGATTTGAACTCAGGACCTTGGGAAGAACAGTCAGTGCTCTTAACCGCTGAGCCATCTCTTTAGCCCACTCTGGAAGCTTTTAAGCATCCCTTTGAAGACTATATAGTGTATTATATAGATGAGAACTTTAGATATTTAAAAGATGCTAATAATCACTCTGATTATTAGCATGAATATGGAGAGTAAGTTAATATACAAGTATATGTCTAATGCCCACATAAGAAATAGTATCCCAGGATAGCATGGATTGAATAGGAAATATAAGTATAATTCATTATCATAGTCATAAATCATATCTGTATATATAGATTCCTTGATTTGAATTAAATATCACAACAGTACAAAGAGTTTCTGAAGATCAAAGTAACTATCACATGATCTGTAATTAGAAAGTTTTTTGGGGGAAGCAAAACTAGAGGAAAAATATGTTCTTAAGCTATACTATAAAAAGCCTTATTGGTCAATTTTGACAATTTCCTTAGCAATAAAAGAAAAAGGCACTGAGTTTTAGATTCATGCTTAGCACATCCTGAAGAAGAAGAAGAAGAAGAAGAAGAAGAAGAAGAAGAAGAAGAA
>NC_045030.1:143746113-143748429 GCF_008632895.1 Mastomys coucha | reverse complement strand
AACAAGAACAAGAACAAGAACAAGAACAAGAAGAACAAGAACAAGAACAAGAAGAACAAGAACAAGAAGAAGAAGAAGAACAAGAACAAGAAGAAGAAGAAAAAGAACAAGAACAAGAAGAACAAGAACAAGAACAAGAAGAACAAGAAGAACAAGAACAAGAAGAACAAGAAGAATAAGAAGAAGGAAAAGAAGAGAAGAAATAAAGAAATATATTGAAGTAATTACCATTGGGAATTATTATATATTTTAATCAAAAACACTTAGTTGCAATTACTTATATTTATGCCTATATGTGTATATATACATGTGCACATGCATGAAGTAAAGCTTATATGTGAATGTCAGAGGACAATCCTTAAGGATTGTTTCTCTTCTTTCACTATGTAGTTTCCAGGGATCAAACTTAGATCTTGAGGCTTGGCTATAAGTGTATTTACACAATGAGAAATCTTGCTGCTTCTATTGTAGATATTTAAAAACACAAAAAAAATCAAGATTAGATCTTTTCTTATTTTTTTACCATTGTAAAATATCACTCAAACACTACAAAAGAGTAAGAAAAGAGTCATGGCTGGAGTTATGGGGTGACAATTATATCAGCAACAAAAACAACAACAACAGTAAATATTATAGGCAACTTTAGTTGATGAACACAAACTCAAAAAATTCATTAAAATATGAAATTTAACAACAAATCAAAAAGATTACACTCTCCAGGTCAGAGACCACAAGCTCACCAATTCCTAGCATTCCAATCCCAACCTTAGACCAAGGACAGGATCCCATGGAGTGCTAGCCACACTCTAGGTAAGAAACCACACATTTTCATTGACCTCTAAGACCATATAAAGCACCTGTCTGCTCCTTATATCAGAATCACACCCTTGATAACTCATGGTATCTCAACCTCCATGACTATAAGCAAGATATCCCACCAGAACTCCTGCCTACCCATCAAATCAGAAGCCACACCTTACTGAACCTGGATATCTCACACAAAATGTCTGCTAGTGAGGTCAGAGATTGACTAGGTGAACTGGGATCAATGCAGTAACTCCAAAAATCATGAGATCTTACTATCAAAACCCTATACTCAACATAACTGGAAAATCTATGTGAAATGGATGATTTTCTAGACAGATAGAATGTACTAAATTTAAATCAAGATCAAAATTTAAATGATCTAAACAACCCCATAACCCCTAAGGAAATAGAAGCATTCATTAAAAGTCTCCCAACCAAAAATGAAAAAAAAGCCCGGGGACAGATGGATTTTGTGCAGAATTCTACTAGACTTTCAAAAAAGATCTAAAAACAATACTTCTCAAACTATTCCACAAAATAGAAACAGAAGGAACACTACCTAATTCATTCTATGAAGCTACTCTGATACCTAAACCACACAAAGACCCAACAAAGAAAGAGAACTTAAGACCAAATTTGCTTATGAATATCAATACAAAAATTCTCACAAACCGAAACCAAGAACACATCAAAATGATCACTCACCATGATCAAGTAGGCTTCATTCCAGGGATGCAGGGATGGTTCAATATACAGAAATCCATCAATGTAATCCATTATATAAATAAAGTCAATGAAAAAAGTCACATAATCATCTCAGTAGATGCTGAAAAAGACATCAACAAAATGCAACTCCACTTCATGTTAAAAGTATTGGCGAGATCAGGAATTCAAGGCCCATTCCTAAACATGATAAAAGCAATGTACAACAAACCAACAGGCAAAATCAAGTTAAATGGAGAGAAACCTGAAGCAATCTCATTAAAATCAGGGACAAGATAAGGCTGCTTACTCTCTCCTTACTACTTCAATATTGTATTTGAAGTTCTAACTAGAGCAATTAGACAACAAAAGGAGGTCAAAGGGATACAAATTGTATTTACAAAGTGTAAATAAAATAATTAATAAAAATACTCAAAAAATGAGAAAATAATACACCATGATCAAGTAGGCTTTATCTAAGAGATGTAGAGATGGCTCAACATATGCAAATTGATAAATATAATTTATCAAGTAAAGGTTCTGGAGGGCTGGAGAGTTGGTTCAGCAGTTAAAGGCTGCTGTTTCAGACCTGGGTTCAATTCCCAGCACCCACATTTCAGCTCACAACTGTGTGTAATTCCTGTTCCAGGGAATTAGACACCCTCATACAGAGATGCATGCAGGCAAAACACCAATGTATATAAAAATACAAACAAATGAATTATATTTAAAAGTTCTGGCAGCCGGGCGTGGTGGCGCACGCCTTTAATCCCAGCACTTGGGAGGCAGAGGCAGGTGGATTTCTGA
>NC_045030.1:143743374-143745469 GCF_008632895.1 Mastomys coucha | reverse complement strand
TTTTTTTTTGTTCTCTCTTTTATTAATCATTCCATTTGTTTACATCTCAAAGGATATCCCACTTCACAATTACCCCCTCCAACAACCCCACATCCCCTGATATCTTTAAAGTAGCTGAATGCAAAATTAACTCATTAAAATCAGTAACTCTCCCATATACAAATGAAAAACAGATTGAGAAAGAAATCAGGGAAACAATACCTTTCACCAAGGCTTCAAATAATGTAAAACTTCTTGGTGTAACTCTAGCCAAGAAAGTGAAAGACTTGCATGATAAAATCTACAAGTCACTGAAGAAAGAAATGTTAAGTGTACAGGTGATGAATGATATTTAGTCTCTTACCTATCACAGATGTTCATAATAATATATAAAAGTCTACTTATGTCATAGTTTTTAGCTAATGAAAGATAACAGGCTTAGGATTAAATAACATTTATTTAACTGTAATAAGAAATAGGTATATATGCAGTTCAAAAGTGCTGAACACAATAGTGCACAGCTGATGCTCTTTTTTCTTTCTTTTCCTGTCTCTCTGTATTGTTCTCCCTCTTCTCCATTTCTTCTCGCTCTCTCCTTCTGACTTGACTACCTTTTTCTCCTTATTTTGTCCCCCAGTCTTTCTTTCATTCATCCTTGTGTTGGGTGTTGAGCTCAGTACCCTGCACATGCTAGGGAATTATTCTACCAAATGAGCTATATCTATATCCATAAAGCTGCCTATGAAATATGTACTTTGACATTACATATTTAAATTTTCTCTCAAGTTCTCGGGCTCATCAAAATAGGTAACTTAATAAAATAATAATATAGAAGAATAAATATAGGCATGGGCAGGAACTTTCTGAAAGGAACTTCAATAGTAAAGGAAATAACCTGAAAGAAATTTAAATTTGAATTCAAAAACTTAAAAAGCTACTGCACAGCAGAGTGAAGAGACAAACTACAAAATGGCAGGTAATCTGTGGCAGCTATATTTCATATGGGGAGTAATATATAAAGAATTGCATTGTTTCTGGTTTCCATATGCTCCCAGATGTGATCATATGCCACTGCTCTCCATACCCAAATCCTGCTGGGAGAGAGCTGGTTTCCCAGGAGTTCTGACACACCTGAGAGCACAAGTGAGACCACCACTTCTGCTCAAATTCCTGGCCCAAGAATAACATGCCCAGAGCCTGCAGGACACAGGAACCAAGGAAAAGCTGGGGACAGGATTCTTCCATTTTCCATCAACACTCCCAGAGCTGACTCTGTGCCACAGCTGTCCATACCCAAATTCCTCCTGGAGAGAGCTGGTCTCCCAGGAATGCTGACACACAGGCTTGCAGGAGGGACAAGCTACAGTTAGAGACAGCAAGACCAGCTAACACCAGAAATAACCAGATGGCAAGAGGCAAGCATAAGAACATAAGCAAGAGAAACCAAGGTTATTTGGCATCATCAGACCCCAATACTCCCACCATAGCAAGTCCTGGATACACCATCACACTGGAAAAGCAAGATTCAGATCTAAAATCACTTCTCATGATAGTGATAGAGGAATTTAAGAAGGTCATAAATAACTCCTTTTAAAAAATACAGGATAACACAGGTAAACAGCTAGAAGCTCTTACAGAGGAAACACAAAAAGTCTCTTAAAGAATTACAGTAAAACACAAGTAAAGAAGCTAAGGAATTTTTTTGAGTGTGTATCCATTAATATTATTTTTTAACAAATGTTTTTATTAGATATTTTCTTTATTTACATGTCAAATGATATCTCCTTTCCCGGTTTCCCTTCTGAAAAAAAAAAGAAGAAAAATAAAATGAAATGAAATGAAATAAAATAAAATAAAATCTCCCTCTCCCTGCTCACCAACCCATCCTCTCCTGCTTACTGGCCTTGGCATTCCCATACATTGGGGCATAGAACCTTCACAGGGCCAAGAGCCTCTCCTCCCATTGATGACCAACTAGGCCATCCTCTGTTACATATCCTGCTGGAGCCATTGGTCCCTCCGTGTGTACTCTTTGGTTGGTGGTTTAATCCTTGGGAGCTCTGAGGGTACTAGTTAGTTCATATTGTTGTTCGTCCTAAGGGGCTGCAAACCCTTC
>NC_045030.1:143730319-143742245 GCF_008632895.1 Mastomys coucha | reverse complement strand
TCCCCAACTTGCTTCTTGGTCATGATGTTTGTGCAGGAATAAAAACCCTGACTAAGACAAGGGGGAAGGAGGGAGGAAGGAAGAGATGAAGGAGGAAGGAAAGAAAGAAAGAGGAAGGAGGAAGGAGGAAAGAGGAAGGAGAGGAAGGAAAGAGAAAGAAAGAGGGAAGGAAGGAAAGAAAGAGACATCGGGAAATTTTTTAAAAATGAAACAAATGAGAAGAAATGCTAGCAAGGATGCAGAGAAAGCAAACCCTATAACTTAGTGTTGTTGGGAATGCGAACTGGTGTAGCCACTGTGGAATTCAGTGTGGAGGTTCCTCAAAATGCTAACAATAGAATTGCCATAGAGCCCAGCTCTACTACTCTTGGTCATATACTCAATGGATTCCATATCCTACTACAGGGATACCTGCACATCAGTCTTTACTCTTCTATTATTACAATAGCAGAGAAGTGGAACCAAATTAACTGCCTATTAGTGGTTGAATGAACATAAAAATTTGGTACATATACACAGTGGAATTTTATGTAGCAATAAGAAAAAATAAAATCACATTATTTTTTAGGAAAACTGATGCAGTGTAGATGGTTCTGTTATGTGAGCTAACTCAAACTCAGAAAAGCAAATTACTGAATGTTTTCCACCAGTGGCATGCTGCTAGACTTTGATTCTTATATGTGTGTATATGTTTTTGCATGAGTGTAAGTAATAAACTAGAAAAGGAATCACAACAGGGGAAAACAGAGATCGTAAGGGAGAAAGAGAGAGTAATAGAATGCATGTGATGCAAATACAGAAATGGCACCACTAAGGAGAGGGCAGGGGACTAATAGAAGAGGAGAAAACAAAGAAAAAAACCCAAAAACATGTATGAAAATGCCCTAATAATACTGATTATTTTATATACTCATTCATAAAAAACTTAAAAATAATTTTATTCCTGATGATCACCTATGTTGCAGTTGGCTGACTTATCTTTTACAAAGTCTTAAATGGTACACATATCCACTGTCATGTCAGAAGACCCAACAAATGATCCACCAACAGCAGGAGCAGGAAAGGCTAACGTTGAATCAACTACACAGCACATTCAGGGGATATCATTCTGATCTTAATTAGGCAAATCTTAGCAATGGTTAAATCTGGGTACCTTAGATTAATGCCCTAGGGTTCGATTTTTTTCCTTCAATGAAAGCGGCAGTAAGCCACATGGAAGAAAGGAGCTATTAACATCAAGAAAGGCACTGAGGCCACACACTTTCCTTACTAGAGATACATGATTAGTCTAAATTTTGAATGTATTTTGATTCAAAATTTGAGTCTATCTTGATTATTATAATAAAATGAAACAAAGCTTATAAGTAAAAGAAATGTGTTTCTCACTGCTCTGGCTACTGGAAGACCTGATAAGAAGATACTTGGAAGATTGGGTATCTAGTAAGGGGACACTTCCTGGTTTGTTGGTGGCCATCTTTTTGCCCTAGAAAGGGCAGAAATTCCTGGTGTATTATTTATAAAGAAACAGATTCTATTCATGAAGGCCCTACACTTGTATGCTTCTGGGCTAATCTCCTCCCAAAGGTCTCCTTTAAATTGTTATGTTGGGAATTAGGATTTCAACATACACATTATAGGGGACTTATCTCCCTACCCACAGATTAGTGCAGCTCTCAGTCCTTATCAGAGAAGTTTCTTTGTGCCATGGACAATGTCAACACAGAGACTCAGAACCCAACAAAGTGCAGACAATAAGTATATGTGTAGAACTCAGCTACAAATGCAACATCTGTCTTACCTCCCTAAACAAAGCTCAACGACCAATGTAGAAGAGGATTTGGAAAGATTATAAGAGCCAGAGGTCAGGAAGATTGGGAAAAATTTTTTCTTCCGGACAGGACAGGAGCACATTTATGAAATTACAGCAACTGTGGTTGCCTACATAAGATCAAGACAGTAACATTTTTGTAGGGAAGGGCAAGGCGAGGGTTCATGAATGAATCACTTGTGACTGAGGAGCTTCTGGCAGAAGGGTGAGTCCATTTTCTTTAAGGATATCGCCCCTGTTAGGTCAACCATGTTTCAGTTGATACCTTTGTGTTCATGAGCAGCACAAACTGAACTTGACAAGTTATTTTTTTAAAGACACAAAATTTGGGGGGAAGATGCTGTCATTACTGGGGCATCCCCCAACAAGACAGCTATGACCATGAATTGTTAAGAGGCGTAGAGATAAGCCACTCTGGAGACAGCTTTAGGGAACAGTGTCTACTTTATTACATACCAGCAACCATTTAAATAGAGGACACTGATTGACTTTGATTGGTTAGCACATTTCCTTGGATTATATAGTGAGGGCTGATACCACCAGGGGCTCTATGCAGAAGCAGCACATAAAATTTGTGGAGAATGCAAACTTGTCTACAGGCCAGCTACCAGTTACTCAGGGCACTTCAGAATCCAGTGTTCTGACTTCAGGAGCCTGACGTTCCAGGCTTCTTTTTTTAGAGGTGCAGTGTGCCAAGAGCACCATGTCATACCTGCATGTTCTCCTACAGTTCCCCTCCTCTATATAATTTTGCTTTCCTGTGATCAGAGTCTCCTGATCAATGGACAGAATATGCCAACCAATATATTATAACTAAGAAGACAATAGCATAGGTGAATAGGTTATAAGGGTTATGAAAGCAAGGAAAGTATCTGGGCATGGGGATAGTGTCATTCCAAATTTTAGAATCTCTTTTTTAATCAGACTCATAGCAGAAAATAAGTTGAAGTCATTGGCAAACAGCTGATGGCAATGTCCTCTGACCTTCAACTCTGATAACAAGGTAGGGTTAGGTACCAATGCCCAGTAATTTTCTCCTACAGAAAAGGAGGTAGGGGTGAGTCTTGAAGGAGTTCAGAGAAATAGTCGGAAGGAATATGATCAAAATCCATTACATGTGATTCTCAAAAAAATAATAAAATATTTTAAAAACTAATTGATATTTTATTGAATTATATTAAATATTAAGTGATTTTCAAATTAATGGGATTATATTTACACCCTCCACACATAGTTCAATGTAAGTTATTTATTGTTCTCTCTTATAATTGTATAGCTGACTGGGCAAGGTCATGTGTCTGTTGCTACCCAAAAATATCTACTGAATACATATTACTTTTCACCATTCTCAAAGTAGAAAAATGGAAAGTTTAATCACATTAAGTCAGGTGTGGTCTGTACTTTAACTTGGGGGGATGTGGCTTTACATTTTTATGGTGTTTGTTCAACCTATATAAGAATGAGAGTTATGTTTGATGAGTTCATTGCATTTATATTTAGGAAACAGTCTCATAAACAAGAGAAATTCATTCCTCATCCTTTTGGAAACCAGGAAGTCCAAGATCAAAGTTCTGATGAATTTGGTACCTGATGGGGGCTCAGGTTCTGGTTCACGGATGGTGCCTTTTCACTGTGGCTTCTTGTGATGGAAGGCTAAAGGGAACTTTCTGGACTGTATTTTTAAAAGTAGAATCTCAAACACCCATACCCAGCAGGAAGTGACCAATACAAAAGTCTCTAAGGTATTTTGTAGACTTTTTGTCTCATATTTCTTTGTTTGGGCATTTTTATCTTATGAATCATTTGCTTACATATTATGTTTTTCCATTTTGTGTTTTTGTGAACTGTGTGTGGTTGGGTACTGGGGCTATCTTAAGTGTGATTTGTATACCAGTAACACTCCATTGGAGAAAACAGATTTTTCTTTTGCAAGGGATGTAAATTGGAGAAAGCTTGTTGACCCCATGGATCATGGTATATTAGAAAGAAACAGCATAGAATTGACTACAAATTCTGCATTTGCTATTAATTTTCTGGCTGTCAGACAAAGTTGGTGTAAATTGCATTTGTGTCCACAAAGGAGGAGAGGTTCAAAAGGTCACTGAGAAAACAAACACCAATATCTGCAAAGCATTTAGCTGTAGCAAAATAATAGCAGCACACAATCCCAGCACATATTTAGCATGTGCTTCCTCTGAAGTAGGTCCTGTGCAAGTGCTTAAAATAGATGGTTTCTTTAAAACTCTGGAATCACTCTCCTGTATGAATATGTCTTGTTTCTTCCCAAGTAAAATTTGGAATCCTTTGCTTGTGGAGGTACACTGTGCTGAATGTAATTTCCATGCTCTTTTTATCTGTTTCAGATAATAAATATTCATCTACTCAAAAAAGGAAAACTGACTATTTTTCATTTTGTGTTACATATAAGAAGACAGATATTTAAGCAGTGGAAATAATTTACCCAAAGTCACAAAGATGCAGTATCTTGGGTCTTTCAGGCTACCTGAGACTAAATTACCTATGTTTCTAACTTTTGAAAGCAGCCATACAGAGATAAACTTGGCATAAAACAACTTTGATACATATTGGCCCTGAGTTTGAATCCCAGCACCCCCACCTCAAAAAAGAAAGAAATGTTATAGTTGTATACATGCATTCAAACATCATGTTATTCCATAGGAACAACAAGCCAGGTAATGAACATAGGCATTAGCTCTAAAGTAGTGGTTCTCAACCTGTGGGTTGCGACTCCTTTAAGGTCACATATCAGATATCCTTCACATCAGATATTTAAATTACAATTTACAACAGTAACAAAATTATAGTTATGAAGTAGCAGTGAACTAATTTTATGGTTGGGGCCACCACATGAGTAACAGTATTAAGGGGTCACAGAGTTACAAATGTTGACAACCACTTATCTAGAGCCTTCCTCTCTTTCTCTTCTATAATTCTTATTTTTACTCTTTCCTGGGACATTTCTTTCAAGGCCCAGACGTTCACTGAGACGTTTCTTGTCACTATAGGTTTGTATTCATTTCCTAGAACTTTGTGTAAAAGAGATGCATAATTTCACTGAATGATGTTTTCTTGAGTTGTCTGGATTTTTAAAATGCAGCTATATTCTTCTGAAAGTATTCTGTGTTGATGTATGGTTGGGCTGGTAGCTCATTCCTTTATAGTGTTGAGTACAGTGGGTATTTGGTTATTTACTTATGTACTGATAAAATACATCTGAACATAAATAAAGTCTTAGTTATTATATCCAAATGTACTATAAACATTTGTATACAAATCTTTGTATGCATATATTTTTTTCCTTTGGAAGTATAATATCTAGGTCATATGACAGATGCAGCTTGACATTTAATAGGAAATCCAAAGTGTTTTTCTTTCTTTTTTTTAAGATTTAATTTTATTTATTATATGTAAGTACACTGTAGCTGCCTTCAGACACTTTTTCTTCTTTCTCCAGCCCTGCTCACTCATGCCAAAAGATGATTTATTTATTATATGAAAGTATACTGTAGCTTCAGACACACCAGAAGAGGGCATCAGATACCATTTAGGAGGGTTGTGAGCCACCATGTGGTTGCTAAGATTTGAACTCAGGACCTTCAGAAGAGTAGTCAGTGATCTTAACTGCTGAGCTACCTCCCCAGCCCCCAGCCTCAAGGCAACTCTTATAAGGACAACATTTAATTGGGGCTGCCTTACAGGTTCAGAGTTTCAGTCCATTATTTTCAAGGCAGGAACATGGCAGCATCCAGGCAGGCATGGTGCTGGAGTAGCTGAGAGTCCTACATCTTTGTCTGAAGGCTACTAGCAGAATATTAGCTTCCAGGCAGCTAGGACGAGGGTCTTAAAGCCCACACCCACAGTGACACACCTACTCCAGCAGGGTCACACCTCATAAGAGTGCAACTCCCTGGGCCAATCATAAAAAAGCCATCACATTCCTCTCCCTGGCCCCCGAAGGCTTGTACAAAGAACACATGAGTCTATGGGGACCATACCTAAGCATAGCATACTGCAAAATACATTTAATCCAACATCCAAAGTCTATAGCATATAGTCTCTAGCATATAGTCTATAGCAGTCTCAACAATGTTGAAAGTCTAAAGTTCAAAGACTCTTCTGAGATTCACCCAATCACTTTACTGTAATCCCCAAGGCAAGACAGGAAACCACTTGGACAAACTCCAAACTCTGCATCTCCAAATCTTATGTCAAAGCTGCCTTCAGATCTCAACTCCTTTTTCATCTTTGTTGACCACAACAATGTTCTTTCTCCTGGGTTGGCTCCACTCCCTGTTAGCAGCTGTCCTCAGCAGATAGACCACGGCTCTGGAATCTCAAATATCTTGGGTTCTCCAAGGCAACTTCAGTGTTACAGCTTCTTGTTCCAACGTCTGGGTTCTACACATAATCCTCTGGGATCCTCCAAAGGGCTGGTGTCACTTCTCCAGCTCTGCCCTCTGTTGCACTCTAAGCTCAGGTTCATTCACTCCACTACTGCTGCTGTTCTTGGTGATCACCCCATGGTACTGGCATCTCCAATAAGCTGTGGTCTTCCACAGCAACTAGGCTTCACTAATAGCCTCTCATAGGTTCTCAATTTCTTTGCATGACCCCTTTATTCCCAGGCTATCAACTGCAACTAAAGCTGCACCCTCACCAATGAATGGCCTTCCATGGCCTCTCACAATGCCAAGTGTCAGCTGCTCCTCATGCCTTCAAAACCAGTACCACCTGGGTGACTCTTACACATTACCAAGTCCTGCTGCAGCACGAGGTACAATCTTGGCTATCTCTGGAACACAGCCTCTTTGTGCTCTGGGAAAACACTTCCCAGAAGATTTCACCTCAGTGATGCTGGTCTCTTCTTAATCACCACTAATTCCTTAGCTCCAGCTAACCGTCATCAATTGTCCCAGTAGTCCCTTCTAAAGCCAGAGTCACATGGTTGAAGCTGCCGAGTTCTGCTGCTTGCTGGAGCTGGAACATGGCCCCCTTGTTCTACTACATTATCACTAGCTTCCTCTTTTCTAACTCCTTCACTGCCTAAACTTCGCTGTCCTGGATCTTGTTCTGTAGATTGACCTTGAACTCAGAAATCCACATACCTGTCTTATGTGATTAAAGGTGTGTACCATCACACCTGGATTTAAACTTTTCTTCACCTAGAACTTGTTCTGTTCCAGCCTGGCCTTGAACTCAGAGATCTGCTTGGCTTTATCTCCTGGGATTGAAGGTGTGTACTCCAATGGCTAGATCTAAATTTATTTGTGTAGGATCTTGCCCCAAGGTCACCAATCTCTTAATCCAATTTAATATCCTTGAACACAGGATTCAGCTCCATTTCACTTCCTGATGCTTTTCTAATACTCGAACTATATATTTTATATTTTTCCTTTCTAAGCTTGCTGCGCTCATTCAAAATGTTCTTCACAAGATTAATGAGAGAACAAAGTCTATGATGGGTATTTCTGAGACTTCCTTTGTCAGTACAATTAATCTGAATCTCTTCGCCTTAGCCTCAGGCAGACTCTTCAGACAAGGGTGAAAAGTAGTCACATTCTTCACCAAATTATCACAAAACAGTCTCTAGGCCACATACTGAAATTCTTCTCCACTGAAACCTCTTGAGCCAGGTCCACAGAGTTCAGATCAATGTCAGTAACAAAGTCTTCCATATTCCTACTAGGATGGCCAATTAAGCCTCATTTAAAGCATTCCACTGCTTTCCAAATCCAAAGTCCCCAAATCCACATTCTTCCAAACAAAAGCATGGTCAATCCTATCACAGCAGTACCCCAGTCCCTGGTACCAACTTCTGCCTTAGTTAGGGTTTCCATTGCTGTGAACACACACCACGACCAAGACAATTCTTATAAGGACAACATAAAATTGTGGCTGGCTTACAGGTTCAGAGGTTCAGTCCATTATCATCAAGGTGGGAGCAGGGCAGCATCAAGGAAAGCATGGTGTAGGAGGAGCTGAGAGTTCTACATCTTCATCTGAAGGCTACTAGTGGAAGACTGATAGTAGAATACTGACATCCAGGCAGCTAGGATGAGGCTATTAAAGCCCACACCCTCAGTGACACCCCAAAGTGTTTTTCAAATCACTTTATCAGTCATGATAAAATCCA
The DNA here is from genome assembly GCF_008632895.1 of Mastomys coucha. NCBI lineage: Eukaryota > Metazoa > Chordata > Mammalia > Rodentia > Muridae > Mastomys > Mastomys coucha. The sequence goes on along the minus strand of NC_045030.1, from coordinate 143,734,263 downwards.
CCACATAACAGAACCAATAGAAAAAATATGTTAAGAAATTTACTACATGTTTTTGACTTTCTTGATAGTAACGGCTAGCACAGTGTTTTAGTAAGGGTTTTACTGCTGTAAACTGACACCATGACCAAGGCAACTCTAATAAAGAACAACATTTAATTGGAGCTGACTTACAGATTCAGAGGTTCAGCCCATTATCATCAAGATGGTAACATGGCAGCATCCAGATAGACATGGTACAAGAAGAGCTGAGAGTTCTACATCTTCATCTGAAGGCTGCTAGCAGAATACTGGCATCCAGGAAGCTAGGATGAGGGTCTTAAAAGCCCACACACACTCCAACAGGGCCACACTTTCTAATAGGGCCATTCCCTAGGCCAACCATATACAAACCATCACACACAGTAAATAAAAAATTGGAAGGGCAGGCAAACAGGAAAAGCAGGTGGAAACTTAGTTAAAGTTTAGTTTACAGGCACAGTAGCCTTTAAAGAAGTCTAAGTCTTGTTCTTAAGAACCTTTAAGGGATTAAACTGGGCTTGTCTATATTATCAACTCTACTTAAACTGATTTTATAGTTTGTTATGTATAAAATATCTTCATAGTAACAGGTATATGTATGATAGAATAGCAGAAAAAAATATAATCCTACCATGAGGTAGATTAAACTGTCATAGTCATACAGTTTTATGTTCCAAAACGTAGGATGGGAGAGTTCTAGCTTCTCTCCATGTGACTGGCACAGGATTACCTTCCTGATTGGGATTGTTGATGCCCTGGCTCTTTGCTTTGGGACTATATGACATTTATTTGCGTTTCTAGAGAGTTGGGACTTGTTACTTAGGAAATCAATCTAATATTGTAATATTTTTTAAATTTTATAAATTTAATTCTCCCAAATTTTATTTTTATTTACTATTTTTATGGTCCAGTCATGCCCCTCCCGGTTCACCCTTCGACAGTTCCTCATCTGATTCCTCCTCCCCTGGCCTCTCTGTCTCCAAGAAGATGCCCCACTCACCTGACCCCACCAAACCTCCCCCTCCCTGGGGTCTCAAGTCTCCTGAGGATTAGGCTCATCTTCTATCACTGAGACCAGACCAGGCAGTCATCTGCTGTATATGTGTTGGGGACCTCATATCAGCCAGTGTATGCTACCTGGTTGGTGGCTCAGTGTCTGAGAGATCTTGGGGTTCCAGGTCAGTTGAGACTACTAATCTTGCTATGGGGTCGCCTTCCTCCTCATCTTCTTCTAGCCTTTCCTTAATTCAAGCACAGGTGTCACCAACTTCTGTTCATTGGTTGGGTGTAAGTATCTGTATCTGCTCTTTCAGCTGCTTATTGGGCCTCTTAGAGGGCAGCCATGTCTGTAAGAGGGCTCCTGTCTGTAAGCACATCAGTAATAGTGTCAGGCCTTGGAGCCACCCTTGGGATGGGTCCCAATTCAGGCCAGTCAGTGGACTTCCTTTTCCTCAGGCTCTTTTCTGTTTTTGTCCCTGCAGTTCCTTCAGACAGAAACAATTCTGTGTCAGAGCTTTTGACTGTGGGACGGCAACCCTATCCCATCTCTTGATGTTCTACTGGAGGTGAACTCTACAAGTTCCCTCTCCCCACAGTAGGGCATTTCATCTAAGGTCACTCCCTTTGAGTCCTGAGAGGCTCTCACCTCTCAGGGCTCTGGTACATTCTGGAGGGTCCCCCCACTTCCTTCCTCCAGAGGTTATCTGTTTCCATTCCTTCTGCTGGCTCTCAGGGATTCAGTCTTGATACTCCCAATACCTGATTATGTTCCCTTTCTCCCCTCTTTGTACCCTCTCCCACCCAGGTCCTTCCCCTTCTCTGCCCCCCCCATGATTGATTTCTTTTCCCTCCCAAGTGAGATTGAGTCATCCTCACTTGGGCCCTTCGACTTGTTAACCTTCTTGAATTCTGTGGATTGTATCCTGAATATTCTGTACATTTTCGACTACTATCCACTTATTAGTGAGTACATACCATGTATGTTCTTTTGGGTCTGAGTTACCTCACTCAGGATGATATTTCCTAGTTCCATATATTTGCCTGCAAAACTCAGGATGTCCTCATTCCATTCTTAATAACTGAATAGTATTCTATTGTGTAAATGAACCACATTTTCTGTATCTATTCTTCTGTTGTGGAACATCTAGATTATTTCCAGCTTCTGGCTATCACAAATGAGGCTGCTATGAACAAAGTGGAACACATACCCCTGTGGCATGGTGAGGCATCTTTTGGGTATATTCCCACAAGTGGTATTGCTGGGTCTTCAGGTAGATCTATTTCCAATTTTCTGAGGAATCTCCAGATTGATTTCCAGAGTGGTTGTACTAGTCTGCAATCCCACCAGCAATAGAGGAGTATTCTTTTTTCTCTACAAAACCTCTCCAACATGTGTTGTCACCTGAGGTTTTGATCTTAGCCATTCTGATTGGTATGAGGTGGACTCTCAGAGTCATTTTGATTTGCATTTCCCTGATCACTAAGGACTTTGAACATTTCACTAAGTGCTTCTTGGCCATTGGAAATTCCTCTGTCGTGAATTCTGATTAGTTCTATAGCCCATTTTTTTTTATCAAGTTGTTTGGTTGTTTGGAGGTTAGCTTCTTGAGTTCTTTATATATTTTGGATATTAGCTCTCTATTGGATGTGGGATTAGTGAAGATTTTTTTCCCCAATCTGTGGGTTGCCATTTTGTCCTTTGTCTTACAGAAGCTTTCCAGTTTCATGAGTACCATTTATCAATTCTTGTTCTTAGAGTGTAAACCATTGGAATTCTGTGTAGGAAATTTCCCCCTGTGTCAATGAGTTCAAGGCTCTTTCCCACTTTCTCTTCTAATAGATTGAGTGTATCTGGCTTTATATTGTGGTCCTTGATCCACTTGGACTTGAGCTCTGTGCAAGGTGACAAATATGGATGCACTTTCATTTTTCTACATACAGACAGCTAGTTAAACCAGCACCACTTATTGAAGATGTTTTCTTTTATCCATTGTATATTTTCTACTTGTTTGTCAAAGATATCCCTAATTTTAAATTTGCTTTACAATTTAATGGCCAAAACGTCATAGAATCAAAAGCACTGACCGTGGTAGAGAACAGCTAGTTTGTACATAAATAGGAGCATAGGACCATAATTTATCTGTGAGGTCAGAGCTCATTTTTCAAGCATAGTTGTTTTTCAACGAGGGTCTGGTAGCACAGGAAGTAGAGTGAACAAGAGTAAAGTTCAGTCTGATGAGATGGCTCAATGGGCAAGGCACTTGTCACACAAGCATGGCAGCCTGAGTTTCATCGTCAGAACCTACATAAAGGTAGAAAAAGTAAATTGGCCTCACAGAGTTTTCTCTGACTTCAGACACATCCTGTTATATGTGCCCATCTGCACACATCACATGTAATAAATTTTTAAACATTAAAGAAATAAATTTCCCTAATTGAACCACAGGGGTCAGCAGCTTCTGTCCATTGGTTGGGTATAAATATCTGCATCTGACTCTTTCAGGTGCTTGTTGGGTCTTTTAGAGGGCAGTCATGCTAGGTCCCTTTTTGTGAGCACTCCATAGCCTCAGTAATAGAGTCAGGCCTTAGGACCTCCCCTTGAGCTGGATCCTAATTTGGGCCTGTCTCTGGACCTCCTTTTCCTTAGGCTCTTCTCCATTTCCACCCCTGTAATTCTTACAGACAGGAACAATTATGGGTCAGAGATGTGACTGTGGGATGGCAACCCCATCTGTCACTTGATTCCCTCTTTCTGCTGGAGGTGGTCTCTATAAGTTCCCTTTCCCCATTGTAGGGCATTTCATCTAAGTTCCCTCCCTTTGTGTCCTGAGAGTCTCTCACCTCCCAGGTCTCTGGTGCCTCCTCCTACCTCCAGAAGTTTCCTGTTTCCATTCTTTCTGCTGGCCCTCAGGGCTTCACTCCTGTCC
>NC_045030.1:143725990-143729593 GCF_008632895.1 Mastomys coucha | reverse complement strand
AAAAAAAAAAAAAAAAAAAAGGCTGGTTCAGGTCCTGTGTGAATCATCATCAAAGAGACCAGAGAGACTTCATCTAGCCACTAATGGGAGCAAATACAGAGTATTACAGCTTTAGGTGTATTACTTTATTAAACTTTAGGTGGAGTCTGATGAATCCTGTGGAGGACAAGGAGGAAGGATCAGAGAAACCAAGAGAGGTCAGTGACAAACCATGAATGCAAGGCTCTTAGAGTCAATTTACCCAGACTCATGGGAACTTGAGAGATTAGGAAACCTGTACGGATCTGACCTAAGTCCTCTGTATATGTTATGGCTGAGTAGTTTGGTGTCCTTGTGGAAATCCTACCAGTATGAGCAGGGGCTATTCATGATTCCTTTGCCTAGTTGTGGGACCCTTCCCCCTTATTTGGTTGCCTTGTTCAGCCTTGATATGATGGTATGTGCCTATTCTTATTGTAGGTTTTTTATGCTATGTTTGTTTGATGTCCCCGGGAGGCCTGTTCTTTTCTGAGGGGAGGGAAGAATCTGGGGAGAGAGGAGGGAGGTAGGTTAGAGGGGAGGGGAGGGAGGAGAAACTGTGGTTGGGATGTAATATATAAGAGAAGAATAAAAAGATCTTTAAATTTAAAATAATTTTTATTTTGATGATGACTTAATTTTTCAGTCTTCTCTTTTCTAAAATGGAAAAATATGTAAATGCAAATTAAACAGTAAGTTTTTAAAGTGTTGAAAGATTTTGTTATTTTGTTTAGAATTGTGAGTATATATATGTGGTTGAGTTTGTGCATGTAAGCTCATTGCCTGCAGAGGCCAAAAGATGGTGATGGATCCTCTGGAGCTGTAGTTACATGTTGTTGTGAACTACCAAGATAGGTACTAGGACTAAACTTGACTTCTCTGTGCTATTTAACTACCTAGCCAGCTTTCCAGGTCCATAAAATAATTTTTAAGAGAAAAACTACTCCTTCCTCTGCCTTGAAATAACTATTGAACATATTGCCACTAGATGAATAATCTACTTCATAAGCATATTTCATTGAAAGTAGAACCTATTTCTAGTTTCTGGCTATTATAAATAATAGCTATGAACATGGTGGAGCATGTGTCCTTATTACATGTTGGAGCATCTTCTGGGTATATGCCCACGAGTGGTATAGCTGGGTCTTCTGGTAGTATTATGTCCAATTTCCGGATGAACCACCAAACTGATTTCCAGAGTGGTTGTATCAGTTTGCAGTTCCACCAGCAATGAAGGAGTGTTCCTCTTTCTCCATAACCTCTCCAGCATCTGCTGTCACCTGAATTTTTGTTCTTAGCCATTCTGACTGGTTTGAAGTGGAATCTCAGGGTTGTTTTCATTTGCATTTCCCTGATGACTAAGGATGTTGAACATTTCTTTAGTTGCTTCTCACCCATTCGGTATTCATCAGTTGAGAATTATTTGTTTAGCTCTACACCCCATTTTTAATAGGGTTATTTGGTTCTCTGGAGTCTAACTTCTTGAGTTCTTTGTATATATTGGATATTAGTCCACTATCAGATACAGGATTGGTAAAGATCTTTTCCTATCTGTTGGTTGCCATTTTGTCCTATTGACAGTGTCCTTTGCCTTACAGAAGCTTTGCAATTTTATGAGGTCCCATTTGTCAATTCTTGATCTTAGAGCATAAGTTATTGGTGTTCTGTTCAGGAAAATTTCCCCTGTGACCAGGTGCTCGAGGCTCTTGCCCACTTTCTTTTCTATTAGTTTCAGTATGTCTGGTTTTATGTGGAGGTCCTTGATCCACTTGGACTTGAGCTTTGTACAAGGAGAAAGGAATGGATCTATTTTCATTCTTCTATAGGCAGAAACTGGAAACAACCCAGATGTCCCTCAACAGAGGAATGGATACAGAAAATGTGGTACAGTTACAAAATGAAGTACTACTCAGATATTAAAAACAATGAATGTTATGAAATTCTTGGGGGAAATGGATGGATCTGGAGAATATCATCCTGAGTGAGGTAACCCAGTCACAAAAGAACACACATGGATATGCACTCTCTGATAAGTGGATATTAGCCCAGAAGATCAGAATACACAAAGTACAATCCACAAACCACAAGAAACTCAAGAAGAAGGAAGACCAAAATATGGGTACTTCATTCCTTCATAACAGAGGGGAACAAAATACCCATGGGAGGAGTTGTAGAGACTAACTATGGAGTAGAGACTGAAAGAAGGACAATCCAGAGACTGCTCCTCCTGAGAATCCTTCCCATATTCAATCATCATATCCAGACACTATTGTGGATGCCAGCAAGTGCTGGCTGATAGGAGCCTGATTATAGCTATCTCCTGAGAGGCTCTGACAGTACCCAACTAATACAGAAGTAGAGGCTCACAGCCATCCATTGGACTGAGTACAGGGTCCCCAATGAAGGAGCTAGAGGAAAGACCTAAGGAGCTGAAGGGCTTGCAGCCCCTTAGGACGAACAACAATATGAACCAACTAGAACCCTCAGAGCTCCCAGGGCCTAAACCACCAACCAAAGAGTACACATGGTGGGACTCATGGCTCCAGCAGCATATGTATAGAAGAGGATGGCCAAGTCAGTCATCAATGGGAGGAGAGGCCCTTGGTCCTGTGAAGGTTCTATGCCCCAGTGTAGGGAAATGCCAGGGCCAGGAAGCAGGAGAGGGTGGGGTGGTGAGCAGGGAGATGGGGGAGGGAACAGGGGTTTGTTTTTGTTTTTGTTTTCTTATTTTATTTTTTTCCATTGGGAACCTGGGAAAGGAGATATTGTATGACATGTAAATAAAGAAAACATCTAATAAAAAAATTAAAAAAAGAAAGTAGTACTTATTACCTTGATAATGAATATTGGTTAAAAAATACTATCCAGATATTTCATTATCATGCATCCCTTAATTTATTGTTGTGAGTCAAACATGAGAATATATCTTAGATAAATTTGGTTACAAATAGTATTTTTATTTATCTATCTCCTACATTGCTGATGTTTCACAGCACAGTGTTTTATGAAGAGCTAGAAGGGAGTCATTAAAAGGTCCCAAACATAAAGAAATGATGAGAATATGCAGGTCTGCTGGCATGTGTCTATAAAAGCAAGACTTGAGGAATGTAGGTAGGAGGGTTGCTGTAAGTTTGAATTTCAAGCCACTTTTGAGCAGAATGAATGCTGTCTCAAAAGCACTAAAAAATAAACTTAAAAGGAAATGCTATTATTTTGATGTGATTAGTGTATGCTGTATGCACATTTTGAACTATCACATGATCCCAAATTAATGAGTACAGCAGTTATATGTTAAAAAATAAATGTAAATGCAGTGTTGTGAAGTCCTGCAGCTAACTCCCAGGGATCACTCTGAGAGAGGGGTCAAAAAGATGACAAGAGCGAGAAGATATGACACTTGACACAGTGTCTCCTAGAAATGTCAGAAGTTACACTCAGAAAGTCTCCCCCAAATATTAGCTGAACACAATAACAGGTGTGTGTGTGTGTGTGTGTGTAAAACAATAATTAATGGCCAGGCAGTGGTGGCACACGCCTTTAATCCCAGCACTTGAGAGGCAGAGACAGGCAGATTTCTGAGTTCGA
>NC_045030.1:143715754-143725467 GCF_008632895.1 Mastomys coucha | reverse complement strand
ATAAGGTCTCTGCGGTGCTAAGCACATCCTCTCCCACTGAGGCCAGACAAGGCAGCCCAGCTAGAAGTACATATCCCACATACAGACAACAGCTTTTGGGATATTCCCCTTCCAGTTGCTTGGGACCTACATGGAAGTCAAGCTGCACATCTGCTATACATGTTCAATGATGCCCAGGTAGAGATGGTGTATATTCTTTGGTTTGGTGGTTCAACTCTGAGAGCCATAAGCGTCCAAGTTAATTGACTCTGTTGGTCTTCCTGTGGAGTTCCTGTCCCTTTGGGGGCCCGGCAATCATTCCTCCTATTCTACTATAAGAGTCCCCGAGCTCCTTCCATTGTTTGGCTGTGGGTGTCTGCGTCTGTCTGAGTCAGCTGCTGGGTGGAGCCTCTCAGAGGACAACATGTTCCTGTCTGCAAGCATCACAGAGTATCAATAAAATAGTACTAGGGATTGGTGCTTGCCCATGGAATGGGTCTAAAGTTTGGCCTGATATTGGATGGCCATTCCCCCATCCCTGCATTACTTGTAGATAGGATAAATTTTGGGTTGAAAGTTTTCTGGGTGGGTTGATGTCTCTATTGATCCACTGGGATTCCTGCCTGGTTACAAGAGGTGGCCTCTTCAGGTTCCATATCCTCAATGCTGTGAGTCACAGCTAAGGTCACCCTCATAAGATCACCTTCATTGATTCTTGGGCACCTCACCTATCATAGGTCTCTGGCACATCCTTGAGATATCCCCTACCTTTTTACCCCTGCCAGTTGCAGATTTCTATTCATTTTCATGGCCATCTGGCCATCTCTCCTGTCCCTTTCCACACATGATCCTAAACTCTCCCACATTCCCTTCCCCGCCCTCTCTCTAAGATCCCTCCCTTCATCTCCTACCGCATTCTAAGTGAGATTCAAGCACCCTTGCTTGGACCTTCCTTCTTGTTTAGCTTCTTTGTGTCTGTGGAGTATAATATGGTACCTGCATTTTATGGCTAATATCCACTTATAACTGAGTACATACCATGCATATCCTTGTCAGTCTGGGTTACCTCAATCAGGATGATATTCTCAAGTCCCATCCATTTGCCTGCAAAATTATAATGTTCTTGTCTTTAATAGCTAAATAGTATTCCATTGTGTAGATGTACCACAATTTTTTTTTATCCATTCTTCTGTTGAGGGACATTTAGTTTGGTTCCAGTTTCTGGCTATTAAGAATAAAGCTGCAGTATAGTCTAGCATCTTTTGGGTATATGCCCAGGAGTGGTTTAGCTGGCACCTGAAGTAGAACTATTCCTAGTTTTCTGAGAAACCTCCAAACTGACTTCCAAAGTAGCTGTACAAGTTTACACTCTCACCAGCAATGGAGGAGTGTCCCACTTGCTCTACATCCTCATCAGCATGTGCTGTCACTTGAATTTTTGATCTTAGCTATTATAACAGGTGTAAGACGGAATCTCAGAGTTGTTTTGATTTTTATTTTATTGATGAATATGGACTTTGAACATTTCTTTAAGTGTTTCTTGACCATTTGAGGTGCCTTTGTTGATAATTCTGTGTTTATCTCTGTACCTCATTTTAAAATTGGGTTATTTGGGTAGTTGGTGACTAACTTCTTGAGTTCTTTAAAATTTTTGGGTAGTAGCCCTCTGTCAGATATAGGGTTGGTGAAGATCCTTTTTTAATCTTTTGGCTGCCATTTTATCCTATTGACAGTGTCCTTTGCCTTGCAGAAGCTTTTTCAGTTTCATGAGGTCCCATTTATCAGTTGTTGATCTTAGAGCCTGAGCCATTGTCTCTTGTACTAATGAGTTCAAGGATATTCCACACTTTCTCTTTTATTAGATTTAATGTATCCAATTTTATGTTGAGGTGCTTTATCCTGTTGCACTTGAGTTTTATGCAGGGTGATAGATATTTAGTTTCTTTTACATGCACACATCCAGTTAGGCCATCACCATTCATTGAAGATGCTTTCTTTTTTATATGCTTTTGCCTTCTTTGTCAAAAATCACGTTGGGTGGTTTTATTTCAGGGACTTAAATTTGATTTCATTGTTCAACATGAATGTTTCTATACCAACACAATGCAGTTTTTATTACTACTTCTCTATTGTGCTGCTTGAGGTCAAGGATGGTGATACCTCTAGAAGTTCTTTTATTGTTCAGAATTGTTCTAGTTTTTTTAATATGAAGTTTTGTTTTGCTTTGTTTTTCTATACGAAGTTGAGAATTCCACTGTTGAGGTCTGTAAAGAATTGTGTTGGAATTTTAATAGGGATTGTATTGAATTTGTAGATTATTTTGGCAAGATGACCATTTTTATTTATTAATCCTACCTATCCATAACCATGGGGGGTCTTTCCATCTTCTGATACCTTCCTCAATTTCTTTCTTCAGCAACTTGAAGTTCTTGTCATATAGGTCTTGCACTTGCTTGGTTAGAGTTACACCAAGATATTTCATATTATTTGTGGCTATATAAAAAGCTGATGTTTTCCTAATTTCTTTCTCAGCCCATTTATCAATTGTATAGAGAAAGGCTACTGCTTTTTTGAGTTGATTTTTTATCCAGCCACTTTGCTGAATGTGTTTATCAGCTGTAGGAGTTCTCTGGTAGAATTTTTGGGATTACTTAAATATGTTATCATATCATCCTCAAATAGTGATATGTTGAATTCTTTTCCAATTTGTATCCTGTAGGTCTCCTTTATTTGTCTCATTGCTCTAGCTAGAACTTCATGTAGTATATGTTGAATACATAGGGAAAGAGTGGGCAGCCTTGCCCTCTCCCTGACCTTAGTGGAACTGCTTTAAGTTTCTCTCTAGTTTGATGTTGGTTACTGGCTTGCTGTATATTGCTTTTGGTATGTTTAGGTATGTACCACATTTCCATGATCCCTCCAAGACTTTTAACATGAAGGGCTGTTGGATTTTGTCAAAGGCTTTATCAGCATCTAATGAAATGATCATGTTATTTTTTCTTTCAGTTTGATGGATTTTCATATATTGAACCATCCCTGCATCCCTGGGATGAAGCCTACTTGATCATGGTGGGTGATATTTTTGATGTGTTCCTGGATTCAGTCTGTCAGTATTTTATTGAGTATTTTTGCATCAATATTCATAAGAGAAATTGCTTTGAAATTCTTTCTTATTGCATCTTTGTGTGTGTGTGGTTTAGTTATCAGGGTGACTGTGGCTTCATAGAATGGGTTTGGCAGTATTCCTTCTGTTTCTATTTTGTGGAATAGTTTAAGGAGTATTGGAATGGGCTCTTTGAAAATCTGGTAGAATTCTGAATTAAACCATCTGGCCCTGGGCTTGCTTTTTTTCTTGTTGGGAGACATATAATGACTGCTTTTATTTTCTTAGTGGTTTTAGTGCTGTTAAATAGTTTACGTGATCTTGAATTAACTTTGGTAAGTGGGATATGTCTAGAAAATCACCAATTTTATTAAGATTGTCTGATTTTGTGGAGTACAGGCTTTTGAAGTAAGACTTAATAATTCTTTTAATTTCCTTGTTGTCTGTGGTTTTGTCTCTCTTTTCATTTCTGATTTTGTTTATTTGGATAATGTCTCTCTATTTTTGGCTAGTTTGTCTAAAGATATGTCTACCTTGGTGATATTCTCAAAGAACTAGCTCTTGGTTTCATTGATTCTTTGTGTTGATTTCTTTATTTCTAACTGATTTATTCAAACCCTAAATTTGAGTATTTGCTGCTTTCTACTCCTCTTTAGTATACTTGGTTCTTTTTTTCTAGAACTCTGAAGTATAATTTTAAATTGATGGTATGAGAACTTTCTAAATTTTTTATGGAGGCACTTAGTGCAATAAGCTTTCCTTTAAGCACTGGTTTCATTGTGTCCCAGAAATTTGGGTATGTTGTATTTTCATTTTCATTGAATTCCAGAAAGTCTTTAATTTCTTTCTTTATTTCTTCCCTGACCCAAAGATCATTGAGTACCAAGTTATTCAGTTTCCATTAGTGTGTAGGCTCTTTTGGTGTTTCTATTGTTGTTGAAATCCAACTTTAATCTGTAGTGGTCTGATAATAAGGCATTATTTCAATTTTCTTGTATCTCTGGAGGCTTGCTTTATGACCAACTATATGGTCAGTTTTGGACAAATATCCATGAGGTGCTAAGAAGAAGTGTCTAAGTCTATTTTATTTATTTATTTATTTATTTATTTATTTATTTATTTATTTATTTATTTATTTGAGACAGGGTTTCTCTATGTAGCCCTGGCTGTCCTGGAACTCATTCTGTAGGCCAAATTCAAGTGAAGCGAACTGCTGATATACTAACAGTGAATATTGGGTTCACTCCAAAGAACTATTTTTAAACAGGTACACATCCTCCTTTACCCTATTAACCTTTCCTTTCCACTACCTCTGGTGGGTGGTGGGCTAGAAGGGAGGTTAAAGTATTTAAGTACCCTTATTAAAAGTAGGTTTTTGAAAAATATAAGCCTAGAGGGGTGGAAAGAAGGTAAGAGATGGTAGGGAAATATGAGCAATCAGATGGCACAAGACATGTCAGAGTTGTAGGATTGTAGACAGAATGTGATTAAACATAATGCACTATGTATATGTATAAAATAGTCAAATAACAAGTTTAATTAATAAAAATAGCTGTAGTCAAACTGAAGATCAAAAGACTTAAGTGTATATATTTGTAATGGCTAGTTTGATATCAACTTGACACAGACTAGAGTCAATTGGGAAAAAGGAACTTCAATTGAGTAAATGCCCAGTCCACCCCATCCCTCAAGATTGACCTGTGGGTAAAACTGTGCTGAATTTTCTTGATGTGGATTAGAGGTTAGGTCACTATGGGCAATGCCACCCCTGGTCTGGTGTTCCAGGGTGCTATAAGCTTTGGGGAGCAAGTCAATAAGCAGCATATCTCCATGGTCTCTGCATTAGTTACTGCTAATAGGTTCCTACCTTGATTTCCTGTCATGAGTTGCGGTGAATGATGGACTACAAGCTGTGAGATGAAATGAACCCTTCCCTCCCCAAGTTATAGTCATGGTGTTCTATTAAAGAAACCCTCAGAAAGTTTTCTTATTAAGTTGAATAGCTTTGGGTCTTACATGAATGTTTATGATCTAATTTGAGGTAGTTTTTGTACATTGTATAAAATAGATATCAATATTTTTCGTATGTAGTTATTCATTTGTTCCATTATGTTTTGTGGGGTTGTTTGTTTGTTTGTTTTGTGACTCTGGGGATTAAACCTAGGACCAATGCTGCACAAGCAATACAGATAAGCTATAACCCCAGCTCTGTTCCAGTATTTAAAACAAATCAATTTTATTACATCATGATGAATAAATTTAATATAAGATCTACTTCAACAGCAAAGTTTCAAATGTATAATAAAGTATTGGTAGCTCTAAATCTAGAACTTAATCATCTTAATGGAAACTTTCTGCTCATTCATTACCTATTCTCTATTTCTCAAAAATAACTACTCTACAAATTTGTTTTATATACCACCTAACCATGAAACTATGTAGCATTTGCCTTTTTATAATGAAAATTTATGCTACTTATTTTATCATATTTTAATTAGTTCATTGAAAACTTCACATACTGTATTTTGATCATATTCAAACTACCCTAACTTGTCCCAGATCCATCCCTGCTTCCTAAACACACCCAACTATGTCCTTTTTTGAAAATCCCATTAAGTCCACTTTGTACTGTTCATATAATCTTGGATGTACAGTTTGCCCCAGAGAGTGATGAGTCTGTCACCCTAATCTTTTTAAGAAAACTGACTCTCACTCTCTCAGTAGCTATCAATTGCCAATAATGCCTTAGTAGAGGTGGGAGGACTTTCCTACCTCCCTCCCATCTCCATGCTGGGATTTTGTCTGGTTTGAGTTCACACAGGTCTTGTGCATGCTGTCAAAAAAAAAACAAAAAACAAAAAAAAACAAGTGAGTTAATATGTGCTACTACACTCCTGTATCCAAAAACACTGTTTCTTTATAGACATTCATCCCCTGTGGTTGTTACAATCTTTCTACTCAACCTTCTGTAATGATTCCTGAGCCTTGGAGGAGAACAGTATGGTATAGAAGTCTTGTTTAAGGCTTAATAGTCTGCAGTCATGGAGAGAGTGGACAATCTTGACTTGCCCTTGATTTTAGTGAAATTGCTTTGAGTTTCTCTCCATTTAATTTGATGTTGGCCATAGGCTTGCAGGAAATTGCCTTTAATGTTTAGGCATGTCCCTTGTATCCCTGATCTCTCCATGACTTTTACCATGAAGGGGTATTAGATTTTGTCAAAGGCCTTTTCTACATCTAATGAGATGATCTTATGGCTTTTTTCTTTCAATTTGTTTATATGGTGGATTATATTGACAGATTTTCATATGTGGAACCATCTTTGGGATGAACCTTACTTGATAATGGTGGATGATTGTTTGGATGTGTTCTTGGATTCAATTTGCAAGTACATTATTGAGTATTTTTGCATCTATGCTCATAAGAGAAATTGGTCTGTAATTCTCTTTGTTGAGTCTTTATGTGGTTTGGGGTACCTGTGATCTCATAAAGCAAACTGGTCAATGTCTCTTCTTGTTTATATTTTGTGGGAAAAAATGAGGATCATTTACATAAGCTCTTCTTTTAAATTCTGGTAGAAATGTATGCTAAAACCATCTCACCCTGGGATTTGAAGGATGGGGTTGGGAAACTTTTAATGACTGCTTTAAGTTCACTAGGGGTTACAGGTATATGTAAATTGTTTATCTAATCTTGATTTAACTTTAGTAAGTGGTATGTATTGAGAAAATTATCTATTTCTTTTTAGATTTTTCTATTTGATGGAGTTTAGGTTTTTAAAGTATGCCCTAATGATTCTATGATTTGTCTTAGTGTCTGTTGTCTTCCCCTTTTTCTTTCTGATTTTGTTAATCTGGATATTCCCTGGACCTTTCAGTTAGTTTAAAGAAGGGTTTTTTTCTATCTCGTTAATTTTTGTGAAGATCCCACTCTTTTTTAAAATGATTCTTTGTATAGTTCTCTTTGTTTCTATTTTATTGATTTTAGACCTCAGTTTGATTATTTGGTGCATAGATGTTAAGAATTGAAATGTAGTCTTGGTAGATATTTTTTTCCTTTGATGAGTATGTAGTGTGCTTCACTGTCTCTTTTGTTAATTTTGCTTTAAAGTCTATTTTGTTAGATGTTAAAATGGCTACACTAGCTTGCTACTTAGGTCCATTTTCCTTAGACCATAGGTCCATCTTTTTCCAACCCTGTACCCTTAGGTAATATCTATTCTTGATGTTGAGATGTGTCTCTTGAATACAGAAGAAAGATGGATCCCATTTTAATATCCATTCTGTTAGTTTGTGTCCTTTTATTGGGGATTTAGGATGATTGATATTGAGATGTATCAATGACCAATAAATAATGACTTCTGTTATTTTATTGTTGTTGTTTGTGGTGGTGATGGTGTGAGTGTATGTGTGTTTCCATTCTTTTGATTTAGCTGGTGTGAGATCGTTTATTTCCTATGTTTTCATGGGTATAATTAACCTCCTCAGGTTGGAATTGTCCTTCTAGCATATTCTATAGGACTAGGTTTATAGATAGATATTATTTAAATTTGGCTTTATCATGCAATGTCTTATTTTCTCTATATAAGGTGATTAGAAATTTTGCTGGGTATAGTAGTCTGGGCTGGCATCTGTGATCTCTTAAAGTCTGCAGGAAATATGTCCAGGATTTTCTGGCTTTTAGAGCCTCCATTGAGAAGTCTGGTTTAACTCTAATAGGTCTTATACGTTATTTGGTATTTTTCCCTTGCAACTTTTAGTATTCTTTTTTGTTCTGTACTTTTTGTGTTTTGATTATTATGTGGCAAGTGAACTTTCTTTTATGGTCCAAACTATTTGGTGTTCTGTTGGCTTCTTGTACATTTATAGGCATTCCCTTCTTTACCTTCTTTAGGTTAGGAACATTTTCTTCTATGATTTTGCTGAAGACATCTTCCAGGACTTTGGGTGGAGGCTCCTTCTCTTTCCTCTACACCCATTATTCTTAGTTTTTTTGGTATTTTTATAGTGTCCCAGATTTCCTGGATGTTTTGTGTCAGGAGTTTTTTGTTTGTTTGTTTGTTTGTTATTGTTTTTTGGTTTTTTGAGACAGGGTTTCCCTGGCTGTCCTGGCTCACTCTGTAGATCAGGCTGGCCTTGAACTCACAAACCCACCTGCCTCTGCCTCCTAGCTGCTGGGATTAAAGGCATGTGACATCACTGCCCTGCTATGAGATTTTTTTTATTTAATATTTTCCTTGACCAATGTATCCTTTTCTACTACAGTACCTTCAATGCCTGAGATTTTTCTCTTCCATATCTTGTGTTCTGTTGGTGAAGCTTGCCTTTAACTTCCTTGCTTAGACTTACTGGAACATTTGGGGGTGAGACTACTGTGAATAGAGTTGTTTCTCTGATTTCTTTTTCAGTCTGCTTGTCTTTTGGGTTTAGGGAGGCTACTGATTAATGTGTGTTCACTTTATGTACTACTGGTTCGTTGAATGTGTTTATCAGCTGTGGGAGATTTCTGGTGTCTTCAGGGTCTTTCATGTATAGAATCATCACTGAGAATGAGAGTTCTTTGACTTCTCCCTTTCATCTTGTATCCCTTTTAACTCTTTATCTTGTCTTGTTGCTCAGCCTCATCAAGCACTATATTAAACAAAAGGGGAAATAGTGGATGGAGATCCTTGCTTGTTCTTGCTGTAAGTGGAAATGCTGTTTGAGTTTTTTTCCACTTAAAAGGATGTTGGCTCTAGTGATGTATATTGCCTTTGTTATGTTATGAAGGATAAAGGTTATCTTTTGGCTTACAGGACATCAGGACTGTGAAAACAGCTCTAGAAATGGCAACAGGAATGTGAGGGAGACTGGTCACAGAAGAATTCCACACCATTTTGTACCTCCACCAAAAGGGTACAACTAGGGTCCCAGGTTCTAAATGTCTTAAGCAGTAACATTTGCCTTTCAATTTTTAGATAATGGCTATCCTGACAAATATGAGGTACTGTTTCATAGTTTGATTTTGCATTTCTCTGTAGTGATTTTGAACATCTCTTTACATATCCATTGGTCATTTCTATGTTCTCTTTGAGGAAATGCCATTTCAAATCCTGAGCCCATTAAGAATTAAAGTATTATTTTGTTTTGCTACTGACTTATAAAAGTTGTCCTTGTATATTAAATGTATCTTGTCAGTTCTGGTTCAGTTATCATTGACTGGTACTTCTAATTATCTGTCATATACTCTTTTATTTTGGATAACCTGACAGGTAGGTGCTGAGACTTTTTATTCCTGTGGATATAATTTATATTTATTCTTGGACAAAGTTAATTAGGAAATGTTTCCTTATTTGAATCGTAGAACTTTCCTCATTTGTTGATCATTTTTGAGGATCCTTTTCCTTTGTTCCTTGATATCTGCGATCTTCAAACCTGTTGTTCCATTAATTTTGACCCTTGGGGGTTTGTATGAGTGGTGTCATATATCAAATTATTTTTCTTTCATCTTTTCCAGAGTTATAAATGACAACTCCTTGGATCCTTCTTATTAAGACTTAAAAGCTAAAGATAGAAACTATCTTATAGGAATAAAACAAAGCAAAGAGGCCTGGAAGGAAGGAAGCCCAGGGAATGTATGTGACCAGGCCCTG
>NC_045030.1:143700545-143715744 GCF_008632895.1 Mastomys coucha | reverse complement strand
GACAGGGTGTGATGAAAGGGGGGAGGGCAGGAGCTGACCAAGGGGCTTGTGATAGAGTGACAGTGGGCAGCAGGAAGGGCATGCTAGGCAAGTGGGGCAGCCGGGAGTGCCAGGGTTTCCAGGTCTCACCCTCCCCACACATGGCCTGGATCTCTTACTGTCCCCATCCATGGCTTTTCTCTCTGCTGAGCTCTCTGTGCCACCTGGATGCCCATACAGGTGAGGGTGACTTGCTCCCATCCACCAGGATACAGAGGGGAGAGACGTGTGTCCACATCACCTTCTCCCCAACACTGCAAGACCAGTCTGCCTTCTCCAGCTCAGGCATCATGGTCGACTTCACCATCCACTATGATGTGAGCATAGAGGAGGTGAGAAGCAACAGGCAGTGGTCACAGCTCAACTTCTCACTGTCTCATACTTTATTCCTCTTGCTCCCTGTATGTCTGATTTCATAAAAACCTATACACAACAACATAAAAGCTGTACTTTTATGTACAAGATCTCATCTAATATTTCAATATGCACACATTCTATGACACTATTTATATCTTCAAACATTTACCATTTCCTCAGTATAAAACTTTTCAAAATTCTTCCTTCCCTCTTTTAGAAATGTCTAGTATATTGCTATGTTCCCCCACCATGCATCTTGCTCCAGTCTACCTCCATGTTAACATTCCCTTCATTCCACATTCCCTTTCCTTGTCTTTTGTATCTACTGAGTCCTCCCTTTACCTTCACTTAACCACCATTGCATACAGCTGAAGCTGACTGGCCTCCATCTAGTAAGATTGGCAGAAGCATCTACCATTCCCCACTTTGAGGCTAGTAGCTTTCATCAAATGATGAATCTTGGAAAACTTTAAGGTCCATCATTGGAGATGTGCAGGTGAGAAAACCTGGAAAAATACCAAGAAAGTGAGCTCCAGAATTAAAATATTTTCTCTGTTCCCTGGTTACATAAGTATAGGCAAGTCCCATACTTGCCTAAGGTCTCTAGATTCAAGGTAAATGGAATATTTGACATGAAAAGAAAACATATAAAGGCATACGTGTACTAAATAAGGTGAAATTGAGGTGACTGAAGGGGATGAAGCATGTCACCAATGATGATAATATGCTTTATTTTCTGAAGGAATCATAACAAATTCCTACCACCAGAAACATTATAATAGGAAGTAGTAACATACATATGTAGACATTTACAGTTTATGATGTTAAAACAGAGCACATCTTGCAAAAATAAAAATGGAGAACTGAATTAACCTTTGTGGATGAAGCATGCATGTGTGTGTGTGTGTGTGTGTGTGTGTGTGTGTGTGTGTGTGTATGTGTGTGTGTAAAATAAAAGATATTGATTTTTCTTTACATAGCCATGAAAACATGTCCCTGAACAATTCCTGCACTTTAATAATCTATTTGGCCTCCTCCTTCTAATTTGGAAACATCAGCACTAGTTAGACTTTACTTCATGCCCTAGATGAGCTAACTATTTTTGAGAAGGAAGATATGGGAAGACAATAGAAATAATTGCTCTGGGTGACATTAAGACAACAATATTAATGTAACAATACAAGGGAGAAATTCTAGCTGCTCTGAAGGTAAAGAACCTTAGATAAAGAAATAAAAAGGCTACAGGAGAGAAACGTGTATTTGGGGTGAGATAGAACAGGAATGAGGCCTCCACTTTCCTTTGAAGGGCATGGCTCTGCAGGGATGGTTCTAGTCATAAAAGATAGTATATGGAGACACATACTACAGTAGAAGACCATGAAATAGCATGGCAAATAGAAAGAAGCATTTCAGCCCTTGAAACGGAACAGAGTATACTGCCACCAGGTGGTTGGAAGAGTCTTATTTTTCTCTGAGGCAGAGGTGATTAGTTAACTTTAATTAGTTAACATTTGCCATTTATAGAAAATGTGAAATGCTGAATACGGAGTAAATCTAGATCCCCTTCTTATCCTGGAGAAATTCAGTACACTCTTAAAGGAAAAAAAATGAGTATGGGTGGATTCTTCACTGACAGATGTAAACATGTAAAATATGTAAAATATATCTGAACTTAATTACCAGCAGTAAAAAAAAAATCAAAGCCATCACATTAAAGGTTTAAGTTGTACTTTATCTTTTTTCTAACAGGATTATTTCTTTTACTATCACATTGATGGTAGACATTTAATTTTGTCTTTTAATTGACCCCCTTCCCCTTTGATCGTATTCTGCTACATGGAAGTGTGAAGTGGGGGGATACAATATTCCCTGTTGGCATCATTGAGATATTTTCTTCTTATATGGCTTTTGCTCATTTGCCTGTGCTAGTTTCTCATACATTTCCCTTTTCTGGTCATAGACTTCAGCTTCTTTTCCTAGGAAATACGCCCTTGTTTGCGCACTACTCTCAACCACAGGAAATACAAATAAGTTTCTCTGCCTAAATTCTATACAGACAATTCTTTACGCTTGTAAAATATGATGCAACCGGATTTTGGAACCTTGCCAGATACTTGTTCTCTAAACTGGGAGTGGGGTGGGGTGAGGAGGTACAGTATTATATTTTCTTTCTGGTTTTCAAACCAATATGTAAGCTTTACATCTTGGCCTATGTTTTACCAGGCTTATCATTTCCCTCTTCAGAGTGCATAGTGACACATAAACATTCTCTATAGTTAAAACTTCCTGATATCTATGTATCTAGCTAGCTAGCTAACTCTATCTGTCTAACTAGATAGAGATATAGTTTCTAGATAGAAAGATTGTTTTGCTATGCTGAGAATTAAGGATTAGATTATTTTCATTAGTCTACTTCTCTCTACTTCCTTCTTTTCATCTTACTAAATCTAAATATTTCTTGGCCTCTTGGCTAAAATATGGTGTAAATCTAGATCTCCATTCTCATGCTGAAGAAATTTAATGCCATCTGAAAGGATAAAAATGACCTTGGTGCGGATGCTTTACTGGTAGATCAAGGCTTTTAAAAATCAGAAGTCAAGAATTGACTTTGCTGTTTTATTCACTAGCAACATCTTGACTGAGATATAGAAAGGGTAAAAGACATTCTAAATAGGGAGATGTCCAGTAGAGCTATGTATCAGAGTGGGACAAAGAAAACAAAAGAGAGGATTTGGAGACTGTAAGGCTCTGTGGAGCAGAGATTTACTTAGAAATTCCAGGGCATGAATGTGGGGCCTCAGGAAAGGCTGGGACAAAGGATGGACATTGAGGTCACTCCAGGAAAGCAAGTGGTTCCAGGAAAAAGATCTAGGGGGAGGGGAAGCTAGCTGAGGACCTAGAATGGGACTGGGCTCTTTGAGGAAAATTTCTAAGGTTTATGGAGAATACTGCTACAATTATTGTACTGAAGGCAGAGCACAAAATATATGTTCATCTTTAGAACAATGAGGCATTTTAGATCCAAGTTGATGATTATTTATATGAGCACTATATGGAAATATAATAAAGCATGCCAATTCCTTACAGTTCTTATCTCATACATTAAGAATGACATCACCACACCAGAGGTAAGATTACAACAAAACAAACTGTGGCATACCCCAGTACTAAGGAGTCAATTCTATACTTCAGCTAAAAAGTTGTGTTCATTACAGTTTATTCTGAAGAGAGTAAAGCCAGATGTTCCATACCTTATTACAACCAGGGGGAAAGCAACTTTCTCATGGATAGCCTCTTAGGAGAGTCAGAAAAGCAAATGGGAAATGGTTTTGTTTTATGCTCCTCATAGGCCTACCATCAGTTTGTATTTGGGGAGCACAGCTATACAAGCAAGAATTGGATTAAATAAAGTTAGATATGTGTGCTATAGGATTGAGGTCAGTCTGAGCTTCATAAGGAGTTTAAACACCTACAATTTAAGCTGTTGTTTATATGAAAGGATGTCAGAGTGCCATGGGAGAGACTCTGCCCTACTATCCTTCCATCTCTTGTTTTCCTCTGAAGGAAGAAAAAGCAGGATCTAGCTCTGTAGTCCTGGGACTTCAGGCCTCAGACTTAACATCACAAAGTAGCCTCAGTGCCCAGTCAGCCTTGGACTCACTGGCCTGAGCAGATACTAAACCTCAGAGGTGGGGTAAGGGTATTCTGGCCTTCTTCCTTTCTCTTCTCCCCACTGTCCCAGTCCTCAGGTTATGAAGAGGGAGAGGTAAAGTGGGGACAAGGGACCAACAGCCAATCACATTCAGGACAGCCCAGGGAATCCATACTGTATGCAACTAATACCCTCTGGACAAACAGCTCAGTTAGCCTTTCCTGGGCCACCCCTTCCCCTGGCTCTGCCCAGCAACTACAGAAAGCAGGAAAGAGGAACTCTATAGGCTCCTAGCACCTGCTAAATTATAGAACTATACTCAAGATGCATATCTTTCTACTAGTTAAATCTTACTATACAGCCCAGTCTGTTCTCAAACTCACAATCTTTGGTCTCAGTAGGCTGAGTGAAGAATTATAAGCATATGCCACTGTGCATGGCTTCCAGACTCTTTCCTTGGTGGAAAGAACATATTTGCAGGTAGGTCCTAGAGCCCAAGATCAGTGTGGTTACAAACACATGGAGACACTTGTGCCTTCCAAACTCTAGTACCTTGTAGGAGGGGGTAAAGAGTAGTGGGGAGGATGAAGTATAAAAGACTCTATATTCAAAGTCCACTAAGCCTTAACTTAGCTGGAGAGACAGAAATCTAAAATTAGAGAGGAACACCTATTTATTATATGTATAGCCCTTGCCTTGCCTCAAAGAATGATGACCCTTCTTCTCACTACTGTGCTGACCAGAATACTTACTAATATTTCATCACTATAGTTCTACCCTGGGATTTATTTATTTATTTATTTATTTATTTATTTATTTATTTATTTTACTTATTCACTTTACATCCCACTCAGTGCTTCCCTTCCGGCCACTTCCTCATAGTCCTTCCTCCATGTCCCATCTCCTCCTCTGAGCCTGTGGTGGCCCCCTGAGTATCACTTCCACACTGGCACTTCAAATCTCTGTGAGACTAGGTGCTTCCTCTCCCACTGAGGCCAGACAAGGCAGCCCAGCTAGAAGAACACACTTCATATATAGACAACAGCTTTTGGGATAGCCCTCATTCCAGTTGTTCAGGACTCACATGAAGACCAAGCTGCACAAGTACTACATATGTGTGGGGAGGCCTAGGTCCAGCCTGCATATGTTCTTTGGTTGGTAGTTCAGACTCTGAGAGCTCCAAGGGTCAACGCTACTTGACTCTGTTGGTCTTCTTGTGGAGTTCCTATCCCCTTTAGGGCCCCAAATCCTTCCTCCTGTTCTCCATAAGAGTCCCCAAGCTCCATCCACTGTTTGGCTTTGGGCGTCTACATCTGTCTGTGTCAGTGGCTGGGTGGAGTCTCTCAGAGGAAAACATAGTGTTAGAGATTGGTGCTTACCCATGGAATTGGTCTCAAGTTGGGCGGGATACTGGTTAGCCATCCCCTCAGTCTTTGCTCCCTACCTTATGCCTACATTATTTGTAGACATGATAAATTTGGGGGTGAAAGTTTTGCAGGTGGGTTGGTGTCCATATCACTCCACTGGGGTTCCTGCCTGGCTACAGGAAGTAGCCTCTTCAGGTTCAATATCCCCAGTGTAGTGAGTCACAGCTAAGGTCACCCCCATTGATTCTTGCATGCCTCCCATATCCTAGGTCTCTGACTCATCCTGGAGATGCCTCCCACCTCCTCACCACCATCAGTTGCAGATTTCCATTCATTTTCATGGCCATATAGCCATCACTCCTGTCCTTCCCCACTCCTGATCCTGAATCTCCATACCCCTCTCCATTCCCCCTCCCTTTTCATTTCCCTCCTTCAATCTCTCTCTTATGCTCTACCTCAAGACCCAGTTATACCACTCCTGGGCATATAACCAATAGATGCTCCAATATCTCACAAAGACACTTGCTCAACTATGTTCACAGCAACCTTATTTGTAATAGCCAGAAGCTGGAAACATCCTAGATGTCCCTCAACTGAAGAATATATAAAGAAAACATAGTACACGTACACAAGGGAATACTATTCAGCTATTACAAACAAAGACATCATGGATTTTGCAGGCAAATGGATGGAACTTGAGAATATCATCCTGAGTGAGATAACCCAGTCCCAAAAGGACATGAACAATATGTACTCACTTATAAGTGGATATTAGCCATAAAATACAGGTACGACGCTACATTCCATAGACCCAAAGAAACGAAACAAGAAGGAAAGCCCAAGTGAGGAAGCTTGAATCTCACTTAGAATGGGGAATAAACTAACCAACCTGGGTAAGAACTTGTGCTGTCAAAGGACAAAACAGCCACACAGGACCTGGTGTGATGTTTTGTTTGTTTGTTTCTATGTTAGCAGCACCAGGTTACTAAAATCTTCTCCTGTGCTCCTGAGATGGCCTCTAGAAAAGTACTTACCTTCAGGAAAACAATCTTCCAGAATGGGAGCCCGGATACAGGACTAGGAAAAAGTAAGTACCTTGGGACAAAGAAGAAAAGAACACCAATTAGAGGTTCTGTGAACTTGGCTACTGTACAGGATGGTCTCAAAGATACTTTTCTAATTTTTTTCATGAGAAAAAGTCTACCTCATTGTCAGGTCATGAAAGGGTTAAAAATGGTAAGGTTATTTTAAAAAGATTCAGTAGAGGTGTCTGTGGCCAGCCTTTGCAATTGCTGTGGGCAAATGGGAGAAAAATCAAGAGGAAGCAGAAGCTCACCCTGAGGCCTGTGCTCTTAGCACTGATGCTCAGTCCCTGATCTCAATGCAGCCTTGAGTCTTTGTTGAAGGTCCTACCCCTTCAACAAAAAGCAATACCAGGACACTCGAGTCAGGGACTATTGGGGATTTCATAAGCATGTTGTCGAAACTTTTCATCTTTGGGTCTAGAGGCTCATTAGTTAAGAAAACTTGTTGTTCTTGCAGAGGACCTGGGTTCAATTCTTGATACCTACATAGCTTCTCACAATTGTCAATAACCCTAGTTCCAAGGGACCAAATCCCCTGACCTCCAAGGCAAAAGGCATGCGTGTGTTAGTGCACAGACAGACATTCTAGCAAAACACTCATACACATAAAAACAAGCAAGCAAACAAACAAATAAACCTTAGATCTTTTGGAAATTGAGAAACAAGCTACTGTTGTGTTGAGCTAAACCTATGGTCATGTTGGGAAAATGACTTTAACTACATTTGGAACTGACTCACATTGTACAATGGAATGATGTAATTTTTCAGTAGATTCTCTGGGACCAATGCATGCTCAAGTGCTGCTAAATGAACTAATGCTGCTAAATGAATTGTAGGAAGAGATGTGTTAAGTATGTGTAACACTTCTCTTGCTTCTGAGGGGTGTTCCAAATGAGGATCATTCACAATTCTAATAGCACTAGAGGGATAAGTACAGCATTGAGTGCCTACCTAGCTCACCCAGTCCAGTCACACAGTAAAACACGTTAGGATAGCCTAGAAATTGAAGACAGTAGGGAGGCAAATCACAGTCCATGGGAAAGAGTTAACAGTGGTATTAATTTTCAATCTAAATTGCATTCTTTCTCCCTCACGGAATCATGGACTTAATAACGAAACTGACGGGCTGGCGAGATGGCTCAGCAGGTAAGAGCACTGACTGTTCTTCCGAAGGTCCTGAGTTCAAATCCGAGCAACCACATGGTGGCTCACAACCATCCATAATGAGATCTGATGCCCTCTTCTGGTGCTTCTGAAGTCAGGTACAGTGTAATTGTGTATAATAATAAATAAATCTTTGGGCTAGAGCAAGCACGGACTGAGCAGGTGGAGTTGACTGGAGCAAACAGAAGTTCTAAATTCAGTTCCCAACAACCACATGAAGGCTCACAACCATCTGTACAGCTACAGTGTACTCATATACATAAAAATAAATAAGTAAATCTTTAAAAAAATAACAAAACTGAGAGCCACCATGAAAGAAAGATTATGTTTTGGACAGAGAATAAGAAGACACGGGGAGGATTAGCTCAGAGATCGGCTTCTAATCTGAATAAAGGACAGAAGTCCCTTTAAGAACAAGGGGAGAAAATGGAAGGTAGGTAATAAGGGAGGAAATTATACATGACTTCTTCATGGAAGGTGAGAGTAGAAGGTCCATTTGGTATCTTTTATACCTCAATTCCATTTTGTCTGGCTCAATTCAGCATCTGGGTTTTCAGCAGTAGCAGCTAACTGTTCCAAATACCTGTTTGGCTGGGTAGGTAATATCTTGTCAGAAACAGAACACTGGTTAGCAAAAGGAATTTTCTCTCAGGGTTCTAGACAGTCATCCTCAAGGAACACTTAAGCTCCAAGTGTCAGCGACCAACAAGTATATAGACTAAAGTGCTGACAATACCATGCAGCCAGCAGGCTATGGTGCCTCTAGGGTACTGGACACAACACTTGTCATACATGACCACATTATAGGCCAAACTATAAGACTATTAGAATATAATAAAACAATAACCAGCATTGTAACCTTTGGACATTACTAACATGAGGTCAGAAATGAGAGCACCAACATAATGGTTGCTGCCCAGCAAATGATTGTTTCTAAGCAGAAGTGACATATGAAGAAAGAAAGTAAGATGGGTGTTATAAAGTCTAGGATATATAAAGATTTAGCTGGTTATATTCTATGTGAGCTTGTCTCAGATGGGTGATCTATATTGGTGCCTTGGACTTTGAGAACTTCAGTGTGGGAAGGTCCTAGAGGATGTCTAAGCCTGCTTCACAGGTGGATCAGCTAAATTCAAGGCCAGTGGGTCCTAAGGCATTGCTTCTGTGCTGCTCCAAGAAAGCTATGCATTATAACTATGGGTAGAAATGGGAC
This sequence comes from Mastomys coucha, assembly GCF_008632895.1. Classification (NCBI taxonomy): domain Eukaryota; kingdom Metazoa; phylum Chordata; class Mammalia; order Rodentia; family Muridae; genus Mastomys; species Mastomys coucha. The sequence continues at coordinate 143,706,867 of NC_045030.1, read as the reverse complement.
ATCTCTGTTCACTTGTGTTATTTCCATGGTTTTTACTCTAGAGATTGAACCCTGCTACATCTTCACTGATTCATGGGCATAAGGGTAGAGGCTGACAATGTAGTGCTTGGAAGTAAGATGCCTAAACGATGAAGCATCGACTGCATGGAGACAAATATCACTGCAGAAAATTATACATGACCCACAACCACGGTTTATGACCCAAAGGAACACCCAGTACAAAGGATTAAGGATGAGCATCAATGGCAATAACATGATAATGAAATCAGCACTACACAGAAGAGGATATCTGGATAAGCCTTCACCCAGTTATAGCATTGCATAAAATATAGTAACTGATCTGCAACTCAGAACTGGGCCCCAAAACCAAGATGTAGTGATTCTAGAACACAAAACCTAAAACTCAAGCAAATATGTCTAGATTAACAGCACGTAGCCAAACAAGAAAGGGAGGGTTGGGACACGTATTTAAAGATATCAAACCTGGCCAGTTATGGAAAATGGGGTACCTGTTGACAGCCTACTTTTTATTTTTGTGCTGTTGGAGATGAAACTCAGGGTTTCAAACATGCTAAGCAAATGTTCTAACACTAAGTCACACCCCCAGCCCCCCTCCCTGCATTTTGAAGATATTACTGGCTTTTACACTGACATCTACAGATAATTTTATAATATATTATTGTCATCTTCATCTGCTTATTAAATGTATATGATAGTATCTGATGAATCTTAGCTTATGTTCCATATGTGAATTGTTCTAGACATAAGATCAGACATTGATACTGTCTTTACAACAAAAATTGTTCAATAAAAAGCAGGTCCACAGATATGTTTTAATCTTTTAATACTGAATATCACCCTACATGAAACTGAAAGGAAAGACACTTTTAAAAAAATAATATATCCTATTATTTTATATTACTAATACATAATCATATTCTATTATATATATGTATATGTAATGTGTGTGTGTGTGTGTGTGTGTGTGTGTGTGTGTGTGTGTGTACATACACATGAATGCAATGTACCCCTAGGCCAGAAGATGATATTGGATTCCCTGGAGCTGGGGTTAAAGACAACAGTGAGTTTATATGAATGCTGGAAACTGAACTCTGGTCCTTTGTAAGAGCAGCGAAAGCTTTTAACCACTGACCCACCTTTTCAAGTCCTAAGTAGACACTTAAAGGAGAAAATCAAAGCTTGAGGATAAGTATGGTGTATCTATCTGTGGAACATATACTTTATAAAGTGCTAGGGACTAGCCCTGGCTAAGGGTGGGAGTTTGATCAGGTGGACACAAGAGTAGAGAAGGAAGAATCAGATGCAGGACACCATTCGGTATTTTTATAGTTTTGCTTCATGTTTTCTTATTCCCAGCTGTCATCAAACACCTAGCCAATGGGTTGCAGGACTTGACAGTTGAATTCCGTGCTTCACTACTTAAAAGGTGGTGCCAAGCATCCTGAAGGTGCTGTTTGATCAAGTTCCAGTGTTTGGATGACCTAGACTGTCCCTTCACTGCACTTGGTGGGAATTTGCTACACACCTTTTGCTTATATTTAACTTTCTCACTGTTAAAGGCCTCACTCCAAATGCTAGAGCTGGGATAACAAAAAGCTGGTGCAGACAAGAAAGAAATGAATGGAAGTTCCTTAGGAAAAACAGTTATGAAGAAAATTGAGTCTTTCTTAGAATTACTTAGATATACATTTAGATCAGTAATGAATGTTATTAGTAAGCATGAGACAGAGGATTTGAGAAAATTCCTAAAGAAGGAAAACTTAGGGAAATTCTACAAGCTGACAAACTGTAATTGAATTACTAGGATTTTATGTTCAGCTTCAGAAATAAGGAACTAGTAAGAATAGGAAGAGATTTTGATTGTGTAGTTAATGACAAGCTTTGGTGCCTTCCTGGAGGCAAAAGGAAGCAGTTTTAGGAATCCTGATGTTTTTCTATTCTTTACAGAATTATAATAAAGATAGGAACCATATTGAAACAAAGGTTCATGACAGAGACACAGAGGAAAACATTTTGGCTCAGTGAACTGCCTGCCTTCCTGAACAGATTTGTCAGACCAGAACTTTCCTGATATAGAAAAACAAACAACCAACAGAATGCCTTTGCTTAAGCAAGGGGCTGCACGGTACTCTAAGAATCAAAGAAAAAGGACAGTGGTCTTATATCAATTGTAAAAGAAATATAGAAGAATGAAAGGAAGAATTAAACAGGGGTCAGAGAGATTGAACTTTTGTAGAAAGTTGTTGGAAATAACAGGTCATATGAAATAAATCTTGATCTAGTAATTCTGCCCCAAACTGAAACAGAATCAAATTCAAATATAATCATCATGTCTAGCATTTCTGTAACTGCAAGGCTTTACAACACCAATCTTAGGGGGAAAGATAGTGAGTTAAAAGAAACTTTATCCTAAGGCTCATTTTTTCCAATTTCTTTTGATATTTTATTTATTTACATTTCAAATGTTATCTTCTTTCCCAGTTTCCCATCTGAAAGTCCCCATTCCCCATCCTCCCTCCCACTGCTACTATGAGGGTGCTCACCCACCCACCCACTCACTGCTGCCTCCCCGCCCTCACATTCCCCTGCACTGAGGCATGGAGCCTTCACAGGACCAAGGGCCTCTCCTCCTATTCATGTCCAACAAGGCCATCCTCTGCTACGTGTGTTGCTGGAGCCATGGGACCTCCATGTGTACTCTTTGGTTGGTGGTTTAGTTCCTGGGATCTGGTGTGTGTGTGTGTGGCGGGGGGATGGGGGGGTCTGGCTGGTTGATATTGTTGTTCTTCCTATGGGGTTGCAAACTCCTTCAGTTCCTTCAGGCCTTTCTCTCACTCCTCTGTTGGAAACTCCATGCTCAGTCTAATGGTTGGCTGAGAGCATCTGCTTCTGTATTTGCCAAGTTCTGAAAGAGCCTCTCAGGAGACAGATATATCAGGCTCCTGTCAGCAAGCACTTCTTGGCATCCATAATAGTATCTGAGTTTGGTGTCTGTATATGGGATGGATCCCCAGGTGGGGCAGTCTCTGGATGGCCTTTCATTCAGTTTCTGCTCCACATTTTGTTCCATATTTACTCACTTGAGTATTTTGTTCCCGCTTCTAAGAAGGACTGAAACATTTACACCTTGGTCTTCCTTCTTCTTGAGCTTCACATGGTCTGTGAATTTTGTATCTTGGGTAATTCCGAGCTTTTAGGCTAATATCCACTTATCAATGTGTGCATACTATGTGTGTTCTTTTGTTACCTCACTAAGGATGATATTTTCTAGGTCCATCCATTTGCCTAAGAATTTCATAAATTCGTTGTTTTTATAGCTGAGTAGTACTCCATTGTGTAAATGTACCACGTTTTCTGTACCCATTCCTCTGTTGAGGACATCTGGGTTCTTTTCAGATTCTGGCTATTATAAATAAGGCAGCTATGAACATAGAGGAGCATGTGTCCTTGTTATATGTTGGAGCATCTTTTGGATATATGCCCAGGAGTGATATTGCCGGGTCCTCAGGTAGAACTATGTCCAATTTTATGAGGAACTGCCAAACTGATTTCCAGAGTGGTTGTACCAGCTTACAGTTCCACCAGCAATAGAGGAGTGTTCCTCTTTCTCCACAACCTCTCCAGCATCTGCTGTCACCTGAGTTTTTTATCCTAGCCATTCTGACTGGTGTGAGGTGGAATCTCAGGATTGTTTTGATTTGCATTTCCCTGATGACTAAGGATGTTGAACAATTCTTTCTTTAGGTGCTTCTCAGCCATTCGGTATTCCTCAATTGAGAATTCTTGGTTTACTCCAAAGAACTAAATAACCCACTAAAAATGGGGTACAGAGCTAAACATAATGCTCATTTTTAATTCTCATAAAATTGCTGTTTTCATTGTTTTATTCCCTTTTAAATATTCTTTTGTAAATAAGGAAGACTTTAGAAGAAAATGTATTTTGAAAAGCTGTGTAATCAATGAATAAAGTTTCTGAGGAAATGGTTTTACATATAAATAAAGCCTGTGAGAGACGCAGTTTGTCAGAGAAGGTCAAGCCAAAATGAGATGAACTTCCTTTCTATCCTACCTCTCAAGAAAGGAAAGTGAATGGTGTCCCATGAGTGATTCTTCCCTTGCTGCTCTTTCATCCACCTGCTCCAAGCCCTCAGCAGGAGCTGGTCCCCAACAATAAAGCAGTTTGGTTTGTGACACAATAGGGTATGTTTCAGGGTATTTTAGGAGCATAAAAGTTACTTTAACAATTATGTCCGGAGAATAAAAGTTACATCTGGCACCCAAAGTGGAGTAAGAAAAACCCATCATGATTAGAAAAGGAGAAAGCTCACCAACATTGCAGAAAGTAGAGGACATCTGACAGAAATGTCACAGAGGACAAGAGACATCTGACAGAAAGTCACAAAAGAGAAATTTGCCTGGGATCATGTCCAGAGGAAGCATTGGTTCTTCAAGTTAGGCTGGACACCCAGAAAGACTCAGGAAATTCTGAAGTGGTCCAGAGTATGGAATGGCACAGGAGTCTCTGAGCCAGTGAATTACAGTAAGACAATCCAAAAGACAATGTTAATTACATAGACAGACTCTTTCTGCATTAAAAATTGGGAACTCCATTTTTTTCTTATTAAACTTTTATTGCATTATGATGAGAAAAGTTACATGATTTCAATTTGTCTGAATTTGTTAACATTTAAAAACATATTTTAAGTAAATAGAATTAAATCACATTCTTGTTTCCCTTTTGTACCCCAACTCCTCCCAGAGACCCCCCTTCAATACTGACAATATCTTTTTTTGTCATATTCCTTAAAATTTATAAAATATTATGACAATAAAAATAAGTATTATAAAAGTTGTTTGATATAAAACAACAATCAATTTAATAGTCTTATTGTAGATGTTTGTCTACAGCAATATTGAAAATACATACATTTTTTTCAGTATAAATTTTAAATAACTCCAAACATATTAACTGTATATTTCAAAATAATACATCACTAGTAGTATTTTCTTAAATGAACATTAATATATAAAGTCTTTTTGTTTGTTTGTTTGTTTTGTATTTAATAGAGTTTAAAATCTTGGCTCTTATTGTGGTACAAGCCCAAAATAAGAACAATTTTTAGACATTGGATTTCATTGTAATAAGGCTGTACTTCGGTGACCCTCATATCACCAAAGGATTTTACCTCCATCATAGCTAAGCTGAGAGCTGATAGTTCTGCTGCACCAAGGATGAATTGTAGGCACGATTTTTGGATCCAGACTTCCTGCTATGGTCAAAGCAATTTGACTTGAGTGAGTGACTTTATTCTCAGCCCACAGAGAACAGGTTACATTCATTTAAGAAATGGTGTATGTATTAAGATGGTCTATCCATAAAGTCATTCACCAACTGTTTCAATGAACAATGGTTCTGCTTGGAGGGTGGCACAGACATTAGGTGAGGGTAAGAATCTGGTTCATTGGCTGTGATAATTTGGAAAAGCATTCATCTCAGAGAAAGAGTAACTTATAAAGTCCTCTTCTTCAAAACTTGACACAAGAGTTACAAACGTCAAGCAAAACATTCAGTCTCACTCTTTGTTGTTCTCTTACAAGCCCCCTCCAAATTTGATTGTATGTTTCTTTGGGCATATAATATTTTTGAAATATATAAGCTGTTCTGAAAACCATACTATAGTGTAAAAACATGAAATAAACAATCCTACTAATAGAGAGGCTGAGATAAGAGAAGCAAGATTTCAAGACCATTATGTTGTACACAGCAAGACACTGTCATGAACAAACAAGCTGAGAGTGTATATGGATTGTATAATATTAGACCTATTTCTCCAGTTACAAAATTAGAGAGACCATTGGATGACAGTCAATAAATTTCTAATTCCTCGTATTTTTGGATTTCAATTGCTTAGGATATGTTGGTAATATTAATTTTCTTTTTTTTGTTTTTTGTTTATTTGTTTGTTTTTTGACTTATTGCACCAAATCTTATGACACAGGACACTGGACATTAAGAAAGAGGTCCACCTCAGTCGTTGCAATCCAGTGCAGTTACTTTTCTTCTTGTGTGTATTCTGCTAGCAATATTAATTTTCATATTAAGATATTAAGAAAAATAATTGTTACTTCCTGGGTTTTTTTGTAAGAGGTGGAATTATACTTGTGTGGGTTTGTTGAAAGATTACTGTAGTGGCTGGTTTTGTGTGTCCACTTGACTCAGGCTGGAGTTATCTCAGAGAAGGGAGCTTCGGTTGGGGAAGTGCCTCCATGAGATCCAGCTGTGGGGCATTTTCTCAATTAG
>NC_045030.1:143695478-143696498 GCF_008632895.1 Mastomys coucha | reverse complement strand
ATGGATTCTTAGGCCCATAACTTTTCTTCCTAGTCAGCACAGGTCTAAAGCTTTAATTTTTACTTTCAACATATCCACACACACACACCCTCTGGCATCTACATGCAGCTGAAGTGGTATACCACTGGCTATGGGATGTTTCTTTGTTTTGTTTTGTTTATTTTTGTTTTTTGAGAAAGGGTTTCTCTGTGTAGTCTTGGCTGTCTTGGAACTCCTTCTATAAACTAACTATAACTATAACTTTTGTTAACTATAACAAAAGTTTGAGGTTGACCTCAAACTCAGAGATGTGCTCACCTTTGCTTCCAGAGTGCTGGGATTACAGGTGTGCACCAGTCCAGCTCTGGGATGGTTCTTAAAACCATCACTAAGACAGAATTTTCAACAAAGTCCTGAATATAGCTAAAATGTAGTAAATACATATGTGTGTTTATAAATTACAAATGTCTAGCCCGCTTCAACAGGCCTCCCATTTATAATTGGCTGGTACTTCCAAAGCCATTGGCCTAGTGGTGTGCTTTCAGGCATAGTTTAGACTAACCTGAATGACCTTGTTAAACTATACATCAGTATACTCAGACACAAGTCATTGGCTCAGTAATAGCAAGACTTGGATCTGCTGAAAGAAATACATGCACAAGGACCCAGGTTCAGTCCCCAGCACCCTCCCAGAGAGGAAACAGAATTATTAGACTTTGTAAGCCTGGAGTCAAATTTCGTTCCTTCTTAAAAGGGGGAACCAAATACCCACGGAAGGAGTTGTCCGTGTCTTAACTGGATCAGGCTGAAGTTCAGGACACCAGGAGTTCAAGCAGGCAGTTTAGATGAGGAAATCCACCAAGGCTGTATATTTCTGTAACATACAAATCTCAAAACAAACTTTCAGTATAATTAAGATATATATATATTTTGTTTGATTCTCTGGAGTCTAGATTTCTGGAAGATGTAAATGCTTTAATTATCTTTTCTCAAAACACAGAAACAAAACCTTTAATTATAAATACAAAGAAATTTATCTGG
>NC_045030.1:143693391-143694294 GCF_008632895.1 Mastomys coucha | reverse complement strand
ATTTTACCCAATTAATTTATTTTGCAAAAACCTACTTGGTTGTTTAGGAGTCCCTGCCCATTTACTCTGTGTCCCAGCTGTTGGGTCCCACTCTCCAGCTGTACCTGACCTTGAGGAGCCCACGCCAGCGGAGCTGCAGGCAGGTGCCCCTCCCGCTACTGAGAGCAGTAGTACTGGGACCTGAATCTGAAATTGAAGCAAAAGGATGAACCCACAAAGGGGGCGATGGACCAAATTCTCCCAGACAACAGCCCACGGATGGCCATCCGGTCTGAAAAGACTGCCACTCCGAGGCGCACAGAGCCTGCCATTTTTTCTTTCGTTTTAACTTTAACAGACAAATTGTGTAGAACAAGAATCCAAGAAACACAGAGAAAAACAATTATCACACAGACAGCTTTGACCTTGGCAGGTCCAGAAACACAGAGAAAGACAACTTATACAGAGATAGACAACTGGGCCCAGAAACAAACATTAGATACACAGATAATCACAGCCAAATCACAGAGTCGCTCGGCCCGTGTACCTGCTACAGCTGCCGAGATGGACCAGTCAAAAAATACACACTCACCCAAGTCTGGTCTTGAATAAACCAGCCAAACCTAGCCTCAGATGGGGTAGGATTCCTCCTCCACTCCCTCCTTGGCAAAAGGAGAATTCTGTCTCCTTTGTTCTGAAAACCAACAGTCAGGCTCTCCTGACTTCCTGATACCCCAGGTACCTCTTCCAGTGGCTCCCAGAGCCTTCTCTTCCTGGAGGCTCCCAGAGCCTCCTCTTGCAGCCTGCTCATATAGCTGCTGGGCCCACAAACCAAAACCAAAAACACAAACGCAGTGGCCGCACCTCAGACACACACCACACTCATACAAACATACCTCCAAGGGGTCTTCAGGGTTCCTGGGT
>NC_045030.1:143688091-143692483 GCF_008632895.1 Mastomys coucha | reverse complement strand
TAGGTTTGGTCTTCTCAGTGTGTCCTGGATTTCCTGGATGTTCTGGGTTAGGAGCTTTTTGCATTTTCCATTTTCTTTGACTGTTGTGTCAATGTTTTCTAAGGTGTCTTCTGCCCATGAGATTCTTTCTTCTATCTCTTGTATTCTGTTGGTGATGCTTGCATCTACCACTCCTGACTTCTTTCCTAGGTTTTCTATCTCCACAGCTGTCTCTCTTTCTGATTTCTTTATTTTTTTCTATTTCCATTTTTAGATCCTGGATGGTTTTGTTCATTTCCTTCACCTGTTTGATTGTGTTTTCCTGAATTTAAGGGATTTTTGTGTTTCCTCTTTAAGGGCTTCTAGCTGTTTACCTGTGTTCTCCTGTATTTCTTTGAGGGTGCTATTTCCTATTTCTTAACAAAGCAAGAAAGCAAACAAACAAACAAAGCAACAAAAACAAAGATGTAAAGTGCAATTTGCATTGGCCGACTATTCCTTTACATGAGGTGCAGTTGGTTTATCCACCTAGAGTCATTCCATTGATGAAAACTAATTTCCCTCTCCCAGAAGCTAGCAATCATGAATAGCTTTTTGGCAGGAACTGCAGAAGAAACAATGGAAGGGTGCTGCTTACTGGCTTGCTCCCCATGGCTTGCTCAGCCTGCCTTCTTATAGCACCCAGGACCACCAACTCAAGGATGACACTACTGAAAGTGAGCTGGGCCCTCCCATATCAATTATCAATTTAAAAAAAACTCAAACAACAACAACAACAACAACAAACAAACAAACACAGACATGCCTACAGACCAGTCCCATGGAGGCATTTGGTTTTTGTCAATTTAGGTTGTTCCTCTTTCCAGAAGACTCTTTGTCATATCAAATTGACATAACACTGGCTGGTACTCTAGAGTCATTGAGCATTGTTTTAAACATATTTCTAAGCCAAAACCAATGGGCTATAGTGACATAAGACTACTTATGGCCACTCTACTCTGTTTCATTGGCCTCTGTATCTGTTTTTATGCTAGAATGCTGTTTTGGTTAGTTGTGCTTTGTAGTAATATCTTGAAATCAGGTATTAGGCCCTGTCCCCGATCCCTTTAGCTATATGGGGTCTTTTGTGATTCCATATGAGTTTTAGCATTTTTCTACTTCTATGAAGAACATCATTGGTATTTTGATGAGGATTGCATGGAACCTTTGGTAATGTGTTCAATTTTAACAATATCAATTCTGCCAATCTATGAACACAGGAAGTATTTTCTCTTTTTTCTTAAATTGCTTTTACCAGAGTTTTGAAATTTTCATTGTAGAAGTCTTTCACTTCCTTTATTTGTTGTACTTACTGCAGATAGAATTGTCTTTTGTGATTTATGTGTCAGTCATTTCATCACTGATGTATAAAATATTACTGATGTTTGCATATTTTTGTATCTTGAAACATGACTGAATTTATTACATTGTAATAGTCTTCAGGTATAGTCTGCAGGGTTTCCTATATATTAATATATCATCTACAACAGATAATGATTTCTCTTTTCCTATCCATATGTCTCTTATTTAATTCTCTGGTATAAATCTTCTAGCTTAAGCTTCTAGTACAGTGTTGAATAAGAGCAGAGATAGTGAACATTCTTGTCTTATTCCACAACGAAGAAATGATTCCATTATTTTCCCATTCAGTATGCCTACAGGTTTGTTATACATATGCTTTATTTTTTGGCAAAAATCCTTCTATATACAGTTTGCTCAAGGGTTTTTGTCATAAATGAATGTTTAATTTTATGAAAGGGTTTTCTGACTCATTTGAAACTGTCATGTAATTTTAACTTTTTATTGATATGATGTCTTGCATTTACTAATTTATGTTGAGCAGTTCTTGCATCCCTAGGATTAAGTTGATAATGTGAATGACATTTTGCATGTCCTAATATGTGTGACTTGCTAGTATTTAGATGAGAATGTTTTGCATCTGTTTATCAACGCCAAACATTTTCATCATACACTTTTCCAGTTTTGGTGTTAAGGTAATAATGACCTCATAGAATGAATCTGAAAAGTTTTCTCCCTTTTGATTCTTTGGAAAATTTAAAGAAGAATTAACATTAGTTCTTCCTTTAAATTTGATTGACATAAACAAACAGAAATGGATGTTTGTTTGTTTAGAGACACTTTAGTATACAAGGGATATGTTTTTCTATTTTTCTTTTGGTCTGTTTATCTCTATTGAAGTCAGTTTCTTAAACATAGTGCATTGTTAAATTTTTAGCTCATTCTGATAGTCTTGCAATTGGAAAGCTTTATTTGTATCCAAGGTTATTTTAAATATTTAAGAAGTTATTCATGTCATTTTGGTTAATTTCTTCTTGAATATTGTTATATTTTTCTTCCCTTCTTCTTTTTTTTGGGTTGGTGGTTTGTTCTATTGATATAGTTTGATATGTTTCTAATTCCCTTTTATAAGAACCCACTGGTAAAGTGAGTCTTATACTTTCATATGATTTTATGATGGTAGGTAACTTTTGCTTCTGAATTTAGGAATTACTCAAAAATCTTTTCTAAAGCTAGTATAGTAGTGATGAATTGCCTGTATTTGCTTCTCTTTCAAAAAACTGTACCTTGAGTTATTTTTTTACTTTTTCTTTGCCTCTGAAGGATAGTTTTACTCAATGTAACTTTCTTGGTTTAGTTATCCTCTTTTCAGAACTCTAAATTGTAGAAGCCATGGTACTAGGTCACCCTAGTTGGTAACAATGCCATGCTTAGTGAGGTACTTTAGGCTCCATATACATGTTATTTCCTGGGCCTCATAACTCTTATAGGAGCCTTTCTGGCGCATACCCTGTTATCATATCAGGAAGTATGGGTACCTCACAATGGAAGGAAAGGTGGCCTTGGGAATACTACTTGAAAAACAATCTTTGTCAACAAAGAGTGCAAGAATATATTCATCCATGATGAGATGGGTAGTAGGTATGGTTCTGCAGCAATTTATTTACTATGATAAGAAGACCTATTTTCTAGGGTTTTTGCAACTGTGGATTGATGATTCTAAATGCTACTTCTTTGACAGCCCAGATATGCCAGACTAATTTATATAATTATGGATATTGGTAATAATTATGAGGTGACAACTCCAGAGATGGGCCTCTTCACATAACCAGTATGTTAGGAGTTAGAAAATGTTCTAGGAAGGTGTAAGAAATACAAATAAAAATTACTGAGGCACACATGGATAAGATCAGAGTGTTGGTAGATACAAGACATGGGAGGATCACAAAAAACAATGAAGTAATTATTATTGGGACTAGTCATATTGATCATGTGAGCATAGAGGAAGAAAAGCATCCCTGAATAACATTAAGAGAAAAATACTTTTAAGTTGGGCTAATGGAGGGTCCATGTATGTGTTTGTGTTGTTTGCACCACTAACAAGTGTGATCTTACAGGAAGTGCATTATTAGGTGCATCCTGGCTCTTTTTTCTCTGTCTCCTGTCTTCTGTGAGGATTACATTCTCTCACCATCATGACCTTCCTTGCCTCAATTCTAAATGAAATGGAACCATCTGACAATGGACTAAATCCACCACTGAAAACATGAGCCAAAATAAATGTTGCCTCCTCTGAATTGTTTTTCTCTCGTGTTTTGTCATAGTGACAAAAACCTAAGGGCAGAGAACAGGTGTCAATGGAGTGCTCAACCACAAATGGGCCATCTATATCACCACCTTCTAGGGCTCAGGGACCATCACAGAAAAGTAGATATAAAGATTTTAAGAGTCAGGGTTAGGGCAGGACTGGAGTGAAATGGTGTGTTCCTCATGCTCATGAACTCAACAGCAGTTGAGGTTGTCTGAACAAGTCTTGTACAAGGTCAAGCCAATCAGCAATCTAGCATGGGGAAAGGAGGGTCTCGCAAGCCTCCTCTCATAATTAAAGGCTATTGGTAGTTAATGGCCTCTGGTTTTCGTTAAGGGTGTGGCCCCTAGTAGGTTGACAAACTCCAGGAGAAGGCCCTATACCCATGACTATGTAGGGAGCACAAATTAGACTTCATGGTTTGGATTTTGTTTTTATTTTTGTTTTGAAAAAGAGGGTGGGAAATTGGGGGTAGATCTGGGAGAAGTTGTGGGGAGAACGGGATAAATATGATCAAATAAATTGTGTGACATTCTCAAAGAATTAATAAAATATTATATTATACACTACTTGGTTTTTTGAGGTTTCATTATTTTATTCAAGTTTTATTTTAAATGATGTTAATTACAGCATTTGAAGGGGAGGAGCTAATTCCTACAAATGGAAGACTTTATAATGTACCCATTAAACTGCTAAAAAAAAAAATAGTGGTGAGGCTACAAGAGGAGTCAGTTGAGATCCTCGTGTTGTCAGGGTGTGACCACAAT
>NC_045030.1:143686187-143687646 GCF_008632895.1 Mastomys coucha | reverse complement strand
CACAGCCCACGTTGATATGCTCCCTCCTGTACCCTGTCTCGATTTTAGCATTTTCCCCCAGTGTTAGGCGAGAAAGATGAATCAAAGGTCAGCTTCAGTCCACACGCAAGCTGGTCTTCCACAGTGATCTCAGTGCCCAGGGTGTTGTCTGTGCTCCACTTCTCTGTAAATGTAAATGTAGCCCTTACTTGGTCCATCTGTACTTGGTTTCCCGACTGCCATTCACTTTGGTGATCTCCTTGTTGGCAGAGCCTGCGCTGGTAAATTCCAATCCATTCTCAGACTTCATTTTCAAACTGAGTTTTGTTAAGCCAAAGCTGTAGCCCTTGATGAAGACATCCCTGGAGGACTTGCCAAGATCAGCGTATGTGGAGACACAGCCATGTTCTCTGAGGAGGTGACCGCGGGAGCAGCAGCAGCTATGGTGGGGGTTGCAGTGAGAAGACTGTGAGCCTACACACAACTTTAATCCCAGCGCTCAAGATGCAGAGGCAGAAGCAGAGGCAGATGGATCTTTGTGAGTTCAAGGCTAACCTGCTTTACATAAGGAGCATCAGATCGACTAGACCAAAATAGTGATTCTCTATTTCAAAAGCAAGCAAGCAAGCAAGCAAACAAACAAACACCTCATTAACACAGTTGCCAAAAGATTAGCATTAAGTCGAATAAGAAATAACTCAATGTAAATATTCACAGATATTTTACAGCCACTAACATTCAAAAAGGATCAACCTCTACTTAAAACAACAGAGCACTAAATTTCTGAACACTGATATATTATCTTTAGCCTTTTGCTGTTATCAGATACTTCTTTGCTTTTTTTTTTTACATATCATTACTTTACAGTCTTCAGAATAACAGAAAATATATCACTAAAGAGGGCTTTGATCAATATGGGGAGTATGCACTTGTCAATACTTCTTGCAGTGCGTAGGTGACATATTTACAATCCTGGCTCTGATCTAAGTGTTTTTCTCTGTCTTATCTGCCAAGTAGACCCAAGTGTCCTAAAGAAAGATCTAAGGGATCTAATATTGTTACCCTAACCTAATTAACCTATAGACGTTTAGTTCAATATAATTTAGTTCTATCTATCTATCTATCTATCTATCTATCTATCTATCTATCTATCTATCTATCACTTGTAATCAAACCCAAGGCCTACTGCATGCTATATTGTACTTCAAGTTATTAACAATTTGTAATGAGAGTAAGTAAAGAAATACAGTATAAGCTGCAGGCTGTACTATAGTCATTGCTCAATCTACTGCCCCTTGTAGTATAATTGATAAACATTTATTCCTTAAAAATTTAAGGATGGGACTCGGGTTCCTTCCAATCTGTCTGGGCTAGGTTCCTGAGCAGACCTTGGGCTCAAGCTCCGCAGCCAATCCCAAAACACCCAGAGGAAGCTCCACTCCCAGGTGCTCTAACAAGCCCAGGATCCCAGGATCCCAGA
>NC_045030.1:143661178-143685243 GCF_008632895.1 Mastomys coucha | reverse complement strand
AACTTTTCTCATAATAATGCAATAAAAGTTAAAAAAAAATTAAAAAAATGTAAGGATGAAAAAATATAGTACATACTTTAGGGGTTATGATTTATGCACTTGATAATTTTTATAAACAATCTAAAAATTTACTATGATTAAAAGCCCAAGCCTGTGGACCTGGTTAAAAACATAGTGGTGTACTCTTCCACTGTCAATATTTCTTTGTTGCTTGTAGTTTATTTGTCTAGGGTTGAGGCCCCAAGAGCTTTCCCCCATCCTTATTAGCATGTCTGTTGTTATCTGGCCTTGTTCAAGTTGGTGAGACTTGCATCAATTGGTTATGTAATACCAAATGGTCAGCCCTGAAAATATTTACACACAAGAACAATCATATAGACTTCAATAGGTTGATTTATATATTTAGTAATACATGTAGAGACACACATAGACACACATAGAGACAGACAGGGAGACAGGCAGGCAGACAGATACATAAACACACACACCCTCTACCTGGGTACTAATGCACCGTGGCACTTCAAGTTACATCAAGACTAAGTACATCCTTTCCCACTGAGGCCAGACAAGGCAGCCCAGCTAGGGGAACGGGATCCAAAGGCAGGCAACAGAGTCAAAAACAGAGACAGTCCCAACTCCAATTGTTGGTGGATCCACATGAAAAGCAAGCTTCACATCTGCTAAGTTATGTGTAGAGAGAAATAAATTTATCTTACTATTTAGATGAACAATATCCCAGTTTCCCAGGACCTTGTCTGATTTTTAGTACTAAAATCCATATATCCCAGGAGTCTTTCTAGATTAGACTAGTATAATGATTGGCACTCATAATTATAATCTACATTTCTAGCTGGAATTGTTTGCTTATATCATTTGCATGTCCATAATATTTTATTTGTGATTTCTTGTTTTTCCTTTTTCCTTGAAAAAAGTTTATTCAGCATATTTTGACCACAGTTTCCCCTCCCCCAATGCTTTCCAGATCCTCTCCCACCTCCCCACCCCATACAATGTCATGCCCTTTCTTTCTCAATGTCTGTAACTTTTAATGGAGCAGCTCCTGGATTATGGCAATCAATTTTCAAAACACAGAAAGCTTCTCAATATGTTTACCTCAAAAATGTAAATATTTATCTTGAGAAGATAATAGTGTTTGAGACTGAATATTTTTCTTATCATACCTCATTCAATTCAAAGGATCTTGTATAAGTCACAGGAGAAAAGGCTTTTAACTACAGCTTTTATGAGTCTAGGTTGAATGTCTTGCTTCTCTCAGAAGGCAATATGATGGACGGTCTGAGAAGACTTGTCATAGGACCATATCACATGCCTCAGAGCCAGGCTTTATACTGCTCAGATGAACTTTTAAGTTGGTTTCTCAATGCTGGCGTGACTGATAATTTGTGTTATAATTCTCCACTCCCTTTGTTTCGATATTCTCTTTAGTATACAGGATTCAGTGTTTACTAAGCTGCACCTTTGGGTTTTCTTTCTACATCATCTGTGTATTTAATAAACCACAAACCTGAAAGTAGCTAACCCCAGCCATTGGCAAATTGGTCAGGCCTTTACTTAGGCTGCTCTTGTCTTATGTCTGCTTGGCAAGATCTTTTAAAGAAGGCTTCAGCTTTCCTTATCATTTTGTTGACAGAGCTAAAGGATTAGGGGCTCTTTGGGGCTAGCAGCTGGTTCTTTATCTCATTACATTCTACCACTATTTTCTGCAGATGGCTCTTGTACGTTCTGGCCCTGGACTGCTAGGAATTCGTGTTTATGTAAATGTAATGCAGCACACTTGTTACCTTTTAGTGCCTCAGGACTACTGATGTAGTGAGAATGTTGGGTGACAGAAAAAGCCATTCATCTCACAAGGACCTTGTAGGACAATGTTCAGTGACTAAAAAAAAAAAAAATATTTGGTAGAAGATAACAGTAAAAATAACAAGACATATTTGTACTTTATGAACTAGCAATTCTATGCCTAATTCCATGTGATAGAACTTCTTCATAGGCACCCCACCATAATAAGAATATCATAGCAGCATTATCTTGGACTAGCAGACAGAAATGCGAGAATGTCCACTAATAGAATGCAAATTAAAAGGTAGTATTTCCATATAATGTGAGTTTCAATTCCTACTCCAAATTCTGGTCTTCAAATCACTCTCAGTAAATTGCAAAAACAACACAGATAATTCCTGTATACCCTTCACTAAATGGTGACTAATTTTATTACTTTGTATTACCATGGTGAATTTATGAAAACTAAGAGACCAACATGGGTAAATATTTCTAATTAACCTCTATCTTTTTGTTTTTGTCTACTAGTGGGTTTTTCATGTTTTAGAATCCAAAGCAGATTGTATTTATTATGTCTCCCAGCTTCTGTATGTCTGTAACCATCTTACCTTGTTCCTCATGACATTGACAATTAAGAAGAGCACTGGACTGAAGATTTATGAAGAGTTTGGGTTTATCTGATATCATTCTTAACCAATTAAACTGTGGTTAGGAGGAGTGCAGGGCAGCACTCCACATGATATTAGTGGCTAACCTGCACTCCCAATTGTTCATTTGCTTATAGTGGCATTTGCTGGATTTATGCACTATAAAGTTAGTATTTTCCTCTTTTGGTATTATATTCTTTTTAGAATGAGCTCACTACATGCAACCCAAATTGAAAATGGCATATAAGAGTGGGTATTTTACTTGCACACTGACACACCTACTCCAAAAGGGCCACACCTACTCTAACAGGAACACACCTTCTAATAGTGTAACTCTCTGGGACAAACATATACAAACCATCACACCGATGTTGTCTCAAATGACAGGATTTTTTATGTTCATATATGTATATATTTATGTATATGCACGAACATATAATTTCTTTATCCATTCACCTGTTGATAATAATTAACTAATTCTCTGCCTTCACTATTGTGAACAGCAATATAATGAATATGGGAGTATTAGTATCTCTTCCACATGCCGATTTCATTCTTTTTGCGTATATAACAATAGTAGGAGTAATGGTTTATATAGTAGCTCTGTTTTTAATTATATGGGGGACCTTCATACTGCTGTCCATAATACTATGCTGATTTGTAATCCCATTAACTGGCTATGAGAATTACTTTACTCCACATTATTCCCAGCATTCTTAAAAAAATACTGTCCACTGGAATAAGTATGCTATTTTGATGGTTTGTATACGCTTGTTCTAGGGAGTGGCACTATTTGGTGGTGTAGCCTTGTTGGAGTAGGTGTGGCACTGTGGGCGTGGGCTTTTTTTGTTTGTTTGTTTGTTTGTTTTGTTTTGTTTTTTGAGACAGGGTTTCTCTGTGTCGCCTTGGCTGTCCTGGAATTAACTCTTGTAGAACAGGCTGGCCTCGAACTCAGAAATCCGCCTGCCTCTGCCTCCCAAGTGCTGCGATTAAAGGCGTGCGCCACCACCGCCTGGTGGGCGTGGTCTTTAAGACCCTACTCCTAGCTGCCTAGAAGTCAGTATTCTGCTAGCAGCCTTCAGGCAAAGATGTTGGACTCTCAGCTCCTCCTGAAGCATGTCTGCCTGGATACTGCCATGTTTCTGGCTTGATGATACTGGACTGAACCTCTGAACTTGTAAGCCAGCCCCAATTAAATGTTGTCCTTTATAAGACTTGCCTTGGTCTGTTCACAGCAGTAAAACCCTAACTAAGACAGAAGTGAACCTTATTCTGGTTTAATTTCCATGATAATTATTGATACACACACACACACACACACACACACACACACACACACACACACCTTCTGGCTATTTTTGTGTTTTTCTTTCAGAAATGTCCATTCAGATCTATTGCCTAATTTAATATAGCTGATTGGATTTTTGCTATTGAGTTGTTTGAATTCATTATATATTGTGGAAATTAACCCCTAGTCAGATGTATAGTTGGTAAATGCTGTCTCCATTTCTAAGGTTGTGTCTTTACTCTGTTAATGGCTTCCTTTGCTGAACAGAACCTTTTCTGTTTCAAATAATTCCATTTATTTGCCTTTTTTTGTCTATTTTTTTTGTTTATTATGGAGAGAGGCAATATTTCTCTCTCCAAAGTGATTACTCAGACCAATAGCATTGATAATTCTATCATATATTTTTCTAGTAATTTCAGCCTTTAAATCCATTTTGAGTCATTTTTCTATATGTTAGCAGATGTGTCTAATTTCCTTCTTTGTGTGGATATCCAGTTTTCCAATATAATTTATTAATGAAAATGTTCTTTTGCCATTATGTGTTCCTATCATGGTCAAAAGGCTGTTTGCTGAATTGTTTATGTATGATATAAAATTAGAAGGGGGAATATTGGGAGAATAAAATGGTCTAAAAGGAAGGGGGAATGAGAGAGGGTTATAGGGATAAGAAAGACAAATATCACATTTGTTCTTATGATGAATCTAAATCAATACTACTACCTCTCTAAGACATGAAAGCAGAGGAAAGACTATTTCATGAAGGAAGGAGCCTAGCAGGAGGTAGGGGAACTGACAAGGAAAATGGGGAGTAATTATGAGCAAAGTACAATGATATATATCGATGGGAATGTCATAGTGAAACCTATTATTTTGCATGATAACCAAAAGTCAAATAGAAAGCACTTGGCTATAGAGATGTGGGCTTATCTCTAAGGTTTTTATGTTCTTTAATCTTTGCTCTGTGTTTGTATTCCAGTACCATGCTGTCTTGCTCTACATAACTTAATAGTATATTTTGAAATCAGGCCAAGTGATGACTGTGATTTTGTTAAACAACATTTGACTATTTGGGACAGTTTGTGGTTTCAAATAATTTTAGTTTTCCTTTTTCTATTATTTGTGGAAAACATATTTGGTATTTTAATTGTGGAGCAGTAGATAATCCATTTATTTTCTGTAATTTTTTTCATATATGTTTGAAAGTTTTCTATAATATGATATAATATAATATATAGTATCTGATCTTACATTTCTTTGGCCAACTTCACCTCTTACTAATTTAAATTTTTCAGCTATTGTGAATGGGTTTTTAAAACTTCCTTTTCATTGATTCACTATTGATGATTATAAATACTGTTGACTTTTCCATGTTGACCTTGTAGCCTGCAGCTATCTCTATTTAGATTTAGCCATTTCAACTGATACTTTGAGATTTTTTTCTATAATATCATTTTGTCTACAAGCATGGATAATTTAAAATTTTCCTTTCTAATATGAGTTTTTCCTCCCTTGCTTAATAACTCTGTCTAGTACATAAGTACTATGTTGAATAAAAGCCACAAAAATGAGCATGACTTTGTTATTCCTTATAGGAAAGAAAAACATCTCTCCATTTAGCTTCCCCCGGACCTTCCACCCCCAACTGGTATAATGTAGACTTTGGGTTTTTCACACATGGCCTGTATTTTGTTAAGGTATACTTCTGTCATGTCTTACATATGGTAAAGGTTTATGCTCTGGAAGATTGGTTCCAAGGTGAAAAGTTCTCATGGGGATTCTACTTTTGGAATAAATTAATATAGTCCTTATAATGCTGTTACTTTCCATGAGAGCAAGTTTCTACCAAGAGAAGTTATGCCTTGAGTATGTCCTGCTCTGCTTATCGCCAGCTCCCTTCTTGCTTCCACACTATGCTGTAACACATCATTAGGCCCTCATCCAGATGATAGCATCACACCACTTAGGCTCTCCAGCCCCCACAATCCTGAGCCAAGCAAATCCACAAATTAGATTTGGGTGCTTTTTAAAAAAATTCTTTAATCTTTTTTTTTTTTCAGTCCAGTCTTTATCCCACTCCTGGTCCACCCACTGATTGTTCCTCATCCCATACATCCCCCTCCCTCCATCTCCAAGAGGTCTCCAACTGCTGGGCAAAAAATATCCTGTCCCATCCTTCTTTGCCTCCGCAGGCAGCTATCAGTCCTGGAGACCTACATGTCTTGTCTTCCTCTCTGTTCCACAGCCTGGTCTGAATTCTTTTCCCTCTCTTTCTCCTTCTCTTTCTCCTGGGACCCGGAAATCCCACCTTGTCCTTGGTCCAGTGATTGGCTTCTGCTGTCATAATTGATCAATTAAAATGAGAAAGTTCACATGGAATCACCTGAGTATGTGATCCAATCCTGGTAGGGGCTGCCCCTCTTGAGGGAGCAGAATTAGCATCAAAATACAAACAACACCAGGACAATCTACAACAAACTGTTATGCTGATGGCTTTATAAGTGACATTTCCTTTGTTCTATATATTTACCTATGATATGCCCTGGGCACTTTCTTTTTTGGTCACATCCATTTTGTTCCCTGTGTGCTTGCATCTGTAAGGGTGTGTCTATCCTAAGTTTTAATCTATGATCTTGTTGAAGATCTGGTGTATGACATTGATTTAGGATTCTTCTGCCTCATGTATGCCCTATCATTCAAAGGTTTGGTCCTTTTGTAGTTTCCTACATTCCTATAGGTTCCTTTCCTGTGTTTTCTTTTTTAAAAAAATATTCCTTATTTACTTTGTCTACATCTTCTACTTTATTTTTGAGTACTGATATTCTAGCTTCTGCTTAATACATTCTACTTATAAGGCATTCCTTTGAGTTGCCTAGTTGTGTTATTGGGTTTTTTTTTGTTTGTTTGTTTCATCTTGAGTCTTTTTCGATGTTTGTATCTCTTTATTGGATTCTTTCTGAAGTCCTTGATTGTCTTCATCATTTCATCAGCCTTGTGTTTATATTTTCTTGGGCATATCTCAGGAGTTTATTCTCCTTAAGCTCTTTCTCCTTATTTTCATTAAGCTGTTTCTTAGTGCCTTCTTTAAACTCCTTGCATTTTTTATTTTTTAAAGATTTATTTATTTATTATATGTAAGTACATTGTAGCTGTCTTCAGACACTCCAGAAGAGAGCATCAGATCTTATTTTGGATGGTTGTGAGCCACCATGTGGTTGCTGGGATTTGAACTCAGGACCTTTGGAAGAGCAGTTGGCGCTCTTCACCACTGAGCCATCTTTCCAGCCCTTTTTTAAAAAAGACTTATTTTATTTATTTTATGTGTATGAGTACACCATAGCTGTACAGATGGCCGTGAGCCATCCTGTGTGTGGCTGCTCTCCAGACCCTCTCGCTCCAGCGTAATTCACTGTAGCTGTCTTCAGACGCAACAGAAGAGGGCGTCTGATCTCCCGGATGGGTGGTTGTGAGCCACCATGTGGTTCCTGGGATCCGAACTCAGGACCTTCGGAAGAGCAGTCAGCGTTCTTACCCGCTGAGCCATCTCGTCAACTTAGAGTTTTTGATGAAGTTTATGATTGTTCTTTTGAATTCTGTGTCCTGGTGTTAGTCTAGATAATTCTCATCGGCAAACACGACTGGTAGATTTTAGAGAGGAGATACTGGCTTGATCTTTCATATTGTTTGTATGTTTTGATGAGACCTGGGCATGTAGACTTCGTTAGTTCTGTGTCTGATAGGGACAGAGTGGGTTATTGCAGAAGAGAAGATGTGTCCATGTGTTGGGCCTCTAGGTTGGAAATGGCTTAGGTGGGATGGAGTCACTTGCACAGAGGGGCCTAGGCTGGTGGATGTGGATTTGGGTGGATACATTGCATTGGCATAAAAGGGGGCCTCTGGGTTGGAAGAGTAGGTAAGGAGAAGACAGGGGTGGCCTAACTAGGGTAGGGCTCTGTATGTGGGACAAAAGGCTTTAAGGGAAGATAATGGACAAGATCGATCATAGAGTACATAAAATATGAAAGTACAGAGAAGATGGGGCTGGAGAGATGGTTCAGCGGTTAAGAGCACTGACTGCTCTTCCAGAGGTCCTGAGTTCAATTCCCAGCAACCACATGGTGGCTCACAACCACCTGTAATGAAATCCGATGCCCTCTTCTGAAGACAGCTACAGTGTACTTACATATAATAAATAAATCTTTAAAAAAGAAAGAAAGAAAGAAAGAAAGAAAGAAAGAAAGAAAGAAAGTACAGAGAAGAATACTGGGGCCAGATAAGTACACATGGCAAATGAGGGGGACAGCAAAATGGGAGAAACCAGCAGTAGAACCAAGCAAAACTAAATATGTATAAAAATGTCATAGGAAACTATTACTTTATGAATTAATTCTAGCCGGGCAGTGGTGGAGCCCAACTTTAATCCTAGTACTTGGGAGGCAGCGGCAGTTGGATTTCTGAGTTCAAGGCCAGCCTGGTCTACAGATTGAGTTCCAGGACAGCCAGGGCTACACAGAGAAACCCTGTCTTGAAAAACCAAAATAAAATAAAATAAATTAATTCTAAATTTTTAAAATATTGTGTGTGTGTGTGTGTGTGTGTGTGTGTATGTATGTGTGTATGTGCATGTGTGCTTGTGACACAGCATGCACATAGAGGCTGGAGAACAACTTGTGAAAACAACTTCCTTCCATCCTGTAAGCTCAAACTCAGGCACTTTCACTGGCTGACCCATCTTACCTTGTAAGCCCTTTTCAAAGAAGAAAAAAATAATAAGAGAATAAAATAACTACAAAATACACCAAGGAAATGACATTAACAAGATGGATGACTAGAGATGCCTAACACTCATCAAGGATTGAAGGATGAATAAACAAGTACAGGTTTATTACACTAGTCAAAGGAGACAGCAGGAGTGCAAGGAGGGGCAGGAGCTTCATGGAACACAGAAATTTGAATCAGGGTTCAAAACTCTCTCCCTTTTGTTACTCTGTCTTCACAGCTGAAACCAGGGAAGATTTCTCTCTGTAAAGGGGAAGATAAAAAGTCTTCTTTATTGCTGTGGACCTATGGTCTCTGCTGTGGAACATCTCTGAGGTCCTCATAGGCCTTGAGCATAATTTATAGAATTGCCTGAACTGCACAAAGTGGCTTTACTTCAAAGGGAAAGGCCACAGCACCATCATGATACTCCAGGGAGTTATAAAAAAAATGAGTTTTGAAATATTAAACAAACTCTTTAGGTAGACTCAGCCAAATAAAAATCAGAACTTGAAAATGAAACATTACCACTGAAACCATGGAAGAGACATAGAAGACTATAACAAAGCAACAATATGCCAGCAAGTAAGATAACATAGGAGACATTTCTAGACAGATTACTAAGGAGAGGTAAAGTCAAAAATAAGTCATCTACTAAAGAAAAGTCTGTGACCTCAGGGTTTCATTAATGAGTTCTACCAAATATATAGAAATTTAAAGCAAATTATTTTCAAACTATTTAAAGAACTGAATAGGTAAAGATAGTTCGAAAGTCCCTCTAAAATGACAGCATTATGTTGATACCATACTCAGTCAAAGACACAGCAGAAACAAACAAAGAAAAAATTAGGATACACTCTGATTCACATAGAAAATTCCTCGACAAAATAGTAGTAGATCAAATTCAACCAGATGTTAAAAATATTATTCACAACAATTCAGCTTTTGGGGGAATACAGGACAGTTCAATATCACATCAACAAAACAAAGGACTAAAATGTTTTTACTTTTTTAATAGATGCGGAAAAGACATTTAACAAAATTCTATACCCCTTTATTGTGTGTGTGTATTCCTAAGAAATTATGTATATAATGTATCTTTGTTTTGTGTTTCTATTAAACAATATCAGAGGCTAGATACCTTAAAGAGGAAATACAGTTTTGGGCTCATAATTCTTGTTGGCTAGAGGGTTGAAGTACCATGGAAACTTCACTCTAACAAAGGTCCCTAAATTATATCACAACATACCAGAGAAGCAGAGAGATTCATGAAAAGGGTCCATGTATATGGATTGTCTTGTGTCTTCCTTTATGAGTACTAATTAGTCCTGTAAGAAATGTATTAATCCTTTTTGATGATAATGCCCTCATGACCTAAGTCCCTTCCACTTCACATGTCTCTATTTTATTAATGCTATTTTTGTATTTATTTATTTTAACATTTAGTCACTGAACTCTACTCCTAGGTACCTTTAGTTATCTAGTGAGGTTGGGACTTTTTAAAATTTGAATGCTTTGCTATTCTTTTATTAAAAATTTGTCATTGTGTTCTTTCTATTCTTTTTTATCTGAGCATAAGTGGGTAAGGGTGGCCAATTAACAGCCTGAGTGCTTTGATATTCAGTTTTTCATCATTTTAAAATTCAGTCTGCCATGAAGCCTCAGAACATGGAATAGTATGTGCACTGTGTTCTTTGCAGAGGTGCATTAAGAAAGATTTTAACTCAAATTTCACTAACCCCACATCCAATAGATATATACCCAAAATATATAAAGAACTCTAGAAGCTAACCACCAAAAAAACAAACAACCCAATCCAAAAAATGGGGTATAAAACTAAACAGAATTCAAAATAGAGGAATCTCAGAATAGCTGAGAAGTACTTAAAGAAATGTTCAAGCTGGGCAGTGGTGGCGCATGCCTTTAATCCCAGTACTTGGGAGGCAGAGACAGGCAGATTTCTGAGTTCGAGGACAGCCTGGTCTACAGAGTGAGTTCCAGAACAGCCAGGGCTTCACAGAGAAACCCTGTCTTGAAAAACCAAAACCAACCAACTAACCAACCAAACAAAAACAAACAAAGAAATGTTCAAAGTCCCTAGTCATCAGGGAAATGCAAATAAAAACGACCCTGACATTCCACCTTACACCACTCAGCAATGTTTCAGGATATGCAAAATGAAAATGTAAGATGACACTGTATTTTTAAAGAATCAAAGATTCAAACATGAGTTACATGTTACTTCAGCCATTTAATATTTAAAAGATGCCAAAAACATAAGCTGGAGAAAAGCAAGCATCTTCAACAAGTGGTGCTGGGAAAGCAGGGTGTTCACATGCAGGAGCATGAAATTAGACCCATATCTATCCCTTTCACAAAAATTAACTAGATCAGAGACTAAAACATGAAACCTGAACCACTGAACCTGCTAGAAGAAAGCATAGGCAGTACCCTACGTGACAGACATGTAAGAAACGACTTCCTGAATAAGATGCCATTTGACTCCAAATTAAAGCCAACAATGGACAAGTGGGTCTTCATAAAACTAAAAGCTTCAGCGTAGAAACAACCAACCAGGTGAAGAGAAAGCTAACATAATGTCAGCTATACATCTGACAGAGGAATAATATCAAGGATATGTAAAGAACCCTGCCCCCCCATCCCCCAAAAAGAATAGAAAATAAAACAATCCATTCAAACAATGGGCCTGAACAGAGAGTTCTCAAAAGAAGAAAAGCAGTGGTGGCGCACGCCTTTGATCCCAGCACTTGGGAGGCAGAGGCAGGTGGATTTCTGAGTTCGAGGCCAGTCTGGTCTATAGAGTGAGTTCCAGGACAGCCAGGGATATACAGAGAAACCCTGTCTCAAAAAACAAACAAACAAACAAACAAAATATCTTAAAAATGTTCATTGTCCATAGCGATTTGGAAATTGCAAATCAAAACAGTAAGAGTAGCAAAGATCAATGGAACAATGGACAACAAATACTGGCAGGGGTTGAGGAAAATGTAATCCTAGATTGCAACCTGGTGCAGCCACTCTGGAAGTCAGTGTGGATCATTTTCAAAAGTTTAAAAAATAAATCTACCACATGACTCGGCCATACCACTCCATGGCCTATGTCCAAAGGACTTGATATCCTACTGCACAGATACTCGCATAGCCAAGTTCATTGCTGTCCTGTTCACAATAGGTAGGAAATGGAAACAACTTAAATGTCTTAAATATCTTCATGACTGGATAAAGAATATATGCTACATATACACTATGGAACACTATTCAGCTATAAAAAAATACAACTATGAACTTTGCAAATAAATAGATGGAACTAGAAAATATTATATTGAGTGAGATAACCCAGACCTTGAAAAACAAATCGGTATGGGTCTGTCTGCCTTTATTCTACTCCCTGCCCTGGTAGGATCTGCCCTTGGGTTGGCAGGAATACCTACTGGAGTTGGGGGTCTGCAGCACAGCAGCAAGTGGGGGGAAGGGAGGTTAGGAGGGGATGGTTTGTGGGATCCACAGGAGATGTGGGGAGGTGGAAGTGACACTGCAACTGGTGTTCTTTTGCAGCACAAGATATGAGACTGGGGTATTCAATCAGAGGAAACAGAGAGTGGCCATTTCTTTATCACAACATGGGTTAAACAATTCTGAATACAAGCATAATCAGATGCAACAAATGAGTAAATGAGTGATGAATGATAGCCAAGCTTTCTGAATACTATTAGAAAGGGAAACTACAGATCATCAAGAAAGACACATACAAATATGTTCTTGGATTGGAGTTAGGCACTTCTATAAAAAAATTGTGTTTAGCTTACTCTATACAGAGATGGATGAATAAAATCAATGATATGCGTATATAAAAAAGTTAGTGCAGAAAATACATTTTCTAGTTCATTTTTTCCAAGGAAACTCCATAATAATGACCAACCCTAACATCTAGAACTTGGTTCCTAAATAATAATCTCCAATAAAAGATCCACTAATTCCAGGGCTTATCTGAGAAAAATACAGCATGAACCTAAGGACATTTAGACTACTAGAAAGTAATAAACTGTCAGTATTCCAAGGGAGTGTTCTAGCTGGGTCTTATGGGAGTTCTAATTTTTTATTATAAATATTTATTTTAGTTTTGATATTATAATTACATACTTTCCCCTTCCATTTCCTCCGTTCTATCTTTCTTTGTTTTCTTTCAAGTGCATGGCATCTTTTTTCATTCATTGTTGCTGCATGCATATATAAACTGCTCAGTCTGCATAATAGTACTTGTATGTATGTTTTCAGGATTGACCATTTACTATTGGATAGCCAGTCCCTGTGCTTTTCTCTGGGGAAGATGATTTCTCCCACTCCATTATTCCTTAGTTGCCTGTAGTTCTTTGTGTAGGTTGAGGCCTTGTGGGATTTATAACCTCTACTTGGCCATTTCTGTCCTTGTTCAGCTCATGTTTAGATAGTTACATTGGTGAGACTTTATGGATGTGGCTTCTGACATTACTAGGAGACAAAATCTCACAGCAAATTCCTTTATTGTCTGTCCCTTACAATCTTTTATGTGTTAGGTTAGGTTTCCAGTATCAGGCATGCTTTCTCTTTTGTTTAGAGGGCCTTAATTTCAATTAAAAAGCTGTTGGTTACCAACAAAGTATGTGTGCCACTATGGCACCTTAGAGTTATTGTGATATGCTGGTTTTTTATTGTGGTCCGTAGGCATCATACTTGGGTACTACTTTTGGCTGCTTCCCTCCTTTGGAAGCTTGCATGGTGTGGTCTGGTATCATGAAAGCTAGCCCTCACGAAGAAAGCTTTCCTGTCAATTCTAGCTCAGGAGCCTCTGGATCCTATATCTAAAGTACATCATGTCTTCAGTGATAAGTGCTTACTTTCTTCATCTGGGGGCAATTGAAAGCAATAGCAATTGTAACTTTAAGTTTTTCAAAACCTGTTCTTAATGATGGTTCTTAAATGCTTTAACCTCCCTTTTAGCCCACGACCCACCAGAAATAGTGGGAAAGAAAGGATAGGGGGAAGTAGACCTGTTTAGAAAGGTTCTTTGGACACCATAGGAAGAACAATATGAACTAACCAGACTACCCAGAGCTCCCAGGGACTAAATCACCACCAAAGAGTATACATGAAGGGATCCATGGCTCCAGCCACCTTATCTAGCAGAAGATGGGAGGAGAGCCCTTTGGTCCTGTGAAGGCTTGATGCCCCAGTGAAGGGGGATGCAAGAGTAGTGAGGTGAAAGAGGCTGGGTGGGTGGGGGAGCACTCTCATAGAGACAAAGGGAAGAGGGCATAGGGGGATAGGATGGGGGGGCGTTGTGGAGGGGAAATCGGGAAGGGACATATCATTCAAAATACAAACGAATACAATGATTAATAACATTACAAAAGAAAGGTTCTTTGGAGCAACTTCCGTCTGTGTTCCCTGGAAATCAGTAGTTCAGTTCACAGGTCAGCAGCAGCAGCAGCTCAGTCCACTAGCAAACACTTCACAGATACCCCAGCAATCCAGTTCAGTAGAGTCAGGGTAGCAAACATGAGTCAGCAGCGTTGGCACTGCCTAGCAGAGACAGCCAGGCCTCAGCCCTGGCACAAGTCAGCAGGAGGGTGCCTCTCTCCGCGAAGTGAAGACGTGAGACCCACAAGTTGTTGCTGTGCTGCAGACTCCCATCTTCAGTAGGTTCCCCCTATTAAGCCAAGGGCAGCTTCTACCAGGGCAAGGAGTAAGCTAAAGGTAGATGGAGCCTTACCTCCAGGTGTGCTCCTGAGATCCAATCCCCCTGGTCTCATCTTCAGTTCTATAGCAGCAAACCTGCTGTGGTCTCCCTTTCCTCTCTAAACCCATTCCCAATGGATCATAAAGACCTTTTCCTCTGATCTTCCTTCCCCCAACTCACCCCAGTTACCAAGTTTCTAATACACTAGGCATTCCTTGTGAATGCACCAGCTGAAGAAGCCAGTAAAAGAGCTAACTTATCATCACATTCTCTGAAGATACAGAGAAGAAACAGAAACCAAGGAACAAAACGCTCACCCAATGGAAAAATGAATGCCTAGAACTTTAATCATCCTAAACCCAGATGCCTAGACACTGGTGCAAAAACACAATAAAAGACAGCCAGGGCACTATATCATCTAAAGCAGAACTAACCTACCACAGCAGGCCCTGAATATTTTAACATAGCTGAAGCACAAGAAAAAGACTTAAAAAAAAAAAAAAACCTTTCTGACAAAGATAATGAATGAATACGAATAGAGGTTAGTAGAGAGGAAATAAATAAATCCCTTAAAGAAATCCAGGAAAACACAGAGAATTGGAAGAAATGAATACCTCCCTCAAACAAACCCAGAAAAATACAAACAACTAGAGGAAATGAATAAGCTCCTTAAAGAAAGACAAGGACACAAACAGGGTGTAAGGAAATAAATAAAACTGTTCCAGACCTGAAAATGGAAATAGAACCAATAAAGAAAACACAAACTGTTGGAAATCTGGAATGAAAACTTTAGGAATTGGAACAGGAAGTACAGAGGCAAGCTTCTCCAACAGAATGCAATACATGGAAGAGACAATCTCAGGCATTGAATACCCATTAGAGACAATGAATGCATCAGTCACAGAAAATGTTCAATCTAAAAAAATCCTGATACAAAATATCCAGGAAGTCCGGAACACTATGAAAAGAACAAACCTAAGAATAATAGATATAGAGGAAGGAGAAGAAACCCAGGTCAAAGGCCCAGAAAATGTTTTCAACCAAATCATAGAAGAAAAATTTCCTCACCTAAAGAAAGAGATACCTATCAAGCTATAAGAAGCATACAGAACACCAAATACAGCGGACCAGAAAAGAAAGTCCCCTTGCTACATAATAATCCAAACACTAAAAGTACAGAACAAAGAAAGAATACTGAAAGCTCCAAGGGAAAAAGACCAAGTAATATATAATGCCAGGCCTATTAGAATTATACCTGATGTTTCATTGGAAACTCTAAAAGCCAGAAGTGTTTGGACAGATGTTCTGCAGACTCTAAGAGACCACAGATACCATCACAGACTACTATACTTACTTAGCAAAACTTTCAATTACCATAGTTGGACAATATAAGACATTCCATGATAAAGTCAAATTTAAACAATCTATCTACAAATCTAGCCCTACAGAAGACACTAGAGGGACAACTCCAACTCAAGGAAGTTAGCTATACCCTTGAAAACACAGAATAAATAATCCCAGCTAGCAAGGGAAGTACACACAGACACACTCCAAACATCACAACCAACAACAAAATAAATCAACAATCTTTGTTCATTGATATCTCTTTGTATTAATGGTCTCAATTCCCCAGCAAAGAGACACAGATTAATAGAATGGATGGAAAGACAGGATGGATCCTTCTGATGAATAGAAGAAACACACCCCCAACATCAAGAATACACATTAGCTCAGGGTAAAGGGTTGAGAAAAAATATTCCAAGCAAATGGATTGAAGTACCAAGCTGGTATAGCCATTTCAATGTGTAACAAAATAGACTTCAAACCACAACTAATCAGAAGAGATAGGGAAGCATATCACATATTCATCAAAAGAAAAATCCAGGAAGAGGACACTGCAATTCTTAACATCTATGCACCAAATAAAAGGGCACTCACTTTTGTAAAAGAAACTAATACAGCTTAAATCGCATATTGACCTTCATATACTAATAGTGGGGGACTTCAATACTCCACTCTCACCAATGGACATGCCATCCAAACAAAAACTAAATTGAGAAATACTACAGCTAACAGACATTATAAAGCAAATGGATTTAACAGATATTTACATAGTATTTCACCAAAACACAAAAGAATATACTTTCTTCATGTCATATCATGGAACTTAATCCAAATTTGACCACATACTCATACACAAAGAAGTCTCAACAGATACAAGAAAATAGAAATAACTATCTGCAACCTGTCTTACAATCATGGATTAAAGCTGGAATTCAACAACACAAACATCAGAAAGTTTACAAATTTATGGGAA
This sequence comes from Mastomys coucha, assembly GCF_008632895.1. Taxonomy (NCBI): domain Eukaryota; kingdom Metazoa; phylum Chordata; class Mammalia; order Rodentia; family Muridae; genus Mastomys; species Mastomys coucha. The sequence goes on along the minus strand of NC_045030.1, from coordinate 143,668,699 downwards.
CCAAACACCTCTCTATTGAATTAAAAAGGGGTCAACAAAGAAATAAAGAAATTAAAGACTTTCTACAATTCAATGAAAATTAAGGCACAACATAACCAAACTTATGGGACACAATGAAAGTAGTGCTAACAAAAAAGTTCATAGCACTGAGTGACTTCATAAAAAAACTGAAGAGCTTCTATACTATTTATTTAACAACACCTGAAAGCTCTAGAGCAAAAAGAAGCAAACATACCAAAGAGGAGTAGAGGGCAGGAAATAATCTAACTCAGGGCTGGAATCAACCAATTAGAAACAAAAAGAACTATACAAAGAATCAACAAAACAAGAGCTAGTTCTTTGAGAAAATCAACAAGACAGATAAACCCTTAGCCAAACTAACTTAAAAGCAGAGAGAATATCCAATTAAATAAAATCAGAAATGAAAAGGTGGCATAGCAATTGACACAGTGGGAATCCAGAGAGTCATAAGGACAGACTTTAAAAATATGTATTCCACCAAATTGGAAAATCTAAAAGATATGGACAAATTTCTTGGTATATACCACTTACCAAAGTTAAATCAAGATCAGATAAACTATTTGAATGGAACTGTCATCCTTAGTGAAATAGAAGCAGTCATTATAAGTCTCCCCCCACCTCCAAAAAAAGGCCCAGGGACAGACAGTTTATTACAGAATTTTACCAGACTTTCAGAAAAGAGTTAACACCAATATTCACCAAATTATTTCACAAATAGAAACATAAGAAATGTTGGTCAATTCATTTTATGAGTGCACAATTACCAATACCTAAACTACACAACGACTCAACAAAGAAAGAGAATTTCAGACCAATTTCCCTCATAAACATTGAAGCAAAAACATTCAATAAAATGCCTACAAGCCGAACTCAAGAACACATCCACAAGATCATCCACTACAAAATAGAAACAGAAGAAACATTTCCAAATTTATTTTTGTGGCCACAGTCACCCTGATAACCAAAACCACACAAAGACTCAACAAAGAAAGAGAATTTCAGGCCAATTTCGCTCTTGAACATTGATGCAAAAAATTTTCAATGCTCACAAATTGAATCCAAGAAATCAGTGAAACAACACTTTTCACAAATGCTGCAAATAATATAAAGTATTCTGGGGCAACTAATCAAGCAAGTGAAAGACCTGCATGATAAAATCTTCAAGTCATTGAAGAAAGAAATTAAAGAAGATATCAGAAGATGAAAAGATCTTCCATGTTCATGTAACAAAAAGATCATCCACCATAATCAAGTAGACCCCATCCCAGGAATGGGTCAACATATGAAAATCTGTCAATATGATCCACCATATAAACAAACTGAAAGAATAACCACATGGTCATCTCATTAGATGCTGACTAAGCCTTTGACAAAATTCAACACCCATTCATGATAAAAGTCCTGGAGAGATTAGGGATACAAGGGACATACCTAAACATTAAAAGGCAATTTACAGCAAGCCGATAGCCAACACCAAATTAAATGGGGAGGAACTCAAAGCAATTCCACTAAAACCAGTGACAAGACAAGGCTGCGCATACACTCTCTCTATAACCATTCAGCACAGTACCTGAAGTTCTATCTTGAATAATAAGACAACTAAAGGAGATCAAGGGAAAAGAAGAAGTCAAAGCATTGTAATTTGCAGAAAATATGATAAAATATGTAAGTAACCTCAAAAATTCTATCAAGGAACTTCTCCAGCTGATAAACATCTTCAGCAAAGTGGCTGGATACAAAATTAACTCAAAAATTCAGTAGCTCTCCTGTATACAAATAACGAATGGTCTCGAATGGTCTGAGAAATCAGTAAAACAAAACTTTTCACAAATGCTGCAAATAGTATAAAGTATTCTGGGGTAACTAATCAAGCAAGTGAAAGACCTGCATGGTAAAATCTTCAAGTCATTGAAGAAAGAAATAAAAGAAGATATCAGAAGATGAAAAGATCTTCCATGTTCATGTATCAGTATGATTAACATAGTAAAAATGGTTATCTTACCAAAAGCAATGTACAGATTTAGTGCAGTACCCATTAAAATTCCAACACATTTCTTTACAGGCCTTAAAATAAAGCAATGCTCAACTTCATATGGAAAACCAAAAAAAATCCAGGATAGCTAAAACAATCCTGTACAATAAAGGAACTTCTGGAGGTATGACCATACCTGAAGACCCAAATATGAATCCACACTTATATGGACGCTTGAGTTGTTTTTAAATAAACCAGAAATATACACTGGGAAAAGCCAGCATCTTCAACACATGGTGCTGGTCAAACTGCATGTCTGTGTGTAGAAGAATGCAAATATATCCATATTTATCACCTTGTACAAAACTAAAGTCCTAGTGGATCAAAATCCTCAACATGGGGCAAGAGAGATAGTTCAGCAGTTAAGAGCACGAACTTCCAGAGGTCCTGAGTTCAATTCACAGCAACCACATGGTGGCGCACAACCATCTTTAACAGAATCAAATGCCCTTTTCTGGTATGTCTGAAGATGGGCAACAGTGTACTCACATATATAAAAACAAACAAACACCCTCAACATAAAACCAGATACATTAATTCTAATAAAAGAGGAAGTAGGGAACAGCCTTGAACACATTGGCACATGACTTCCTGAACAGAACACCAATGGCTCAACAACTGATAAATGGGACCTCATGAAACTGAAAAGCTTCTGAAAGGCAAAAGACACGGTCAATCAGATAAAGAGGCAGCCTAAAGAATGGGAAAATATTTTTACCAACTCCATTTCCAATAGTGGACTAATGTCCAAAATAGGCAAAGAATTCAAGAATCTTTATATTCAAAAAGCCAAATGACCCAATTGAAAATGGAGAACAGATCTAAACAGAATATTCTCAATAATCTCACAAATCTCAGGAATCTCACAAGGCTGAGAAATACTTAAAGAAATGTTCGAAATCCTTAGCCATTAGGGAAATACAAATCAAAACTTCTTTGAGATTCCATCTTACACATGTCAGAATGGCTAAAATCAAAAACACAAGTGACAGCTCATGTTGGTGACAATGTGGAGCAAGGGGAACACTCCTCCATTTCGAGTGGGAGGGCAAACTAAAATAGCTACTATGGAAATCAATTAGGTGGTTCCTCAGAGAATTGGGCATTGATCTACTTCAAGACCCACCTATAGCATTCTTTGGCATATATCCAAGGGATGCTCCATCCTACCACAAGGACATTTGTTCAACAATGTTTACTGCAGCTTTATTCATAGTAGCCAGAAACTGGAAACAACCTAAATAGTACCACAACAGAAGAATGAATAAAGAAAATGTGGCACTGTTGGAGGATATGTGATCACACTGTGGACCATGGGATTGTGTTGTTTGCTGGAAAAAAACTGTTTCTAGATGTGGTGTAGCTCACCCCCTAGCATCCACCTTTAATTCATCTGGCTGGAATATAGACATGCCCTTAGTACACACCTTTAATCTCCCAAAATGAAGGTAAAGTGAGTTTGTAGAAGGAAGCACCCTTCTACTCTTCTACACATGTTTAAAAGTGTGTGTGTGTGTGTGTGTGTGTGTGTGTGTGTGTGTGTGAGAGAGAGAGAGAGAGAGAGAGAGAGAGAGAGACAGAGAGAGACAGAGACAGAGACAGAGACAGAGACAGAGAGACAGAGAGGAAGCTAAACAGAGGAAGCTAGAACCAGGTGAAGACAAAATGAGCCAGGGAATGAGAAGGAGCTAGATGAGAACAGATTGCTAGAGTTGGTTTGAGGCCAAGTAGTCCAATGTAGTCAGAATTGAAAGAAGCCAGTTTGAACCAGTTAGTATGGAAAGGAGTAGTTTAGGACCAGAACAGCTGAGTTGATCCAGCCAGCCAGAGATCAGAAAGAACTAGGAAGGGGAGATCTTATTCAGCAGTTAGTCTCAGAGGCTAAAAACATTCTAGGCATTGATTATATTGTACAGAGGCTAGAAATTTCTAGGACTAGGACTAAGTTCACAGATGGAGGCAATTAAGCCATGCAAACAAAAATACTTTTACATGGTACATTTACACATTGGATTATTACTCAGCTGTTAAAAAAATGAAATCATAAAATCTGCAGGCAAATGGATGGAACTAGAAAAATATCATCCTGTGCAAGGTAACCCAGACCCAGAAAGATAAATATGGTATATATTCACTTATAAGTGGGTATTAGCTGTTGAGTAAATGATAACCAAGCTACAATCCATAGACCCCGAGAGGTTAAGTAAAGAGGAGAAGTCTAGGGGTTGTGTAGAGATCTCCTTGGGAAGGGGAAATAGAATAGATTTTATGGGTGTATTGGGGGTAGATGGGAACAGGACTGAGGGGATCAAGTAGAGAGAAGATGGAGTGAAGAAAGAAAGAATGAGGAGAGGAGAACCATTTGTAAGTGAAGGGGCACTTGGGGGTGTCTGTGGAAACCTAGTGATGTGAAAACTTCCTTGAATAAATGAAGGTGATCCTTATGAGGACTCCTAGTAATAGGGAATATGGAGCCTGAACTGGCCATCTCTTGTAGCCAGACAAAGCTTCTAGTAAGTAGCTGGACTAAGTAGCATTGAATTGAGTTGTTAGCCAACGGGATCCCATGGAAATCCCCAAACAATCCAGGCTGTTGCCAAGACAAGGGGCTGCTCTCTGAATACTGACCATGGGGCCCCACTGCTGAGGACAACACCCCCACAGCTCATTAAACATGGAGAAGTTGAGCTGAATCCTACAAGGAGCTCTCACCCCTATGTTCTAGTGTCTTGGGTATAGGAAGGTACTGTGCAGGCTACTGAAAGAGAAATGGACACCAATGCAGGAATAAAATCTTTTACCAAAATATGCAAGGGCAGTGGTGGCACAGAGCATGTGGGATGATCCAGCCAATGCCTGACTTGATCCAAAGCCCACTCCATGAGCCATATGTAACATTTGGAACCTGTATCTGACATTTCTTGGGTGGTCAAGAACCAGAGGCTAGCTAGCACAAAGATCTAAGGTAAAACCAAATACTACTGGTCTTTTTTTTAAAAAAGCGATAAAATGATTCCTAATGATATACTCATAGATCAGTGCCATATCCAGTCTTCATCAGAGAAACTTCCTTTGGCAACAGATGGGAACAGATGCAAAGACCCACAACCAGACATTACATGGAGAGAATCAAGTTGGATGTTTCCATCCAATCCCTCCCCTTGGGGTCTAGGGAACCCATGAAAGAGGAGGCAGAAAGAGTATGAGAGCTAGAGGGGATGGAGGAATCAAATGAGCAGAGATCATATGAACTCACAGAAACAAGCAGCAAGCACAGGGCCCATATGGGTTTGCACCAGAGCATGTGCATTTATATGATAGCTTTCAGCTTAGTATTTTTATGGACTCTTGACTGTGAGGACGAGTGGGACTCTGATTCTTATATCTCCAATTGGGTGTCTTTTTCTCCTGTTGGGTTGCTGTAGCTAACTTCAATATGATGTTTTTTTGTTTGATCTTGTTATGTTTTGTTATGCTGTGTTTGGTTATTGTCTCTTAGAAGCCTGTTCTTTTATAATGAGATACAGAAAGACAGTGGATCTGGAGGGGAAGGAAGGTCAGGAGGAACCGAGTAGAGGGAGAGGAAACTATAATCTGGATATATTTTATGAGAAAAAGTTCATTTTCAATAAGAGGACAAAAAAGGAAAAAAATAAAGAAACGTACTACCTACAGGACAGTATATTTATAGGGATTTCTTTGATTTTATTTTTAGTTTCCATTCAATCAATCATCCAAATATATTAAGGTAAACTGCTCCTTTTCACCTTTTACAACATTGCTTAGGTGCTGTCAATATTCTGTTCTTTTTCATCCTTTATCATAAAATGTATAGTTGCAGGATACTTAATAAAGTTGGAGCTACTTGTCACAGATTTTATTACATCAAAGATCACTTGTACACTGTGGTTAATTTTGTTGTATATATTAAGGCCCATTTAGTGACATACAGTCCTATGGGTTTTGATGACTATTCTCCTTAGGTTTGTTAAGGCTTGTTTTGTGGTTCTACTTAGGATGTGTGCTGGAGAACACTGCATGTAGACTTGAGAAGAATGTGTATGCTGCAGCTGTTGGCTGAAATGTTCTGTAGGTGTCTGTTAAGTTTATCTGGCCTAAAGTGAAATTCAAGTCCAATCTTTCTTTATTGATTTTCCGTCCTGATAATCCCTACATTGTTGGAAGATAGGTATTGAAGTCCTTTACTATTGTTTTACTGTGTTCTATCCCCCATTCATTATTAACATTATTGATCCATACATCTAGGTACTTCAATGTTTGGATTCATATATATTTGTAATTTTTATATGGTCCTTGTGAATTGTCTCTTATTATAAATTCATTTGTTGTTTTGTTTTCTTGATACAGGACCTCACTGTGTAGCCCTGCCTGGCCTCTGAACTCATAAGATCTGCCTGTTTCTACCTCCCGAGTGCTGGGATTAAATGCCCAGTGTATAATGACATTCTCTTTTATAATGTCTCATTTTAACTTTTGACTGCCTTTTTTTCTGACATAATGATCTCTACTCAGTCTGATATAACTGAATGAACAAAGTATATGCTACAAAATATTTCCTGCTACATCACAAGAGAAAGCCTAAGTCCTTGCTCAGGGCATCAGTAAAAGAAGAACATGAGAAAAAATGATGTGTATGCATATTTGTATGTATATATACATATATGCATGTATACATGATTGTTTAATATATTGTCTCACTGTAGAAGGCTGTACTTGAACTCAAGACCCTTTAACATATCCCTCCCAAGTAGTTCTGGAATTTTATCAGTGCTTTGTTAAATGCCCACTCCCATAGTTCCCAAATAATTTGGTTTTTAAAAAGGAATCAGTGAAATTATTGAGATAAATAGAAGCATGCATGGATTTTTATTACATTTTTATAAATAAAGCGTGTGTACATGCACATATGTGTTTGTGTGCAAGCAGAGTTGTGAAGACAACCTGTGGGAGTAGGTTTTTCTCCTTCCGCCATGTGGGTCCAGGGAATAGAATTCACGTCTTCAGGCTTGGCGGTGAGTGCTTTTACCGCTGAGCCATCTGACAGGCTCTAATTGATTTTTCTTACATCTACTGTTTAACTATATATATATATATTTAATTAGTTTATTACATATTATTTAAATATATATTATACATATGAATTGTTCGAGAGCATCCTTTAATGTTTAGCGCCTCTATCTTAATCTAGTCGTATTTGAGAGGCAGTAATGAATATGACATAATCCTCTGTTCTCACAGTATATCACGCCATGTAATTAGTGTTGTCGGGACAGGCGTGAGAGCTCTGAGGTCATTCTCTTCAGGAGAAACTGAAAAATCAAATAGAAACAGGGACATGGAACGGGGAACAGAGAAATGAAATGGAGACTAGGTGAGAATGCTGAACAAGAGGCAATAAACAGATGCGCCACACTGAGGAGACTGGGAAGCCGTTAAGCAGGGAGGGG
>NC_045030.1:143660390-143661038 GCF_008632895.1 Mastomys coucha | reverse complement strand
GAGGTGGGCAGCTTTGGGAAAGACCCTGTGGGGGCTTCAAAGCCGCGGCTTCGAGGTGACTGGCTTCACACAACGTTAAGGTTTGACAAGACCTGGCTGGATTCAGGATCTAGCGGTTTTGATGTGGTGGGTTTAGAGGTGCCTGGACCCAATTCTCACTGCGTAAGGCGGGGGCGGAATCTCTGGGCTACTGGAAAGTCTAGACTCAGTTTGGGGATGGAAAGAAGGGATGCAGACCTGGTTGGGATTGTGGAAAGGAAACATCTAGAAAGCGTTCTGACTGTAGCAAAAAGAGTGGAGGGTCGAGTTCAGGAGGGAGGTAAGGGACCCGGATCAAGCTGAAGAAAAGGGGCTGGACCCCGTTATGGGCTACGGAAAGGATGAATCAAATCTGGACCAAGAAAGGAGCGACAGAATCCTCTTTAAACGGCCAGAGGACCAGGCTTGGAAGGGAGAAAGGGCGGGCTAGGATCCGGTTAGCACTGCTTTAAAAGACGGGATGACCTGGTAGGGTTAGGGAGCTGGGAATCTCGAAGGGGTTATTATCCCTGTTGGATTTGAGGATGGGGTATCAATGTTGCAGAAAGGGTGGGGCAGGGCCCTTGCAGACGTGGACCAAGGGGGGGCAGTGTTGGCGAAGGCGACTGC
>NC_045030.1:143633238-143660215 GCF_008632895.1 Mastomys coucha | reverse complement strand
AAATGATGTAGGAGGAGGAGGCTGTGGGACCTAGATGTTCTGTAGCTCTGTGAGCTGGGGACATATGTGGAAATGAGATGGTTAGAGATGGTCTTGTCCACCATAGCGCATGCGTATTGAGGGCCTTGAGGACCAGGCGCATTTGGAAAACCTGTTATCCTGCGCGCGCGCGTGAGTATGTGTGTGTGTGTATGTGTGTGTGTGTGTGTCCGCGCGCGCGTGTGTGTGTGCGCGCGCGCGCGTGTGTCCGCGCGCGTGTGCGACTCTCTCTCGCTCGCTTGCTAGCGCTCTCGTTCTGTGCGCATGCGCACTGTCAGGTTGCGGTGTGGTAGAGGATGTTAAGGTGTAGGTCATAGAACTAATTTGCCATCTTGGAAGTAAAAGATGACGGAGCTCAGAAACTACATGTTCTGGGCTTTTAGATAGGCAAACCCAGAAAGATTAGGGGCCCAAAATTAGGCAAATTCTTTCACCCTTCAGATTTAGCAAGACTTCTGATAAATCTCCCCCCTCCCCATCCCCTATTCTCCTCTAACTCAGAACTATTTCCTTCAGGCTCAGCTATTAGCCTTTCAGAAAGATGGATAGAAGAAATGACCATGGGCATCGGGTGCCCACATTCCAGGTAAGGCATCTCTGAATTCTTACCAGGGTGTCTGTCGTGCCCTGAATTCATTTACCACTCTGGATCCTATTACCACTGTGTAGTTCCATAATTCCCTACCTTACTTGTCTCACTCTTCCTTTGCATGGTACAGGGAAGAGTAAACTCATCTATCTCCTGCTCCCCCCCCCCTTTCTCAAACCCCTTTCAATGAAATTGCTCAGGAGGGGAGGCAACTGTAGAGAGGGGTGGTTGTAGGGAGGTGGGGTGGCCCATAGGATCATAATCCTAAGTATGTAGGGCCCTCCGCCTCCCTCTGGGAGCCTAGGGCTTCCTTTCTCTCCAGATGCACAGACGGAGACCACAGAAAAGGACCCACCAATTGCCAACCGATCTAAGAAAAACAAGAACAAGAAGACTAATATTAAGCCTATGGATAAGACCACACCCGCTCCCCCTCCAGTCCCATCTGCCAATGATAATGCTAGCAACAAGCCTAAAGTACCTTTGCAAGCTTTAAACCTACCAATGTTCACCCAGATCAGTGCGGCTTCAGCTACTACTGAAGCACCCAATATCCAGGCTTCAGTTACTGCTCAGACCAAGAAAGGCAAGGGAAAGAGAGGTACTCCCAAAGTATCCCTAACTGGCAGTGAGGATGTTACTACACAGCTCAAGCCACCATTACAGGCCCTAAACCTGCCAGTTACCACACCAACTATCCAGACTCCGGTTGCCAATGAGTCAGCTAATTCCCTGGCCTCAGCAGCTGTCAACATATCTCAGAAAGCTGCTAAGGCAAACCAGGCTGCCAATAAGACTGTACCTAGTGCCACTGAGATCTCATTGGCTTCGGCTGCCACCCACACAGCTACTACCCAAGGCCAAGCTGCCAAGGAGACGGGTAGTATCCAGGCTACAGCAGCCACTGTCCGAAACAAGAATAATTCCAAAGGAAAAAGAGCAACTGCTAAGACCACAAATACTGACACTGACTATGTAGAGGCCTCAAATGCCATTGAGGCATCTAACAGACAGACTGAGGCATCTGGCAGACAGATTGGAGCGTCTAACAGACAGGCTGAGGCGTTTAACAGACAGGCTGAGGCATCTAACAGACAGATTGGAGCATCTAACAGACAGGCTGAGGCATCTAACAGACAGATGGGAGCATCTAACAGACAGGCTGAGGCATCTAACAGACAGATTGGAGCATCTAACAGACAGGCTGAGGCATCTAACAGACAGATTGGAGCATCTAACAGACAGGCTGAGGCATTTAACAGACAGATTGGAGCATCGAACAGACAGGCTGAGGCATCTAACAGACAGATTGGAGCATCTAACAGACAGGCTGAGGCATCTAGCAGACAGACCGAGGCATCTAACAGACAGGCTGAGGCATCAGCTGTAGCTGTAAGGCCCAAAAAGCCCAAGGGGAAGAAGGGTACCAATAAAGGCTCAAACTCAGCTTCTGAGCCCTCTGAGGCTCCACCTGCCACTCAAATGGTCACAAACCATGCCCTATCGGTCACTGTACGGATCAGGAGAGGGTCTAGGGCTCGAAAGGCTGCCAATAAGAATCGGGCAACTGAAAGCCAGGCTCAGATCGCTGAACAAGGAGCTCAGGCCTCTCAGGCCAACATAAGTACTCTGGAGACTCAGGTTGCTGCTGCTGTCCAGGCCTTGGCAGATGACTATCTGGCTCAGTTGACTTTAGAACCCACGACCAGAACCCGGGGCAAGAGGAACCGGAAGGTGAGATCTGTGAGTTTATCCTTAACTTTGTGCTACTCTCCCATTCCTATCCTAGGTTCATATCCGGTGTTCATAGAGGCTATAGGGTATGTTGAGAAGAAAATGATCCATTTTTGTGTCCTCCAGTAGTTTGTAGATTGGTAGGAGAATACATTTGTGTATTTAGTGAAGACCTATTTGGGACTCACTTTGTATTTACATAATGTTTAACCATGTGCCAGACTTTCTGCCATACACATTTACCTATTTCTTAAAAAGAGCTCTTATTAACTGGGGACTGTAAGTCCCAAACACAAAATCCCAGAATTAAGTGTTCTATCCAATACCTAAATGATCTATCCAATGCACAACATGCCAAAGAAAAGGGAAAAAAAATCACTGCCATGTATTTGGTTAGCTTGTATGCTAGGAGATGACAAATTGTTACTTAGAAGCCAGTAAAAGAAAAGCCTGGGAGTCAGAGTAGCCATTATTAGGCCCAAGCCCCTCTATAGGGGAGGGTCTAGGCTCTCTAGATTCTTGGGAGACTTTCCAGAAGAAATTGCACTCTCTTTCATTTGGTAACTCTAGGCACTTTTTCTTTACATTGATAAAGGGTAAGCATCCCAATGGAGAAGAAAGAACTGGGAATTTTAGGTGGTTCCCATGGGGCAGGCGGCTTCCACCACCCCGAGATGTGGCCATTTTGCAGGAAAAGGTAAGAATCCAATCTGCCAAAGTCCTGTTTTTCCTTCTCTTCATTCTCTGACATTTGTCCAAGTGTTCTGCTACTGGTTTGATGCCTTCCTAACTCTTCCTTTTCTAGGCAAATAAGTTGGTAAAATACCTGTTGCTTAAAGACCAGACAAAGATCCCAATCAAACGCTCAGGTAGCTGTTTTGAGCTCTCTTCGTCCCTTCTCTCTGTACTCATGGCCTGGGGGTAACTGTTTATATCCATCACCTCCTCTCTCTCATACTACCCCAGCTGCCACATCATATTTCACCATAGCTTCCCTGATCACACAGGGCTGGGAAAAAGACAATAGTCATCTGACCTCTATATGCTTTAGCATCTTTTGTTTCCTCCTTGTAGACATGCTGAAGGATGTTGTCCAAGAATATGAGGACTATTTCCCAGAGATCATTGAACGAGCAAGCTATGCACTGGAGAAGGTGAAGAGGCATTCCTGGGGAATGGGCGTACCAGGGAAGAAAGGTTTATGATCACCCTCGTGGAGGGAAGCAGAGATCTATTACATCCTCATCACTATGGAGATGAGCACGTGATGGCTTAGGGAGGGGGAGCCACTGACTACACAGCAAGTCAGTGGTGGAAACACAGCTAGTACTAAAGATGTGTAGTTTAGTCCTGGCTTCTGTCTGCTGCTGGATGCATCATCTCATGCATTGCAGATGCTCACTGATTATAAAGATGTTGTAGAGGTCTATCTTATGTTTGTTACAACTTTAATGTGTGCTTGGTACTGAACTATATGTTTTACATGCATTTTCTCCTTCACATAAAATCCTTACTTAGGTATACAACAATCTGCAGGATGTTCAACATGCTAACTGATACCTAAGATATATTTTGAGAACTCACAGGCTATTCTTTTACTTGGCAGATGTTTCGAGTCAATCTGAAGGAAATTGATAAGCAAAATAACTTGTATATTCTTATCAGCACTCAGGAGTCCTCAGCAGGCATAATGGGAACGTAAGCTGGGAAAGCGCTAGGGTGGGAAGGGGCTTCTGCTTCGATCCATCCATCCCTCTCTCCGTGGCCTATTAGAAGCTCAGGAAAGAGGAACTAAACACCCCTGTACCCACTCCCACACATGCAGGATCCCTGGGGGTAGTAGTGGTGCTAGACTGAAGGGTTTCAGAGCCTGGAGTGAGTGGGGCATTGCTGCCATCAGGGTGGCTTTCTCTCCAACAAGCCCCCAGGAAATCAGCCTGTTGTTAATTGTCTCTTCTACCAGGTGCCTGGCCTGGCTGCGGAAGGGTAACTCTCAAAGGAGGGAGGGACTTCTGGGGAGGACCAAGATGCTTGAGAGTAGGAATGTCACTAGAGTTCCATGGAGAACTCTTCCAGGAGAGTTTGGGACTTTGGGAGAGAAAGTGACTGAGTACTCACATGCCTGGGTTGACAGGTATTCTTCCACATCCTAACCCTAGGTAGGAGTAGCATTTTGGTGCATGGAGAGCTGGGCTCAAGAGGGAATGCGCCCTGCCTTGGGTCGCAGATGGCTGGGACCATAGAGTAGGCTGAATTCTCTATCTGAGGAATCTAGGAGAGGGTGGCCTAACAAGCTGCTGTACAGATGATGGTTCATGAACATAAACTTGCTCTATGTCCTGTTATTCTTTTAGGACCAAGGACACACCTAAGCTGGGTCTCCTCATGGTGATCCTGAGTGTCATTTTTATGAATGGCAACAAGGCCAGTGAGGGTGAGTGGCTGGGCATGCAGTTGAATAAGTGGCTGTTGCCTGAATTCCAGATGCTCATTTTCTGTCCTTGTCTCCTTCTTGCCTCCTCTTGCAGCTATCATCTGGGACGTGCTGCGCAAGTTGGGGCTACATCCTGGGTATGATTGGGCTCTCTCAGCGCTTGCTGTCCATGTTGTCTTTTGGCAAGAGAGGACAGTCCCAGGATTGCATCAGCCTGGTGGTCTGGTGGAGAATGTGTGGGGCGGGAATGGAGGGTTTCTTATCTGGCTGAATGACAAAATGATTCTGAACTCTGCTTCTTTTCTCCTTTATGTCTTTTGTCTGTTTTATGATGAGGTGTGTAGGGCATCCTTGACATCCCTGACAAAGCACCATCAGGCCTCCACTGTTTTCTTCTAGTGGCCATATGCTCACTGCTCTCTCCACCTGGTTGAGACCGCCATGGACTGTATGTTGGGAAATACTTTCTTTTGAGTAGTTCTGGGCTGTATTTACTGCTTATTTTTTTTCTTTGCTAGGGTAAAACACTCACTCTTTGGAGAAGTGAAGAAACTCATCACAGATGAATTTGTGAAGCAGAAGTAAGTAGTGTTCAAGGCTCTGTAGCTCTGAAGTACTCTGGTTCAAAAGTACTTAGTGCCTTTCTTACACTCAGAAGAGCACTCTGTATCCTAGACCTGAGTTCTATTGAAAATTCTTGTGGTGAAGCTGTATTGGGACCCTTACAATAGGATATACTCAGAGCAGGGGCCCAAAAAAGGCTAATTTATTAACAGCATACCCACAGGATTCTGGGGTAAGTTTTCATAGGAGACAACACCTGTCTGTGGCATTGTGCCCTGCACAAGTGTTGCCAATAACTACTTTGCATGGAACCATGTATGGGAATGAGTCTGGGTCTAAAGGGCCTTGAAAACATTTCCCCAGGTGTTTGTTTAGAGGAGATTGCTTCATCTGAGGTCTGGTGGTTAAATAATAGTTTTGCTTGTTTAGAATCAAGTTTCATTTCCTTTCTCTAAGATATCTGGAATACAAGAGGGTCCCCAACAGCAGACCACCTGAGTATGAATTCTTCTGGGGCCTACGGTCTTACCATGAGACTAGCAAGATGAAAGTACTGAAATTTGCATGCAAGGTAATAAACTTCCTGAGTTTGGCATGTTAATGGAATGGGATGCTCCTAGTTAAGGCAGGCTATGTGCAGTGGTAGACAGGTCTAGGACAACGAATGGATGGTATATAAATACATAAAGCCTCATCAATGTTCTATACTGCAAGATATATATCTTTCATTGTCCAGTTATTTTTTACATATTGTACTAGTCAGTTGAGGCTGCCGTTATAAAATATTAATAACTGGATAGCTTAAGATACAGAAATTGTTACATTCAACAGTTCTGGAGATAAAAACCCTAGGTTAAGGTCCAGTACACTCAGTTTCTGCTATGGGCCCTCTCTTTCTCCTCTCTCTCCCTCCCCTCCTCTCTTTCCCCCCCCATCTCTCTCTCTTTCTCTCTCTGACTTATAGGTGGTAAGTTTTTCTGCATCTTTGCATAGAGTAGAGCAAGCCCGAGTTCATATTCATGTCTTGTCTTAAAAGGACACTATTTGCTCAAAGCCTCACCCATTTCACTGAAGTTATATTCATAAAAGGCCCTGTCTGCAAGTATAGCAATGATTAGTGATTTACTATTCAACATAAGAATTTGGGGTTTCCCCAAAACTCATCTATAACATACTTAGTTTCTTACCATTTCCCATATTACGAACAGGAACATTTGGGCTCTGTGATATAAACTTGTCCAAGGACATAACTTGAGTTCTTAACTTATCAGATATGAAGCTTAATATCTAGACTGACCTTTCAGAACACTAGAAATTTTTTATTTACCACTATTAGTTTTGTGTGGATCCCATGATGGGTGCTTCATACATAACTGTAAGGGCTCTTTTTCTTATAATTTCCATTTTAGGTACAGAAGAAAGACCCCAAAGACTGGCCTGCTCAGTACCGTGAGGCAGTTGAGATGGACATTCAGGCTGCAGCTGTGGCTGTGGCTGAGGCTAAGGCCAGGGCTGAGGCAAGAGCCCAAATGGGGATTGGAGAGGAAGCTGTGGCTGGGCCCTGGAATTGGGATGACATGGATATTGACTGCCTAACAAGGGAAGAGTTGGGTGATGATGCACAGGTCTGGAGCAGATTTTCCTTTGAAATCGAACCCAGAGCCCAAGAAAATGCAGATCCTGACTTCTTCAACCAAGGAGCTAGTGCCAGAAATAGCTTTAGTGATGGTGCTAGTATTAGCTTTGGTGGTATGACCAACCCCAATGGTGGGTTTGATGGCATATTCAACCCCAGTGGTGGCTTTGGGGGCATAAATAGCATTACCTTTGGGAGTGTACCCAACACTTCTACCAACTTCAGCAGTGCACCGAGCATTAGCTTTGGTGACACAACCAACACTAGTACCAGTTTCAGTGGCGGAGCCAGCAGCAGCTTCAGTGTCACACCCAGTACTACTGCCCCTTTCTGTAACACAGCAAGCATTAGCTTTGGTGGTGCACCCAGCACTACTGCCCCTTTCTGTAACACAGCAAGCATTAGCTTTGGTGGTGCACCCAGCACTACTGCCCCTTTCTGTAACACAGCGAGCATTAGCTTTGGTGGTGCACCCAGCACTACCACCAGCTTCAGCAGCACAGCCAGCATTAGCTTTGGTGGTACACCCAGCACTACCACCAGCATCAGCAGCACAGCCAGCATTAGCTTTGGTGGTGCACCCAGCACTACCACCAGCATCAGCAGCACAGCCAGCATTAGCTTTGGTGGTGCACCTAGCATTGGTAGTAATAGTTTCAGTGGTGGATCCAGCATTAGCTTTGGTGGTGCTCCT
Organism: Mastomys coucha; assembly: GCF_008632895.1. Taxonomy (NCBI): domain Eukaryota; kingdom Metazoa; phylum Chordata; class Mammalia; order Rodentia; family Muridae; genus Mastomys; species Mastomys coucha. The sequence continues at coordinate 143,652,525 of NC_045030.1, read as the reverse complement.
ACCACCAGTACTAGTTTCAGTGGTGGAACCAGTATTAGTTTTGGTGGTGCACCTTGTACCAGTGCCAGTTTCAATGGTGGAGCCAGCTCTGGCTTTGGAGGCACACTTAGTACCACCGCTGGCTTTGGTGGTGCACTCAGCACAAGCACCAGCTTTGGCAGTGCACCAACTACAAGCACTGTCTTCAGTGGTGCAGTTAGCACCACTACTGGCTTTGGAGGCACACTTAGCACCAGTGTCTGCTTTGGTAGTTCTCCCTACTCTGGCACTGGCTTTGGAGGCACACTCAGCACCAGTATCTCCTTTGGTGGTTCTCCTAGCACCAATACTGGTTTTGGTGGTACACTCAGCACCAGTGTTTCCTTTGGTGCTTCTTCTAGCACGAGCTCTGACTTTGGTGGCACACTAAGCACTAGTGTCAGCTTTGGTGGATCTTCTGGTGCCACTGCTGGCTTTGGCGGTACACTCAACAGCAGTACCAGCTTTGGTGGTGCCATCAGCACCAGCACTGGCTTTGGCAGTACACTCAACAGCAGTGCCAGCTTTGGTGGTGCCATAAGTACCGGCTTTAGTGGTGTACTCAATAGCAGTGCCAGCTTTGGTGGTGCCATCAACACCAGTGCTGGCTTTGGCAGTTCACTCAACAGCAGTGCCAGCTTTGGCGGTGCCATCAGCACCAGTGCTGGCTTTGGCAGTGCACTCAGCACCAGTGCCAACTTTGGTGGTGTACTCAACGGGAATGCTGGCTTTGGCGGTGCCATCAGTACGAATGCCACCTTTGGTGGTATACTCAATGGCAGTGCTGGCTTTGGTGGTGCCATGAGAACCGGTGCCACCTTTGGTGGTGCACTGAATAGCAATGCTGGCTTTGGCGGTGCCATCAATACGAATGCCAACTTTGGTGGTGCACTGAATAACAGTGCTGGCTTTGGCGGTGCCATGAACACCAGTGCCACCTTTGGTGGTGCACTGAATAACAGTGCTGGCTTTGGCGGTGCCATCAGTACGAATGGCAACTTTGGTGGTGCACTGAATAACAGTGCTGGCTTTGGCGGTGCCATGAACACCAGTGCCACCTTTGGTGGTGCACTGAATAACAGTGCTGGCTTTGGCGGTGCCATCAGCACCAGTTCCAGCTTTGGTGGTGCACTGAATAACAGTGCTGGCTTTGGCAGTGCCATCAGCACCAGTGCCAGCTTTGGTGGTGCACTGAATAACAGTGCTGGCTTTGGCGGTGCCATCAATACGAATGCCAACTTTGGTGGAGCAATCAGCACCAGCCCTGACTTTGGTGGTGCATTCAGTAACAGTGTTGGCTTTGGTGGCGCACTTAGTACCACTGACTTTGGTAGTACCCATAGCAACAGCATTAGCTTTGGCAGTGCTCCTTCTACCAGTGTTAGTTTTGGTGGGTCTCACAGCACTAACCTCTGTTTTGGTGGAGCACCCAGCACCAGTCTCTGTTTTGGCAGTGCATCTAACACCAACCTATGCTTTGGAGGCTCTTCCAGCACCAACGGCTTTAGTGGTGCTACCAGTGCCAATTTCAGTGAGGGGCACAGCACCAGTGCCATTTTCAGTTTTGGGAATGGGCTAAGTACAAGTGCTGGCTTTGGAAATGGGTTGGGCACCAGTGCTGGCTTTGGCAACAGCCTAGGTACCAGCACTGGCTTTGGTGGAAGCTTAGGCCCCAGTGCTAGCTTCAATGGTGCCCTGGGCACTAGCAATGGCTTTGGCGGTGGACTAGGCACCAGCACGGATTTCAGTGGTGGACTAAGTCATAATGCTGACTTCAATGGAGGACTGGGTACCAGTGCTGGCTTCAATGGTGGACTAAACACTAACACTGATTTTGCTGGTGAACTGGGGCCTAGTGCTGGCTTTGGTGATGGACTGGGCAGCAGCACCAGCTTTAGTGGTGGACTGGTCACTAATGATAGCTTTGCTGGCAACCTGGGTAACAATACTGGTTTTGGCGGCACACTTGGCACTGGTGCAGGCTTTAGTGTAAGCCTTGGCAATGGCAATGGCTTTGGCAATGGGCCTAATGGCAGCTTCGACAGAGGACTGAATCCCATCATTGGCTTTGGCAGTGGTTCCAACACCAGCAGTGGCTTTACTGGTGAACCCAACACCGGCTCCAGCTTCAGTAATGGACCCAGTTCTATTGTTGGCTTTAGTGGTGGACCAAGCACTGGTGCTGGCTTCTGCAGTGGACCAAGCACTGGTGGCTTCGGTGGTGGACCAAGTACAGGACCTGGCTTCGGTGGACCAAGCACTGGAGGTGGCTTTGGAGGACCAAGCACTGGAGGTGGCTTTGGAGGACCAAGCACTGGAGGTGGCTTTGGAGGACCAAGCACTGGAGGTGGCTTTGGAGGACCAAGCACTGGAGGTGGCTTTGGAGGACCAAGCACTGGAGGTGGCTTTGGAGGACCAAGCACTGGAGGTGGCTTTGGAGGACCAAGCACTGGAGGTGGCTTTGGAGGACCAAGCACTGCATCTGGCTTCGGTAGTGGACTGAGCACCAATGCTGGATTCGGCAGTGGACCGAACACCAGCGCTGGCTTTGGTGGTGGACTGAACACCAATGCTGGATTCAACGGTGGACCACCAAGCACCGGTACTGGCTTTGGTGGTGGAGCCCCTAGCCACGGTGGCTGTGGCTTCTCTTACGGCTAGTGAAGCTTCAGGTAACTGCAATATTCCTATAGCCAGAATCCATGGGGATAGCTATAATACCTGGGAGATACTAGAGGAAACCCTAAGCTAGGAGGGGCCAAGTGAGAAGATGAAGACAAGAAAGGAAATAGGAAGAAATGGGCCTTGTGCTAATGTGTTTCTGGGTATTTGGCTTTGTTTTTGCAGGCTTGTTCCCCCTGTTTACAGATAACGCTAACTGCAGCAGTACATCCCATGGAGCCAATGTGCAGCTTTGGAATTGTCCACGCAGCAGCCTAAGCACTATTACCCATCAGCTGAGTGAAACACTGAAAAATCTGCTGTTCCTGCTTTGTGTTTGCTTCCTGTGTTGTTGTCATATTTTGGTATCAGAGTTACATTAAATTTGCCAAAGGAACCTGAGTTTATTTTGTTCTTTAATGTGGCTGGATGTGATGTTTTGGGTTCATAGAACAGCTAGGGTTCAACTTAGCTTTTTGGGAACCATGGGGCTCCAGCTAAAAGGCAGGCATTTCTCAGAGTCAGAGAGCTTTGGGAAAGTGCTCTCTGGCAGGCCAAAGGATAATAGCTTGAACAAAGATATGGAAGGGGGAAGCCTAAGGTACAGGGCAAATAGAAAGTAGACTCACATTAATTTTGGGTCGTTGTGTAAGAATATAGGGATAAGAAGGGAAGAAACTAGGAATTGACCTGGGAACAAGAGGGCATTTTCTTGGGATAGGAAAGAAAAGTTGGTATGGAGTGTAGGGCCTAAATCAATTGAGAGACTGGGGGTTGGTATGGAAGATAAGAAGTATGAGATGGAGCTAGAAAGATGGCTTCGTGATTAAGAGCACTGACAGCTCTTCAAAGGTCCTGAGTTCAATTCCCAGCAACCACATGGTAGCTCACAACCATCTGTAATGGGATCCGATGCTCTCTTCTGTGTGTCTGACGACAGCTACAGAAAGAAAGAAAGAAAGAAAGAAAGAAAGAAAGAAAGAAAGAAAGAGAAAGAGAGAGAGAAAGAGAGAGAGAGAGAAAGAAAGAAAGAAAGAAAGAAAGAAAGAAAGAAAGAAAGAAAGGAAGGAAGGAAGGAAGGAAGGAAGGAAGTGGAAAGGGTAACCCTGACTTTGAGCAGGCTGTAGAAGTGGATAAATAGACCTGTTTCAAGCAATGATTCAAGGCTTGCATGTTCCTGAGTGGTTGTGATGAAAGGACTAGGGAACAAAGACAGCAAGGTTATGAGTCTGTTTATCACAGGGATGTGAGTACCTGGCCATTAATGGTTAGAGGAAGGACACTGGCTGAAGTAGGTCCAAGTTGGTGAGGGATGGAAGAACATTGAGAAACTAATGAACTAGGAGACAATAGATAGTTAAAAATGAACATACTGATGAACAAGGACAGACACTATTCATCAAGAAAATATAACATGAATGTCTGGTGTAGAGGCATGCTGCAAAGCCTTAAGGCTAATAGTTTTATGGACTGGAATGAATGGGAAGGTTTCAGTCAATAAGTTAGCCCAGAGAGAGGATGCCATAAATGATATCAGACAATCACTTGAAGTTGAGGGAGTCAAATCCCAGGGAGGGAAGGTATTGATAGCATCATTAATATAAATAATGAAATTACTAAGGATGGTAGGAAGAGTTGGAGGAAACCAAAGCTCTTAGCCCAAGTACTGGATTCTTTTCTGAGTATAAAGTGGAACACATCCTGTCCCCATGCACCTTGATTGTCAAGGGACAAAACCAACAGGAACTCACAAGGATCTCTTTTCCATCTTTGAGGATACTACCCAAGGATTCTTCCATCCCAGATGCCCCCACCTATTCTTCACCAGGAGCACCAGAGTTGGGTTAGAATCGAGATCTTGACAACAATGAAAGAAGAAATTACTTCTTCCTGTCTTATAGGCAGGAATAAATGTCTTCATTCATCAGGGAATGCTTAAAAAGAACTTTATCCACAACTAGGCAGGCTAAGTTATGGCTAGGAATTAAGACCTGTTTAGGAGCTGCTACAGACTTCTTCTCTGGAGGTAGGGTACACTCAGGCCAAAGCCAGAGTCTGCTTAAGGAGAACAAGGCCAGCAGTTCCTACAGGAGGAAGGTGGTGCGAAGAGGGACAATTTAATCACTTAAGAAGGGCTCAGTAATGGGCAGGAACAGTGTCCAGGGCTTCCTCAGGTTCACGGGTGATGTCCACATTCTAAGAAGAGAGTCCAGGGTTAGTAGGAAGTGTAGAGTCCCAGTCCCTGCCCTGCCTCTTGTCCTTATTGCTGGGTATCCCTCTTTCAGCAGGGCATAGGTCTTGGCCCTCTTCGTAGGCATGGTTGGGGAATCAGCCTGAGTCCTGTTCGGTAGGGATTGTCACAGACCTGAGTCTCAAGGCCTAGACTGTGGTTCTGGCCATTTTTGAGTACTGATTAATTTGAAACATCTGGGATGTCTGAGGCTGGAGACAGCCTTTCAATGTGGGAGAGTACTTTCAGTGTATGCTTTGTTAACAGCCATCTTGGGTACAAGAGGACCCGACCTACCTCAGGCTTGTCCCGATGTGTGTTCACAGCCTCCACATTCAGGTAGATGGACTCCACTCTGCAGCCTTAGAAAAGAACAACTCCTATGTCCATATACACTCAGAATAAGCCCAGGTATTCCCTAATGTATGTTCCCCTTTCCCATCATCACTGCCTAAACCCAGGTCCATACTCTCTAGAGCAGTCATTCTCAACCTATAGGTCATAATCTTTTGAGGGTTGCATAGCAGATATGCTATATATCAGATACTCACATTTTGACCCATAACAGCAAAATTACAGTTATAAAGTAGCAATTAAAATACTGTTATGGTTGGGGGTCACCACAACATGAGGAACTGTATTAAAGGGTCCCAGCATTAGGAGGCTTGAGAACCACTGCTCTAGATTTTATCTCCTCTGAAGGCAGGGGAGTTCAGATAAGCTGCAGGATGTTTGGCTAAGATCCAGGCCCCAAAGCCCTGAAGCCAACAGTTATCTCCCCAGCTCTGCTTATATATGCTTCCTCAGCTTCAGTTGCTCATTTGTACATGGGAAAATGAGAGAAGGTGATCTCTGCGACCTCTCCCAACACTTGTGACCTATGAGACAGTGATCTAATCTATGTATGACTGATAGCACTGTGGATCCTCTGAGCCATCCTAGGCAGAAGAGGCCTGGGCTGCAGTTCTGGGTACTCAAACCCAGGCAAGGTTTATTCAGAAGACAATTAGAGCAATACCAGGGGTGTGATTACCAGGAAGTTCTACCTGAAGAAGGGCCTGAGGTTGGCAGAGGAGCTCCACTGTTGAATGGTAGCCCCTTGAGCACAATTATGTAAATTATCCTATCACAGGTTTTGGGAGGTCCTTTCTTCCTGTTCACACCCTGGACTTCATTTGACTCTATCCTTTCCCTCCTTAGGAATCTTTCATAGTTAACTAATGTCCCAATGGAGTCTAAACTACCCAGAATTTTCCTCGAGCTCTTTCTTCAATATGACCTCAACCTATAATTTTCCTTAGGTCTCTATTGGGGACATTTCTGCCTCAAAACAAATAGAACAATGTACTGTATACTCAGTGCCCAGGCAGGGAGAGAAAGAGCCAGGCTCCAGATTTGTATGCTAGCCTAGTTCTTCCTGGCTATCCTACTGTCACCAGCCCAAACTTTATAAGGACATCCCGCCAGCCACCTAGGGAACATCACCGAGGAGCCTTTAGAGCAAATTGTAGGCACACTGAAGGCACACTCCCTGGTTCCTATTGCCTTTCCTTAGTACTTACCATAAGCCACAGGTGTGAGTTTGAGCACAGTATGCAGAGGACACTTGAGATAGGGCAGCTCATCTGGAAGGGAGGCAGAAGCAGCCATGAGAGATGTAGTACTGGGCAGAGGACCACATTCAGGATTGCTAGGTGCTCCTACTTCTACCTCTGCTTTCTACTTGGGCCCCAGCTCAGATTTACACCTGGTATTCTATATAGTGGGTATTTGTGAGGGCAAAAGAGAGCAACCTAGCAGCCTGGGAACAGGGACAAGACAGTCTAGGAAAGGTAGACAGAATGTAAGTCTCAAGGGATGTCTACGTACCCACTAAGGGGTTTCAACTAAAGGGTCTCAGAATCAGCAGGAAATGAAGGCAAGTTTCCCTCCTGCCCCATGCCAACTTTCCAGACACCCTATGACCCATACTCCACAAGTATTCAAAATTCTGAAACTTTCCTATGTGCCACTTCCATGGCAGAGACACAGTGTGTGTATTTCACTGGTTTTCTCTTACAGGTGATTATGTAGAAAGTGACTCTGAACATTAATGTACAATTTCCTGTCTAGACCAGTGTTTCTACTTGCCAGACATACTAAGAGGAGGAGTGATCTGGCTCATTTCATAGATAAGGAAATAGGCTTCAAGAGGAAAGATACCATGGCTAAGAAGTGGCAGTCTGGGGCCTCAAACTTAGGGTACTCTGAAGACAATATGCATGATTTTGCCACCATAGTCTATAGTTGCTACCATGGAGGAATTTGGAGTACTGGGGATGCACACCTATGTCCACTTCACCAGTCTCCAGGCTGCAATGCATATTACCTTTTTTGACCCTTACCTTTTTTGACCCTTAGGTTAATTGTAGGATTGAAGGTATGCCAGCATCCTGCCAACCTCCTGATATATCATGAGGGGGCATTTTCCTGGGAATTCATTCCTTTCCTCCTCACTGCCAACCATTAGAATGAAGCTCTGGGATAATGGCTTGTGTGTGTCTGTCTGTGTGTGTGTGGGGGGGACTGACTATCCCTCATGATGCTCTGGGGTCTGTCCACTGTCATTTTCTATATGAAGAAATGGATTTAGAGAACAGAAGGAACATATCTAAAGTCTCTGACCCAGCTCTGTCATGGTCTCTTCTCTCTCTGGCCTTCAGTGTCCCTATTTTACAGAACAAGATTAGATTCGATCCAATCTGAAGGTATCCTAGCCCTGTGGTTCTATGAGTATGTATTCTAATTCATATAAGTCTACTGGGCTTTCTCCCATTACTCTCCTGAATACTGAGGATAAAGCCATATGCCTACCCCTGTGTAACCTTGCTCCCAGGAAGCTGTGAGCAGCTAGAATGGTCTCTGTGTGAAAGAGGGTTAAGAAATGTAGACATAAGGAAGTAACTACAATGTTCCTGTGTATATTTTAGATGGTGGGCATTTGGTATTCATCTATTCCATGATCCTTGGAAAGTCACTTTGCTGCTCGGAGCCTTGGTTTTCTCATCTGAGGAATGGGAATGGGGCCTGCCTCACAATCTTAAAAAAAAAAAAAAAAAAAAACCTCTGAAAAGCAGAGATACGAACATATCAGAATTCTAAGACTGAAAGGACCACATCACACATTCCATCACCTGTATCAAGTGAAGACACTGGAGACCAGGTAAAGAATATGACTTTTCCAATGTCAAGCTCTCAAGTTCCCTGAATTCCAGTATTGAATTATTCCATATTTCATATATTCTTTATTTTGAAATTAGCATAACAGAATTGACTCATTAGTATTTAACATGGTTTCCAAACACCTTCAAAATATCCTGGAAATGCCACACTTCAGCATCCACATTAGAAAGGGACTGTTGTATGAAAGTTGTGCCAGGCCACCTAAGAAGTATATGTAGTCTTTGTATACATGCATATAGCAGTATATGAAGTCTGTGAATACATATATGGCAGCATATGTAGTTTGTATATGTATATATGGCTATATGTAAGTTTATATTTATACATATGGAAATATATGAAATCTTAGTATGTATATTCACACACACACACACACACACACACACACACACACACACACACATATATGCATATATTGTGGATGGGCCTGGTGCTGTTTGTATGTTGATGCTAATGTCATTTTCCTGGGACAGGGTTGAGGACAAGGAGTGAGTCATACTCAGGTGAGTTCTTCTGAACTAATGCCTTAATGAATAAAGGAGCCAAGCACCAGGTGAGTAATTGGGACTTCCAGGTTGGACAGAAGAAGAGAGGAAGCAGGAGAGAGGTCTTTTTGGACAGGGATAGCGTGAGGACAAGATGTAATTAGGATGTAATTAGAATCATGATTCGCCACCGTAGGATTTAGATTTAATAGTGTTGCATTTTCCTTCATGCAGTGGCTTGTCTGAGTTCAAAAGAGAAAGGTATGGTGGCAAAGTGTGCGTTTGCCTGAGGTGCACCACAGAGGTCATGGGGGTTTTGAAGCATGGGGCTGGTGTGGTAGTGACCCTCCAGTGGGAACCTAGTGAGCTGGGTGGAGATGTTTTTGGGAGCTCCTGGCCAGAGAGTCTCCATGAAATAAGAACAGGTTGGCCATTGCATAGCTGACCAGCCCACTGCGACAGGGAGTTCTTAGCATAAACATGGGAACAAGCCAGTTCGTTTTTAATATTTCCTGCAACATACATATATATTCATATGACAGTATATGAGGCCTACATATATATGTATGGCAGCACAGAATAAGCAGTATGTGTATATAGTGTTGTGTGTATTACAGTATATAAAGTCTGCATATACATACTTTCATAAATTATGGGTCTAGATTTTTTTTTTATTTTTTTTATTTTTTTTGGGTCTAGATATTTTTGAAAGATAAAATATCACTTAAAAAATTAAATTGTAGACATTGCTATCTTGGAGAAATTATTCCTACGACAAGGGTACAGGTCTCACTATCAACTGAGGCCAGTGTGCTTCAGAGATATACTGTCTCAGTATTTGAAGCTGTAGCAGATTGTTTACGCTGGCTTTCAATATACAGATCCTGCAGATTGGCTAAGAGTGATATTAATAATGGCAACATAGCCCATACAATACATCATACATTCTAGGCTTTTAACATGTTTACTTCAACTTAACCATTAATTTTCCCTATTTAGTTGAGAAAGAAGGTTGATGGGGGATAACAGTATTTACTGAAGGTAGCACAGGTGTGTGTAACAAGTTTGAACCTAAAAATCCTTGGTTTAAATATTGTGCTTTTAACCACTATGATATAAACTTCTAACTGAGTCTCAAATCATACCCAGCTCTTCATTCCAAGAACAGAGATGAGGGGCTGTTACCTGAACTTTTATCCAGGAAGTATGCCAGGAGGCACCTCATGACAGCCTGGTGACAAATCACCAGTACATTTTCTTGCCGTTCTAGCTCCATTATAACTGGCTCAAGTCGCTGAACCAGATCCTCATAGGACTAAAAAAGAGAGAGAGAGAGAGTGAGAGCAATAATTGGTAAGCAGAGGAGATGATGAAGCACATGGACCCAGAGAAGAAAACTTTGAGAGCCAGAACTGTTGACCCAACAGTATGACTAGGCAAATCTCTTGTTTCTCAGGGTTTAAGTTTCTCATCTGTTAAATGAACCAATCAGTAAGTGTGGGCTAAAAGGCAACACTATAACCCCCTCTATAAAATATTTACTTAACTGTACAACTGGCATTTCAAAAATAAGGAAAATTATGACCTGTAGTATTCCAAATGGAAAGATAAAAGAAAGAAAAAAGAGAAAAAAAGAAAAGAAAGAGAAAAGAAAAGAATAAGGCAATGGAGATGCCATAACTATCTTGGCACATTTGGCAATCTCATTAGCCAAGAGCTGGGGTTTTGGAAACCTTATAGAAATAGAAATTAAGCTAGGAGTTGGTACTCAACATAAATGTGAGACTGTCAGAGGACAAATCTTTATACCTTCAGTAAACGTTTAAAATACAAAAAGTCTGTCCACAGGAAAAAGGAAAATGGTAAGGGAAAAATGTGTCTTCCTATATTAGACTCTCACGGGAAAATATGAAAAGATTCCTGTAACAATTTATTTTAAAAGGCTGATGGTATAAGGGACATGTAGAAAGCCTTATATATAAACATCCTCAGAAACAGAAAGAAAGAAAGAAAGAAAGAAAGAAAGAAAGAAAGAAAGAAAGAAAGAAAGAAGGGAATAAAGGATTGGAAAGATGCTCAAAAGAGAGGAGGAGAAAGGAAAGAAAAGGGGAGACTAAAGAAATGGAGGGGAGAGTAGGGAGGAGGGGGAAAGAAAAGTAGAGAAAAGTGGAGAAGAGAAGAAAGAAGAGGAGGGGATAGAAATCAAGGAGATAGAGGGGAGGAGGTGAGCAGCAGGAGGAATCGAGTACTATGTAGACAAAAAGGAGAGAATCTTACAGGCAACAAAGATAGAAAAACTTTCTACTTAGCCAAAGAGCAAAGAAACAATAATGAAGCTGATAAGTGTGGCAACAATAAGACAAGGAGAGACATCTTTTCAGAGTGCTGAGAAAACAACAGTCACCTGAGAGCTCTCTATGCAATCAATTACTGTCAAGGCTTGAGGATGCAGCCATGGGACACGTAGATGAGAGGAAGGGTGAGAGTACTACTGACAGATGGCAAAGTAGAATTTCGATAGAAGAAGCAAAATGATCAAAGGGTCAGTAAACACGCAGTTAAATGACATATCAAATGGTAGTAGTGACAATGACAGTAATAGTTTAGGGATTAAGATTGAGGCTACATGAACATATAAAATAACATGTAAGTTAGGAGAAGGAGAGGAAGTTACTGAAGGTTGAAAGATCCTATATTATTTACGGCAACAGTAAAGACGTTGATTTAGGACCTTGTTAGTCATATATATATATGTATATATATATATATATGTAATATATATAATATATATGTATATATACATATATATATGTATATATATATATATACATATATATATGTATATATATATATATATTATATAATACTAAATGTTCCTCTTCTAGATTCTCCTTATCTCTCCATAACACTATATTTCTTCTTCCTTAGGGATGGGTACAGAGGAAAACAAGTAAAGGATGGAATATGGGGAGGGGCAACTAACTTTAAAGGCTTTTTGAAAAATAAACCCACATATAAACCTACTACTGTAGAAGCTTCTTAAACTACATAGATAAGTGACAGGAATTTAAATGGAGTTACCATATAATAAGGGAGACAATGTCTCAATTAGATATCTTATGTTACCAAGTAAAACTTCCAGTGCCAGAAATGGATTACATCTTATTGAATCATTGGACAAATGGGCCCCAAGGAACCTCACAAAACACTATAGGCTCTTGGTTATTCTCCACAATCTGATAGTAAGGCCCTATTACTGAAGAGACAACTTACTTAGTCATCAAACATGGAGAAATTGAACTGGTACTGAACTAAGCTTTACCCCTACTGACTAGTATCCACGGTGCCAGAAGGTACTCTGCACATTATCAGAGAAAAGTAACCATCAATACTTCCCAGCTACAAACCCTGTGAATTACAACAATGACTTGCCTGCAAGATGTACCAGTGCAATGGTGGCACAAACATGGGAATAACAGATTACTTTCTGGTTGAATTTAAGGCTTATTGTATGAGATGGAGCCTATACCTGACATACTAAAGTGTTCAAGAACCTGAGGCTAGATAGGTCATAGGCCTAGAGGAAAACAATAGTATAATATATATTATATATAATGTATATATACTATATACATAATATATAATTGTATTATTATATATAATAAGTATATATAATATATTTAGCAGACTCAATTATTCTGCTAAAGGACCACAGCAATAAAATGACTCCTATTGACATATTGCTATACTTATAGATCAGTGCCTCGTTCAACTCTCATCAGAAAAGCTTCTTTAGTAGATGACACAGAGACCCACAACTGGACAATTTGTGAGGGTGACAGACTTTGGAGCACTCAGTCCTAAATAGGATGTCTTCATCAAACCCTTCCCTTCAAGGCTCAAGGATATTATGTTGAAGAGGAAGCAGAAAGATTATAAGAGCCAGGGATGATGGATGACTCCCAGAAAACAGTGTCTTCTGAATACAACAGGGCTGATAACAAATCAGAGCTTAGAGACACTGACAGCATGTACAAGATCAGCATAGATTCGAGCCAGACAGGTGTTAGCACTGAGAGGGGTAAGTAGACATGTAGGCCTACCTCTAACCAAGAAGCTATTTGAAAATGGACTGGCAAAAGGGAAAACCAGTTTTCTCCAGTGGACTGTGGCTTGTATGTCAACCACACTTCAGAGCAGACCCTATACCCAGAAGTAGTTGGCCAACACAAAATGAACTCCATGTTTTTGTTTGTTTTGTCTTGTGTGTGTGAACTTTTTGTTTGGTTGTGATATTTCTGTCTTACTGGTTTTTGTTTTAGCTTTCAGTTTTGTGGTTTTGTGGATTCTTTTGAAAGGGACAGACAGAAAGACAGAGAGAGAGAGAAAGAGAGAGAGAGAGAGAGAGAGAGAGAGAGAGAGAGAGAGAGGGAGAGAGAGAGAGAGAGAGAGAGAGACAAAGAGAGAGAAAGAGAGGAACAACATAAAGTTGGGCAAGTAGGAAGGATCTAGGAGGAGTTGGGAGAGGGGAAAGCATAATCAAAATATATTTTAAGAAAAAAATCAATTAAAATAGAAATATAAAAAGTTAAATGTTCAAGTCAATTGTATAACAATACACAACAAATTATTCTGAGTAATCTTAAAGTACAATATTTTGACCTCATACCCTTAGTGGGATATCTTCAAAAACAGAAAGAACCATGATGATTTTGTTTTTAAGTTAAGCATAACCTCCACAAGAATCTGGAAACAGATTATAACACATATTGATGAAAAAAATCACCCCTAAGGAAAGCAAGAGAAAAATATAGTAAGCATAGAAAGTTCAAGACAATAGAATTAAATGTTCAAAAGTCAGTAATACCACTAAAAATATATGTGCCAAGCTTAGCATTCAAAAGTCATATTTCAGTTTGGAGTAAAAACAACAAAATCCAACTATAAAGTACTTATAAGAGACATAAATAAAATAAAAGTACTCAGAAAAGTTGAACATGAATAAATAAAGGTGAATCCAGCAAGTGGTTAGAAGCTACCATGTAGAGATAGAGTTGTGTTAGAATATATTTTAGGCAAATAGCATTAGGAAGAAAAAAAGAAAAAAAGAGCTTAGTCACTCTTAATAGAGGATCTGTAATTCAGTGAGAAGATAACATTGCTTTTGATTTGTATGCCTGTAATAACACAGCCTAAAAATGTATAAGGGAAATTAACATTGACTTTATAAAGTCTGTTCCGAGGATGAAGATGAAAATATGAAAGTGATTTGTGACTGAACATAACATCTACTGTTTTATCTTCCCAGATGTCATATTTTCAAAGGGTTTTGGATCAGAAATGGAGTATGACTAATAAATACATTAAAATGCAGAACTGTGCTAAGAAGAGGCTAGATTGAAAGCAATAAGCATTAATCTCATAGAGACACAGGAAAATTATAGTCTGGTTCATATGGTAGCTAAGAAGTTGATTAAACTAATAGCCTTTGTTCCTTGGAATGATGCCAACTGCTGAGAGAGCCTGGAGCTTTAGGTGTGTTGGCAACAAGATATTACAGAGTTCATGTATATTGAGCTATTTCAACTTGTCCAGTAAAATAATGGCAAATACAAGTCATTGGACAAAGTATGTTCTTCTAAAAACACATAGTGCCTATAATCAGGCAAATATGTAGCTTTTACAAAACAGGAGGAACTGGACACAGCATCTATCACTGAGCTAATGACCTGAATTTGATCCCTGAGATCACATGGTTAAAGGAGAGAACTGAGGCCCATTGGTTGTTCTCTCCTTCACAAGCATACACACCACCGCATGCATACTCTCACTCATTGAACAAGTGAACAAATGAATGAATGAATGACTATTTTTAAAAGAAGAGGAATAGCTTGCCTACAGCTAAGAACCAGAAAAGCATGTACCTTGACAGATGGCAGCTACTGAAAACACACTTTGCCCTGTTTTTAAAGGTATTTCCAAAAGTCTGGCAGTTGGTATGAGGATACAGGGGAAGAATCCTAGGAGCTGGGCCACCTCTTCAAACTTTACCTCTCCCTTGGGATAGCGGTAACGATATTTATCCTGATCCCGTAGTGCAAATTCTTCAGGGTAGTGTTCTTGAATCTCTTCATAAGTCATCTCTTCACAGACACCCTATAAAAAAGTATTTGTGGATAATATATTGAACAGGGGAAATCAACATAGCATTTCATACAGTTTAGGTGCCAACGAGTATGGAATAGTATAATACCTCAGTTTCTGGGAACATAATAGCTCCTGAGTTGTACTTGTTGCCTGGTTTGTATGTGCTTGTGAGGTGTGTGGCTTCTGTGTGTAAAGACAAATGGATGGGTGTGTTCAGACTAAGTATATGATATTTTCCTATGACTGCCTCAATAGTTCTATATGTGTACATTAAGTATAAGTATATGTTGCTATAAATATGTACAAATAAGGACTTGTTACTGTGTTTGTAAGCATGTGTATCCTGCTTATTATGTATGCTTAAGATATGTTTAAAGCCTTGTATTTGTGTGTATATGACATATCTCTATGTATATGCAGTAAACTTGTATTTTCTGTGTGTATGTACAGGGTGACTAAGCTTCTGAGAATATATCCATGTGGGTGTGGGTGAAGCTGAGGTGTGTATCTTCATGTGTATTGGCAGCATATATCCATGACTGTAGGCATTCTGTATTATGTTCCTGATATATATCTGTATCTATGTGCCTATGTTTGAGGTCTGTGAATTTGCAGTAATGTGCTTGAAGCTATGTATTAGTGGTATATATATATGTCAATGGTTTGCTCATCTGTGTCCATTTGAAATAAATGTATGTATATGATGTGCCTATATTTGTTTCTAGATGTCTATGCATACATGGTACAGGCATGATGGCAAAAGAATGCTTCTGTGACTGTGAATCGAATGTGTGCATCTGTACATACTTGTGGCAGGTGTCTGAAACTCTGTGAGCAAATACATTGCACAGTGGTGCTCTCCCATTGTATAGCCTTACTTATCCTTCCTGACCTGCCCTGAATTTTAGTATCACTAGAGAAAATGTACCCACAGATACTTCATAAGACAAAAGCTAGTAAATTGTTTAATGGCTTCAGAGTGGGTCTGAAGACAAATTCTGAGAGCTTCCAAGTCTACTGAGAAATACCCATAGGCAAGGCTATTGGTGCTGGTGGTAAAAAGCGATGCTGTTTCTGGCATTTCCTTAAATGTGAATTTCAATTGAACCCTGCTTGTTTGGTGCCCAGGGTCACTAGACTCCGGCTGATGCCTTTTTGGACCATCTACTAGGGAAAAGGAATACAACACTTACAACTTATGAACAGCTCTGCTGTGTCAGGCTTTCTGAATGGGCATTGCTCATGGGAAAGAAAGTACACAGAGATCCTTTTAAACTGTTCTCAGTCTTCTGTTCTGAAGCTCATTATGAGGCTTTATGCCCCCAGGGAAATGGCCATTGCCTTCTTACTTTGACTTCAGGCAACCCTGCTTAACCTCTCTGAGTTTTATTTTCCTCATCTGCAAAATGTAGAAGACAACTGCCTTCTAGAAGTTATCTAGTTTGGTTTCTCCTGCTGTGAGAAACAACAACCAATAGCATCTTGGGTAGGAAAGGGTTTATTTCAGTTTACCCTTCTAGGTGGTCTTGCATCATTAAGAGAATTCAGGATAGAGACTCAAGCAGGAGCAGAGACAAGAACCACGGAGGTAATGTGGTGTACCCTCAGGCTCGCATTAAAACAACTTTCTTATACAGCCCAGATGTATCTGCCTAGGGGTGGTACTGGCCACAGTAAACTAGCCCCCTATATAAATTAAAAATCATGTAAATGCACCCATAGACACTCCCATAGAGCAATCTAATGCTGGGCTTCACTGGATCTCCATGACACAGAACAGTCCCTTACATATAGTTGCTTGACAAAAGACAAAACAAAAAACATAAAAGGATTTGATGAACTAATTAGGATCCGAGAAGCAGAGGTAACCCATGAGGCAAGCCTAGAATTACCACCTCCCTCCATGCCAGGACACTAACCCTTTCCATCTTACCGCATCAATCTCATTCAGAGCCTTCCACTGTTCATAGGGGACACCTAGGGCTTCAGCTGTCTGAATGGTCCTCTTCATGTGACTAGTCCACACCTTCAGGGAGCTGATGCTTTGAGACCGAATAAAGTTGGCCAGGGCATAGGCATACTAGGGGAGAGGATGAGGAAAAAAAAGAGGGGTGAGAAAGGAAGACCAGAGGAGCCATCAGATCAGAACAAGGTCAAATCTCTAATGAATGGTGAAGTACTAATGGACAAGCAAGAAAATTTGGATTAAATATATATATATAAATTTATATATATTGTGTATATATATATATACACACAAACAAACCCTGGGACTATAGATCAGAGTTTGAGGTGCTGGGTTCTTGAATAGGCAAGCTTTAGAGAGGCTGATCATCGAATATAAGGTTACAGTTAAAGGATGATCAATGGATCAAATGTTAAGCTAGAGATTAATCAATGGGTACAAAGTTACAGTTAGACAGGAAAGTAAGTTCTAATGTTTCAATGCACAGTAGTGTGGCTATCCTTAAAATTGGTGTATATTTCCAAATCCATAGAAGATTATGGATATTCTCATTATGCACAACAATAATATACAATTAGTATGGAAATTATAAATTGTATCTAACAAATATGTGCAATCATAAAAGTATTAAAAATAAAATTCATTCTGGGCAGTGGTGGCACAAGCCTTTAATCCCAGCACTTGGGAGGCAGAGGCAGGCAGATTTCTGAGCTTGAGCCAGCCTGGTCTACAGAGTGAGTTCCAGGACAGCCAGGAAGGACTGCACAGAGAAACCCTGTCTTGAAAAACCAAATAAATAAATAAATACATATATATATATAAACAAATAAATAAAATAAAAATAAAACTAAAAATAAAATACAATAAAATAAAATAAAAGTCATATTCTTTCCTGAGTGACTAAGGATGAAAAGAAAGAGAAAAAGAACAAGTGGAATCATCCAATGATCTGCATCCTTTCTCCTGCCATTTCTGAAAATATCCTGCACTTCTAGGAATCTCTCTATATGTCTGAGGTTAACCAAATCACAGCATGGAGTTCTGGTCATACACTATCTCCAGTGACCCTCTTGCTACAACAGATAATAACCCCAGGGATATGCATGGATCTAAAGGTTAATATTCCTGTGACCATGGTCTGTCCTCAGATGGAGTCTACAAGCCAGGTTCATACAGGCATCGAAGCAGATTCCAGGCCCTCAGAGTGAAGTTCTAAGAGTAGAAGTGCCCAGAATGTGGTCTGAAGTATGGATTGAAGGATCTGATGGCATGATTTCTATTGCTTGAATGGAGAGCCTGGTACCCAGGTTAAGGGCATTTGCACATGCATTAGTATCCATGTCCCTGTTTTGGGTGCTGGAGTGTTAATGCTTTCAAGATTTAGCCACTCGGGGAAAGAAACAATGGCAGTATAGATGGGAACCACAAAGGGTCATGGGAGCTCAAAGATGCAAGGATACATGTTCCTTTTGTGCACAGGGTATTATTATTCAAACACATCATGTCCTAGGTACATATGCACAAATGGGCATAGGCACAAATTTGTATGGTAGACACAAGTCAGCAGTTAGTTCTCCCTTGCCTGGGAGAGTAAGAGAAAGAGAAATCTCAATAGCTCCCTTACATAGTACCCATCTCTGACCTCTCATCATGCCTGTAAAATGCAAACATCATTCAGTTATCCGGCTGTGTGTCTGAGCTGCATGAAGAGTACATTACTCCCTTGTAGACAGTAGGTGCTAGTTAAATGAAAACTATAGAGATTGGGGCGACTGCCCTTTATATCCAGCCTTGGTGCATTGTGCTGAAGAATGTGAAAATTTGGGTCTGATGTGTGCACATATGCATGTTTGTGTGTGCAGGAGGTACTCATGTGGACATGGCCACCTTTCCAATTGAGCTCTGAGCTATGCAGGTAAGACAGGGGCTAGCTATATCCAAGAAGTCTTGGAGATAAAAGTATACCTCAAGTGATCTCAGCCTCTGTTCTGGAGAGCATGAGAGATTAGAGTCAGGTCAGAAGGCATCTGGGACATTTCCTACCTATCCAACAGGGGTGCTGGAGCAAGGGAGGAAGGCCTGGTTTTCAGTTCTGCCTATGTTAGCTTGTACTGACCATGTGACATGAGACTCCTCTCTATTTCTGTTGCTCAGCTTCCTTATCCATAAACAATGACAGTTATGCCCAGTTCACACTGCTGATATCAGTCAGAAATTAAATGTGGAAGTTGATAGTACTGTGGTTGTGCATAGGTGTCCAATAAAAAACAGCAAGGGACTGAAGAGTTGGCTCAGCAGTTCAGAGCACTGGCTGTTGATCCCTGTACCCATAAGACAGCTCACAGGGATCTGATGCCCTCTTCTGGCTTCTGTGGACACCAGGCATGCAAATGGTACACAGATACGCATGCAGGCAAAACACATATAAACATAAAATAAAAAACAAACAAAAGTTTGAAAAAAGACACTAAGAGCTGGGCGGTGGTGTCGCACACCTTTAATCTCAGCACTTGGGAAGCAGAGGCAGGCAGATTTCTGAGTTCAAGGCCAGCCTGGTC
>NC_045030.1:143622484-143633164 GCF_008632895.1 Mastomys coucha | reverse complement strand
AAAAGAAAGAAAAAAGACACTAAGAACCCTAAGAACCAGAAGGGCCCCTCCTGTACTTCATTTCCTACCTATGCCATCCCAAAGTGATTTTCTCAAGCAACATGTGTGATAACAAGTCCAGGTAAAGGACCAGAAGCTGGGGAGTAAATCCCTTTATGAAACCGGTACCTAGGATGGACAGGTTACTATACTGCACTGGGAATAGGGACAGGCATGACCTGAGAAAGTAACAGACCAGAATAAGGAGAGATGTCCCCAAAGGCCAGTGAATCCTGGGATAAGGAGTGAACAGGGAGGGCTTAATAGGGGACTAGATCTTGGAGCAAGAGTTGGGTCTTGTGAGGGAATGGAAGAGCAAGAAGAGACAGTACGGTGGGGACAGTATGATTCCTCAAGTGGGGTAGGGGACAATGTCGACACAGTCATGGAGAGGAGGGATTCAGGCCAAGGCCCTCTGTCAAGTGTACTTGAGAGTTACCAGCAGGCAGAGGGACCAAGGAGGACAGCAAGGGGAGCAACAGCAAAGGACAGAGAATGATGGGGAAGATATCAAGCAGGAAGGGCACTGTGATGGAGCTCAAGAAGCAGCCACAGGTGAACAGCCATGAATGGCCGTGCAATTGGTCTTGCAGAATCAGTAGGTGTATGGGAGCTATTCAATGTCCGTGACAGGACTCATGACTAATGGTGGAAGAGAAGGACTGATCATAATTTGCTTCTTTCTCATCAAGGGCTACTTCTCCAAACCCAGTCATTGGCTACCTAGACTAGCCTAACCTACACACATGAGTCTCTGAAACCCTCCTTACCTGTTTGCCCCGAGCTGAGAGGCCAGAATCACCTCCAATGCGGCCTCTAAGGTTGAGTTCACTCTCACCATGTCGGCACAAGTAGATAGATCGGGGTGTGACATGGATGTTCATGAGGTAGTAGGCTGTACGGCTCTGAACGTGGTCCTGCACTCGATTTACCATGTAGCGTGTGCCCACGTCGAAGATCTTGATGTAGGACAGGTGGCTGGGCCAGACCCAAGCAGGAGCAAGCATAGCTTAGGTGCTGATAGTAGGAAGGGTTGATCCCAAGAAAAAGTCCCAACCACATACTCTGTTTACAATCCTCTGCACTCCTGCTCCTACCTAACAAGATGTTATGCCTAGTCTTGTTCTGGGTATATGACCTAGAAATTCTGTTCCTGACAACTCCAAGGAGCTGTTCACCAGCTACCATCTCTTTCTTCAGCTTGAGTCAACCTGTCATTTGACCTTTCCTGATCACAATGCAATTCACAAGTACTTCTATCTGAATAATGCACTGTGCTTTAGAGAGAGGTTATCTACCCTTTGGTAACAGTCAGAAACATAAATATGGAAACACATGGATAATAATTCAACATTCTTGTCACAAAACACAGTATGTTAAGCATTGGTGTGAAGGGATACAGAAATGGTCCAAAACATTACTGGCAAACTTGTGGTCCTAGCTCCAAGTTCCTAGTGGTCCCCTTAGTTTGTGCTCAGTTCTAGTAACTACACATTGAATAATAATCAAATACAATGGCTTGTCTCTGGAGGAACAGGGAGGCAGGGGAGAGGAGCAGGGAGGCAGAGGGGAGGATACCAATGGATACCAATGGATCAGAAGACTTAGAGCCATGAACTAAGACTTCTCTATCTTCTGTAACAGCTGTAAATCCTCTAGTTATTTAAGAATCTGAGAGAGCTCCATGAGAAGGGGAATGGGAACTGGAGTCATACAAGAGGCCCAGGGTCAATGAGGCTGCTGATAGTTTTGGTTTCAGAGAACTGTTTCCTTGATCTTCCTAGAGGAAAGTCCTTTATATCTACAGCCTCATCCTTCACAGCTCTGGGATCCATGTGCAGTGGCTCCCACAGAACACTTGCATTTGTTGAATTCTTGAGAGACTGGGGGATTTTAAGATGCATGAATCCTCATAGCATCTTCCATCACTCAATGAAGAATTCATCATGTAAAAAATCTGAGGCAAACAGAGAAGCAATTTGCCATAGATTGTATCCCATTCCAGAGATCTGTCTCAGACACCTAGAGCCTAAGAGCAGACTGTCTCTGATGTAATCTTGTTGCCTGGCTATTGTCTGTTCCTAACACTAGACCCTAAGTGGTGGCCTCACCTCACAGCACAACACTTTACCCATGACTTTTCAGTTCTTGTATTGCTGTTGTACTTGGAAAATTCTCTGTACATCTCTTTTCGTACTCAGAGCAAATTAGGCTCGCTGTCACAAAGTAGCTTTCATTTTGCTTGAAAGGATGTTGCTTGTTGATTTCCAAAGTTGAGCTCCTATATATACATCTTTTAAAAGTCATTAAAATATAATACCCATAAAAGATAGGGTATTTACTATCTCTAAAAAATCTTGGAGTACAGAGCTATATAAAGTCATTTATAGTTGCACAATACCAAGTTATTATAAAAGTTCATGTTCATCTCCCAACCTGTACAATTTAAAATAAAATATATAAACTATACTAATAAGGCCCTAAAATTGTGTTTTTATTTTTTCCACTTTTTTCTTGTTGTTGCTTTTAAATATTAACTGTCAAATAGCTGTAGGGATACTTTTCTTCTTATTTTCGAAGATCCACAATTGCTGATGTTTAGCTTGCTCTTTGAATTATCTATCTCTTCCAGACATTCTCTCTCCAAGGTGGGCCAAGTCCTCTGCTGTGAGTTCCTCCAATCATCTGGCTTACTGCTCCTACAACTGGGGTCAATTGTGTCCACACCACCATCTCCAATTACTGGGCATTCTAGCAAAACAGGGACAGCTTTGTCTCTTTGGTTTCCTTAGACTAATGGAGAAACAAATAAAGCTGGCCTTCTCTATCCATCTTCTTTAGGCCAAATGGACTCATCAAAAGAATAACAGAAACAAACAAAATCCAACAGTGCTCCTCTAGGTGTTCAGAGGCTTCTGCTGGGGAAGTCTGGAGGCTTTCTTAACGTCATTCTTTCTGTTCAGCCCCCTTCCTTCAAGATCTCTCCATTGTATGCTGTTAGACCACATAATACATTTGTAGAATTTGAAAAGGCCACACTTTTCTCAAAGCATAAACAACCCCATTCCATCACACGTCTTCCCAGGAGAAAAGGTATATCTTTGATCAGGGAGCATGTACAGTGAGTAATCTGTGAAATTAAACACAAAGGATGCACCCTTTGTGCTGAATGTGCAAGTCCCATCTGATTTCTTATGATACAAGGATGTCGAGAGGTAAAACCAGGCTAAAATTTTGGAAATGCAGGCATCATTTAATGTAGAATGTGTTGATGATTTGCTGTGTGGCTGCAGACAAGCCTTTGAACTGAAGCCTGGTTGTCAGTTTCTCAAACTATGAAATGACATACCCATAACCTTACATGTCCACTGAGTAAGATTGAGAGGATGCCTTTAGACTTCTTAGGGTATTAATGACCACTTATGCCTCTTTTCATACTTTGAGCTTGGCTCTCAAAGAATATTGGTAGCTAGAGTCTATTTTCATCAGAACGCATTTTGAAGATGGTGAGTTTCTTTGAACATTTTACACCTAAAGTCACATCTGCCTTAAACTGCTGGCCAATACTTTCCTATCCATAGCTGGTATTATGAAAGAAAAACATTTTAATTTTATTGCTTCTATATGGGTCTTTCTATATGGCAAGACTCTATGGAAGCTACCAAAGGATAGAACCCATCTTACTTATCCACATTTACACCTTCTGCAAGCAAAGCAAAGCTTCCAAGACTTGCTGGTTGAAGAGATACATGAGGGTAATGAGAGGAGAAATGAAAGGAGACAGAATATATGGTTAGACTTCTGACACACCTCTGGCTCATGATGGAAGGCTAGAAGTAGCTTTATCTCCCTAACACTCAGTTTCCTCCTTTTGGAAATTTATGATCATCAGTTCTACTGCAGCCTCCTTTATGGAAGTATTATGGGAATGTGATTAAAGAAAAAAGGGGAATGAATCTGCTTGGGTACCAAGGTACCGTCCACGTGAAGAGAGTAATTTTGTAATAACAGCAATACCCACAGAATAGAGGTATTTGTTTTCAGAGGGCAAAATCCTAACCTGCACCTACTGCATAGGAAGGTACAGCTCTACTCATATGAGGAATAACATATACTATGTATGATATCTCCAGGGAACCATAAGTAATTCAGATCTGATAAGGCAAAAGAGATGGTAGTGAAAGACAGTTTAAAAACTATATGATGTGGAATGAATATTTCCCACATCAAGGTAACACTGCCTCATGGAAAATTGGACTAGAGGGAGTCATAAAGACATATCAATGCCTACTTCTGATATTATAAATAGAAAAGTTAGGGCCCTTAAAAGGAGGACATTTCCTTAGGTCCCATAAGACATAAAAACTGGACTAAGGCTCCAGGAGGAGTTGGGCTCTTACCTGTCCAATTCCTCATCCAAAGGCTGGTAGTTGATCTCATAGCACTCAATTCTCTTTAGAAAATCTTCCAGAACCTTTTCTTGGTCACAGTCTACATAATCAGGACTGCCGAGTTTCACTTGCTGTGAGAAGGTGGGAAGAAGATAAATGTAGAAAGATAGAGAGACTCTGATATTGTACTTGGAAATGACCTTCAGAGACAAGTATCATCCACTCCATTACAAAGGCAAGGAAATAGAGTTTGACAAAGGGTTTTGCTTACAATGTTACAATGGATTTACTCCCAGAACACACATTGCTTAACAACAATTGTAAGAGGACAGGAAAGTATGATGCAGGAGAATCAGATATCATGACTTGATATCATAAAGGCTCTTGTGTATTTAGTCATTGCTGAGAAAACATGCATGCTGTCATTGGATTTCTCAAAGGCTTGCATCTTCTAATCCCCAAGATCGGCCTCTTCTCCTCTATTTCCCACTGCTCCACTCAATCACTCGAGCCTCCATAGGATCTCACTTGCTAGCAGAACTAAGCCTCTCTAACATCTCTTCTGAATAGCCATTTTCTTTTGCCTATGATCACTACAACTTTGTTACTGATTGCTGGTATTCCTTTCCTTTAAAGGAAAGATATTCCTTTAAAATTTTAATTCATTATATTATTATTTGCAGTTACATGTGTATTTTGTAGTATTGGAGTACATATGCATGCCATCGTGCGTGTACGGAAAACAGAGGACAATGTTGTGAAGTTGGTTCTTTCCTTCTACCTAAGTATGAATTCTGGAGATAGAACTCAGGTCATTAAGTTTGTGTGCCAAGTATTTTTACCCACTGAGCCATCTCCCCAGTTCCAGAAGGATATTTATAATGGGCACATTTGACAACAGGAGTCTCCTATCTAAATTCTTTCACTATTTTGATGTGCCTTTTGGGACCAAGTATAAACTATTTTAGCAAATAGATCATGACAACTCAAACTGCCTTTCACTACTATGTCTTTTACTGGTCTCCTATTTGGACACATATCTTGCCTCATCAGATTTAAACTACTTATAGTTCTCTGGAGAGATCATGTCTGGTATATGTTATTCCCCATTTCAAGTCTTTACCTGTCAAAACTCCTATGAATTTATCAGGATACTGCTGATACCTCTAGGGGCCCCTCCATTATATACCACCACATATAAGATGGTTTCTCCCTTACTGAAACTCTAATCTTGAGTTCTGTCTATATCTTTTCCAGTGTCCCTAACTAGACTGTGAGTTCAATAGAAGGGATTTCACTGTTTCTATATCTTTAAAGCTCACAATGGCTATCTAGGCATACAGTATCACTTGTACACCTGAATCAATAAATGGATGGATAACTGAATGGATAAAGAGGGAAAAGATCTGAACATGCTATATATCCCAAGAGACAGAAATAGGAATAATGGGTAGACATTATAGGGAGACAAATTAAATTATAGGGAGGCTACATTTTCTTTAAATGTTGAGTTGTTATTAGACAAATACTTGACTGATATTTTAACTACTCAATGAAAGGTTGAAAGAGATGGACTTTAAGTTCTCTTATACTCTTGAACTCTAGTAATTTGAAGGGGCATGGAAGAACAAAAGTTTTCAAGTGATCTAATTCTAGACCTTGCAGTTCAAAGACTAAAAGTAGCAATGATTCTGATGCAAAATATTGGGTATG
Source organism: Mastomys coucha (assembly GCF_008632895.1). Classification (NCBI taxonomy): domain Eukaryota; kingdom Metazoa; phylum Chordata; class Mammalia; order Rodentia; family Muridae; genus Mastomys; species Mastomys coucha. Next base: position 143,627,021 of record NC_045030.1, on the reverse strand, counting down.
ATATAGGACGTGGGCTTTTTTTGGTTTTTCAAGACAGGGTTTCTCTGTGTTGCCCTGGCTGTCCTGGAACTCACTCAGTAGACCAGGCTGGCCTCGAACTCAGAAATCCACCTGCCTCTACCTCCAAAGTGCTAAGGCATGTGCCACCACTGCTCAGCAGGACATGGGCTTTTGAGAAAGACATACAAGCCTAGAGTGCAGTCCTACTTCCATTTTTTTTTTCTGAGCTAAACTAGCCTTTGCCAACTCCACTCTTTAAGCCTCAGTTTCCCCTCTAAAACAGGGAAAGAATCTCTAACATGCAGGTTCATTGTGGAAAAAAAATAATGAAAGTCAAATTTAGTGGTTGATGTATTCTAAGGGCTCTATATATGCTGGCTTCGTGTAACTTTTTATAAGAACATTGTGGGCAAGGATGGTCAGGGAAGTGCTTCTTATACAAAGAGGGGTATCTCAGGGAGAATGCTTTCTTTAAGTTTATGGTAGTCTTTTAGGTATGACCAAGGCCTAAGACAAAAAAACAGAGGATTAAAGGTTGGGGAGATGACTTAGTAGGTAAAGAGCTTGCCACATGTCTTGGTTAGGGCTTTACTGCTGTGTATGTAAAACCATGACCAAGGCAACTCTTATAAGGACAACATTTAATTGGCGCTGGCTTACAGGTTCAGAGGTCCAGTCCAGTATCATCAAGGCGAGAACATGGCAGTATACAGGTATGCATGGTGCAGGAGGAGCTCAGAGTCCTACATCTTCATCTGAAGGCTGCTAGCAGAATACTGGTTTCTAAGCAGCTAGGATGAGAGTCTTAAGGCCCACACCCAGTGACACACCTACTCCAACAAGGCCACACCTATTCCAACAAGGTCACAGCTTCTAATAGTGCCATTCCCTGGGCAGATCGTATACAAACCATAACACCACACAAGTATGAGGACCTAAGTTTAGATTCCTTAAACACACTTAAAGCTGAACATAGTAGTGTGCATCTGTAATCCCAGTGCTTCTACTGTTAAAATGACAGGTGAAGATAGGAGACTACCTCAGAAGCTCAAGGACCAGCTAGCTTAGCACATACAACAGAGAACAAGAAGAGACCCTACTTCAAACAAGGTGAAAGGTGAGAACTGACACCTGAAGTTATCCCTGACCTCCACATATATAATATACAATGACATGTGCATTCCACATTCATACATGAACACACATACATAATGTATGTGTGTACTGATATATACATATATATGTGCAGATTTAAAGTGTAAATTAAATTAACACTTATCTTGAAAAGAATAAGGAAGAAAGGGAATTGGTGTTCTTTACCTTGATGTTTTCTGCAATGATGTCTGGGTCATTACAAATAGACTCAATGAAGAAGACCTATTAAGAGAAAAAGAGAACTTTCCATCAGGGGATTATGCTTTCTGGGAGCCAAACAGGATTACCTATTCTTGATAGCCCAAGTCACCCCTAGGGAAATTGGTAAAAACAATGCTTTCACATAATGGTGCTTTCAGGATTCAGACTTCTATGGTGCAGGCTGGCTATAATTGGATTGCTCCAGACTTCTGTTGGCTTTTGGTTCTTAAATGTTTCTCCTGACTTCATCCTTGCCACCTCAGTGTCAGCCTGTCAGTAACCATCTTCCATTGCCTAACCTGGCACCTCCCCTGTTCTGTTCTGCTGAATCTGAATCTGAAAGCTAGATGTTGACCCCATGGTATCCAAATTGGCTGCTCTAAGTGCCCTACTTTGGACTGCTTTGAATTTGGTCTTAGATAAGCATGGCTATGGTACTCTACCTTGTAACCATGTTCTTTAGCAAACTGCAGAATCAATGATCGTCGTTCTCTGGTAGTGTTGGTGGCATCAAAAACCTAGAGACATGTAATAAGGGAGGCTTACTCTCAGTGTAGTGTTGATACAATTGCATTCTTTATTCACTCTTTTTCTAAGTGGAGGGGGCAGAACTTAAAGAAAAAAAAGGGTTTGGAATTTGCTTGTGTCACTTTCAAAAGTGCTCCTTGAGCCCATACTATCTGCTCAGAAATGTCCTATACCCTATGAATGTGGGGTTTTATTAGGATCATTTTATAGGTCAAGTAACAAGCCTAGAAGAAGGACTTGCTCTGACAACAACCATGCTTAAATTTTTGTACCACTGAATAACTTGATGGGTTCTACAACCATATAATCTATCCCTGACACATATATATTATACCACCCTGGGAAATAATTTTTCCATGTTAGTTCTTTTGGTATCTAAAATAGAGCATAATAATGACACATCTCATGGAACAGTGTGAATTAAGTTATTAATATAAACAAAATACTTAGAATAACATCTGCCATAAATAAGCGCTTAGTACATATTATCTGCTTTCTATACTGACGATAGCCTGAGGGGGAAAATAGAAGATTATTTACCGCAACGTGACCTTCCTCATGGCTGAGATACTTATGGACATCCTTTAGGGCTGCTAGAGCACACTGCCTGAAAAACAGAGAAAGAAGAGAATCCCTACCTTCAGGATCAGTTCCCCTCAATGCAGTTCTCTTATGAAGCACCTCTCTGTTGAACATCTATACAGTTTGTCTACCCATTGAACATCTAGAATAGTGTCCTTTGTTCTAGCAAGGGGGTCAGAGTTGAAACTGGCTCTGTGTGTACAGCTTAGAAGCTGTACATAAGAATACACGCCCAAGAAAAGCTGAGCAATGAAATCATCATAGTTTTAGGGCTCTAACTGTGTGCTACTGGAAGTAAAGCTGAATTGGTTAAGGGTCACAGGTAAGGCATAGGGATGTGCTTTTTGAGTTAAAATGAATTCTTGGCATATGCAATACTGTAAGCACAGGTATGATAGTGATAGTGTACTTAGGTTTTCAGCAAAAGTATTTTTATTGGTTATTGGGATTTGTAGTGAGGACCCAGATAAGAAGTTCAGAGCCAGGTTGCATTTAGAAGTACTTCTAACCGCATAGGTAAAAGAGACTTTAAAGTTGAAGTATTGAGACTGCAGAGCCTGAAGAGGGCTGAGTTCATGAAACACTCACCTCACATGCTAGGGGAAGACATTTCTATGCTTGCTTAACAGAAACACAAGACTGGAAACCTTGGTAGGAAACGGCTATGAGTAGAGCAGACTGTCAGAAAGGCTGGACACAAGGGTGTTCAACTCATGGCCTAGGCTTACTATGAAATGTGGCCCAACACAAACTGTAAACTTACCTAAAAAAAATTTGAGAATTTTGCACTTTTCCCTATTCATAACTTGACTGAGGGGTTCTTGAGCATGCAAATTGTAGACAACTACACTATGTTGTAATGTCAAAAGTTTGGCCACGCTGGAAGCATGGGTTACTCTATACTACTCTCCTAGGCTAGGAAGACAGGTCCCACTCAGCCAAAAGGCAGTCCAGATACTTAAATATTGGGTACTTACTTTCTGATGTGTTGGGCCTCCTTATTGTCTGGGTGAAAGAATTCATAGTTCCTGTAGCTTACTGCCTCTCGTCGATACTGACCTAAATTAAACACTGAAAACAGAAAACACTAGTGAAGACGCTGGGTAGACTGCAGTGGCCAAAAGTATGTTCTTGCTGGAAGGAATCTCAGCGGTAAAAGGCATAATTTATAGCTGAAAAATGTACACATAAGACTTCAACTTATGGGTACCAGCTAATTTTTTCCCTCATATCAGTCCTGCAAAGTAGGGGTTAACCATTTCACCTTTACCAATAAGGAAAGTAAAGCTCAGACGTGTAAAATAGCTTTCACAGTTAATAACTGGCAATCTGAAATTCAAACCCAGATGTTTTTGATTCCAATCCATTTTACTCTATCATAAATTCCAACCCTTTAAATCTCCTATTCAATAGGGAAGATAAAGAAATGAGATGCAGAGAATAAAACAAGTTACCCAAAGTCAAACCCAGAGTGAATTAATAATATATACAGACTGGGTCTCCTGACTGCTGGTTACCAAGGTTATTTTGCCATTTAATATCATAGGGGAAAATCTAAATGTAAGTCTCTAAATAGCACTTTCCTGTTTGTAATGGAGAAAAAAACAGAAAAGGAATGGGCAAAGAAGATAATCAGCCAAAGAAACATAGTTCATAAATTCATTTTCCAACAAAAATTTTCAGATGGTGTAGGAGTTTGATTAAGAATGGCTCCCATAGGCTCATTTATTTGAATGCTTAGTCATCAGGGTGTGGCACTAGGCACTACTTAGGTGTGTGGCACTGGGCACTACTTGGGGGTGTGGCTTTGAGGTAGGAAGTCTCTCACTGGGGACTGGCTTTGAGGTTTCAAAACACAAGCCAGGCCCAGTGTGTTTATCTTTGCCCACGGATTAAGATGTAGAACTCTACCACCATGTCTGCGTGCATGCTGCCATGCTTCCCACCATGATGATAATGGATTAGAACTTTGAAACTGTAAACTAGCCACAATGAAATGCATTCCTTTATAAGAGTTGCTTTGGTCCTGGTGTCTTTTCACAGCAATAGAACACTGACTAAAACATATACT
>NC_045030.1:143608750-143622159 GCF_008632895.1 Mastomys coucha | reverse complement strand
GAGAGAGAGACAGAGAGAGAGAGAGAAAGAGAGAGACACAGAGAAAGAGAGAGACAGAGAGACAGACAGAGAGAGATTGATTGATTAATTTGTAATGGGGCCCTCAAGCAACTTATGCGTACAAAGTCAGACAGCAACCACCTCAGGGAAAAGAAGAGCTCCCAGAGAGTCCTTTAAGTGCTCCAACAGAGACAATATCCAACTATGCTGGAGAGTGAGGGGGAAGGAAAAGAAGGATCTGTTTGTAGCTAGCTTAGAGTATCTTAAAGGCAGAAGTATTTGATCAAGGCTTTTTAAGGATAGATGTCTTTTACTGGAGGGTATGAGGGTAAAGGTGGGGAGCAAAAATAGTATAGGTAAATGACAAGTAGGTAGATACAACTTAAGCAAAAGGTATAACATCCGCAGAAGGCAAAACTTGTTTTGAGAGAAGGGGTTAACCACTGTAGTTAGGGCCTGAAAAGATGGAATAGGTCAACTGTGGATAGTCTTAAACAGAAGTAAAGGGGTTTGGGTTCAAATCCACAGACGAATGGTACCATTGGAGAATACAGGTATTACCAATCTTGTAGTTTGAAATTGATTCTGAAGGCCTATGTGAGCAGTTGAGTTGAATAGACAAAATAAAAGGGGGATCAGGACAGAGACCCATCTGCCACTATGTCTCATGCTTCTTCATTGAGTAGAGGCTCCCTAGGTTGGCCATTCTGTATGAGAGTGGCTCCTTCCTGCCTTTGATTCATCAAATGTTCCCTTCTTCCTACAGGACCCACCTTAGACATATTCTTATCCATGAAGCTTTTGATGCTTGTCAGTCAGCAATTCCCTCTGTGAGCACCATCAGCACCCTGTCTGAGAATTTCTAGTCTAGCCCAGGTCTTGTTACGTATACCTTTCAGAGTCAGAACACTTCAAGGACAGGACAAGAGTCTCACCATTTTTATTACCTTCCTAATGCTTGACATGGGCTTTGGCACATGGATTAATTAGAGAAAGTGGATAAGGGGCAAGGAAGGATAAACTGGGGGGAGGGGAGATTTGATGCCTGGTGAAACTCCATGGTAGAATGCATGTTCAAACCCTAGCACATGAAAAGGAGCTGAAACAGAGGGAAGGCTTGATGGGAATGAGGGGGGGGGGGTGACTGGATAGATGGGAGAAGATACAGTACTCAGAGGGTTGCTTTGTGTTTGTGAGCCTTCTTAAGAGCAGATTTACTCTTAATATTAGTTTTTCTATGCCTAAAACCCAGCATGGTATTAGGCAGAGAAAATTTTTCATGAAATGTATGATTTATAAGACCATCATGACAGTTGTAGTAGTAGTGGTAGATGTGGTTTTAATCCTGGAAACAAGGATATGCAGCATTTTCAGGACTAAAGGTTTAGCCTTCTACCTTTCCCAGTTTTTAGTTAGTGGCCTCTAGTGTATACAGCAATGATTTCTGAGACATACCTTTAGTTGGTGTTCCTATCCAGTTGAGATAGCGCGTGAGCTTCGTAGAGATGTAGGTCTTGCCTCGAGCTGGTAAACCCACCATGATCACCATTGTGGGGGAATTAGTGAACTGTGGTATGGAGGCTGGAAGACAAAGAGATCCTCAAAAGCTTATCTCCACACTGAGAAGCTCTCCTGCCATTAGCTTGGAGATGGAGAGTAGGAAACCATATTGCTTCCATCATTCTGAGGGGGCGGGGCAAAGCTTTAAAACGGGCATCACAAATTTCCTTAGACTCACCAGAAAACTGAGGTTGCAGTATAGAGAGCTAACTTAAACTTGGGGAAAAAAAAAAGAGGCATCTGAAGAGGGCAATCAGACCCAGGCATTTCTTAGTTGATATAGAAACAGCTGAACAACACACCACTCATAAGAAGGTCCAGATAAAAATAACTAATGAGTTGCTAAGGCTGGTTGTGGGCCAATGGGAACCTTAGAAGGACTGCAGACATAGACAGCTTTACATATCTTTTTAATCTTCCTCCAGGTACTGACAGAGAAGATTGAGAAAAATCCTGAGAAAAGTATTGTATAAAATTCTGGCTTGGGGAGGAGAACAATAGCCATTGTTCACATTCTGCCCAGAAAATGTTCTCCATGTTCCTGTGGGGGAAAGTCTTACTATTAAGGGAAAGGCAATAGATTGTAGCTTGAAAACACTGGTGGTAACTTACTGCACCTGGCAGCCAATTCCACTCAAGCTAGCCCATCTCTCCTGGAATTCAGACCAGATCAATTTACCTTTTCTCACTTAGGAGGGAAAAACATTTCAATCTGCAGAAGGAAGGGGAACAGAAGTTCAACGCACTGATGAAAATTCCCTGAAGTGGGAAGAAATACAGAAAATGCACCTACTCAGCAGGAACATGAAAAATGTGCTAAGTCTACTCATTACATTTGGAGGCAAAGGACACTTGTGATGGTCACAACTCTGATACTCAAAATAAGATTGAGACTTGCTAACATTTAATAACTTAGTTCCTCATTCTCCATCACCAAGGTAAAGGGCTTCACATATGTAGCAGAGGATGATGGCCTTATCTGGCATCAGTGGGAGGGGAGGTCCTTGGTCCTGTGAAAGCTTGATGCCTGAGCATAGGGGGATGCTAGAGAGGTGAAGCTGGGGTGGGTGGATGGGGGAGTACCCTCTTTGAGGCAAAGGGGAGGGGAGGATGGGATGAAGGTTTGTGGAGGGGATACTGGGGAGGATATCATTTGAAATGTAAATTAATAAATTGATAATAAAAGAAAAACAAACAAAAGAAAGGCCTATGGAAGGGGGTGAAGAGATGGCTCAGTCCTTAAGAGAAATTGCTGCTCTTGCAGAAGACCTGGGTTCACTTCCTAGCACCATGTGTCAGCTCACAACCACCTGTAATCCCAGTCCCACAGTATCTGATGCCATCTGCTGACTTTCACAAGCACACACACATGCAACAAAGTACTCAGACACATACAATTTTTAAAGAAATCTAAAAAAAAAAAAAAGATAAAATAGCAGTGAAATGTATCTTTAAGAGATTCAGGAAAGCTGGATGTGGTGGTGCACACCTTTAATCCCAGCCCTCAGGAGGCAGAAGCAGTCAGATCTCTGAATTTGAGGCCAACCTGGTCTACAGAGCAAGTTCCATGACAGTCAGAGTTACACAGAGAAACCCTGTCTCAAAAATCCAGAGAAGGCAGGGAGTGGACTGTCTCCAGCGAACATCACAAAGGATAAGAATCAAGACCAAACAAAAAGACTGAAGAGAGAGAAACCATCAGAAACAGACTTAGCTGAACACTGAAGCAGGAATTATGAAACTAAAGATTTAAGCTGGGTATGAGGATTCTGTTAAATGCTTTATTTGAAAAGGTAATCACACAGGATCAGACAGCTATCTACCACTCCTTTACTAAAACAGAATGATTTCTGACAGCAATCTAAATATCTGTCCTTATATCCACAGATAGAACAAAGGAAAGTGCTTTTTGCAAATACAGAGACCATTACAGAAAATCACAACCAATCAAAATGCAGAGTCATGAAACTTAGTCCCAAATGCATACATCTTCAAAATAATTCTCTTACCTGAGGCTCAGGAAACATGGAGGGAAAAGTGGGCAGAAAGACTGTAAGAGCCATAGGACCAGGCAGTTTGCACTGAGACTGTGTCTCCTAGGAATATCAGGAGCTCCATCCAGGAATATTCACCAACATGACTGAACAAATATGAGCTGAACAATGATGACACCAATAAACATGCCAAAGTACACTATTAAAGACTATGAGGACTCAGTTCTACATAAAGAACTACATACAGGCAACTAAGGAATGCTGAGAGCGAGGGCACTATAATCTGTTAAAATGAAGAGTACACCAATTGGTAATCCAATATCAAATGGCTGGTTCTGTAAACATACATATAAGTAAAATTATACAGACTGAGAATATTGTTTTGAGGAATACACACGCACACACACACACACACACACACACACAGAGGCAATGAGTTTAAAGGAGAGTAGGAGGGATCTATGGGAGGATTCAGAGGTAGGAGAGGGAGGAAGAAATTATATAACTATAATATCAAAAATAAAAGAAAATTATAAAACTATTAGACCATAATAAGGAGTACAATAATGTACAGCCAGGTTACGATGTCTCCATTAGATTCTATCATCTGTACCACAGGAGGCCCAGAGTATTTCAACATGGTTGAAGCACAAGTAAAAGACCTTAAAACAGTCTTCATGCATTCCTTAAAGAGGAAATGAATAAATCCCTCTTAAAAATCCATGAAAACACAAACAGTAGAATGAAATGAATAAAACCATTCAAGATATGAAAGTGGAAATGTAATAAATTAAGAAAATCCAAACTGAGGGAATCCTAAAGATGTAAACATTGGATACGCAAACAGGAACCATACAAGCAAGCTTCACCAACAGAATATAACAGATAGAAGAGAGAATCCAAGGCATTGAAGACCTGACAAAAGAAATGGATACATTGGTCAAAAAAATGTTGTATCTGAAATTATCCTATTATAAAACATTCAGCAAATCTGGGGCACTATTAAAAGACCAAGTCTAAGAATAATAGGAATAGAAGGAGAAGAAACCCAACTCAAAGTCACAGAAAGTATTTTCAACAAAATCATAGACCTAAAGAAGGACATGCCTATTAAGATCCAAGAAGCATATGTAACACCAAATAGACTGGATCAGAAAAGAAAGTCCCCATGCCACATAATAATCACAACACTAAAAGAACAAAGAAATAATATTTAAAGCTGTAAGGAAAAATGACCAAGTAACATATAAAGGCAGACTTATTAGAATAACTCCTGAATTCTCAGTGGGGATACTAAAAGCCAAAAGGGCCTGGACAGATATGGTGAAGACTCTAAGAGACTAAAGTTGGCAGTCCAAACTATTATGCCTAGCAAAAACTTTCAATCACCATGAAAGGAGAAAATAAGATATTTCATGAAAAAAAAAAACAAATTTAAGTAATATTTATCTACAAATCCAGCCCTACAGAAGGGGCTAGAAGTTAAATTCCACCAAAAGAATATAACTACATCTAAGAAAAAAAGAAAGGTAATTAAAAAAAAAAAAAAAAAAAAAAAAAACAGACCTGGGCAGAGAGATGGATGGTTCAGCTGATAAGAGCATTGACTGCTCTTCCAGAGGTCCTAAGTTCAATTCCCCAAAACCACATGGTGGTTCACAACCAATTGTAATGGGATCCAATACCCTCTTCTGGTGTGTCTGGAGATAGCTACAGTGTATCATATAAATGCAATTAAAATAATAATAATAATAATAATAATAATAATAATAATAATAATAATAATAATAATCTCAATAAAATACTTGCAAACTGCTTGGCAGTGGTGTCACATGACTTTACTTCCAGTGCTCAGGAGGCAGAGGCAGGCGGATCTGTGAGTTTGAAGCCAGCCTGGTCTACAGAGCTAGTCCCAGGACAGCCAGGGCTACACAGAGAAAGCTTCTCTTGAAACTCCCAAATATCACAGGCATTACCAAGGCTATTGGTTACTCTCTATAACCTGATCATACTTATGTCACTGAACATTGAGAAACTGAACTGGTGCCCAACTAAAAGCTTCACCCCTACTGACTAGCTTTCATGGTACTAAAAGGTCCTCTGTCATGATCAGAGGAGGAAAGTAATCATCAATTATTACCCAACTACAAATCTGTGACCTATAGCAGAGACCTGTCAGCAAGATATACCACTGTAATAGTTGCACAAACGTTATGGGAATAGTAAACCACTTTTTGATTTGAATTAAGGCACACTCCATTACATAGGCTATATGACATTACTAGAGTATCCAAGATATTGAGACTAGATAGGCCATAGATCTAGTGGAAAACCTAATACTATTATTTTACTAAAGGTACATAGCCCTAAAATAAGTCCAAATGATAAACTGCTATGCCTACAGAGCAGATCATCACTCAACCCTAACAAGAGAAGCTTCTTCTCGCAGTAGAGGGGAATTAACACAGAGACCCACAACTAGATCATATACAGAGAGTGAGAAACCTTGGAGCACTCAGTTCTAAATGTGGTATCTTCATTAAACCTTTACCCTCAAGCCTCAGGGATCTATGTGGAAGAGGAAGCAGAAAGATTCTAATAAGAGTCAGAGGTGGTGAGCAACACCAAAGAAACAGTATTTTCTAGACACAACAAGACTAACTGATGAACATAGGAACTTACAGAGACTTTGAAAGCACCCAGAACACTCAAACAGGTTTAAGGCAGACAAAATCTCAGCACTGAAATTGAGAAGTGAACAAAATTCCTACCCCTAACCAGGAAGCTATTTGCAGTTGATATCTTCTGGAAATGAGATAAGCAGTTTTCTCTAATTGAATTGGGTATATCAGGCACACTCCAGGGAAGGTCCTAGGCCCAGGTATAACTGGCCAACATGAAATGAACTCCAATGTTTTTTGTTTGGTTGGTTGGTATGTGTGTGTATTTACATGCTTTCTTGGTTTTGTTTTTGTCTTGTTAGCTTTCTTTTTCATTTGTCTGTTTAGATTTTCGGTTTTAGTTGTTTTCCCTGGCTTTCTTTTTGAGACAGAACATGAAGTTGGGTGTGCAGGGAGATGGGAAGGATCTGGAAAATTGAGGATGGGACAGAATATCATCACTGTATATTATATGAAATGGTTTTTCTTAAAGATTTATTTATTATTATTTCTAAGTACACTGTAGCTGTCTTTAGACACACCAGAAGAGGGCGTCAGATCTCATTACAGATGGTTGTGAGCCACCATGTGATTTCTGGGATTTGAACTCAGGACCTTCACAAGATCAGTCAGTGCTCTTAACTGCTGAGCAATCTCTCCAGTCTGAAATAGTTTTAAATTAAAAATAAATATTAAAGATTGAAGGCTAGAGAAATTGATGGATCAATAGTTAAGAATATTAGATGTTCTTGTAGACAGCAAGGTTCAGTTCCTGGCACCTACATGGCAGTTCAACCAATTGTAACTCCAGTTGCAGTGGATCTAGCATCCTCTGGGCTCTGCAGGCAGTGGATATACATTAATAGTCTTTAGTTTTGCCTGTTTGCATTGTCTATGCACTACAGCATGTGACTTCATGTCTGGTGCTTTTAGAGGCCAGAGTAGGTGTTAGATCCCCAGCTTAGACTTCACTGGTGAGCTGCAGTGTGGGTTCTGGACCTCTGAACCTTGAAACTCTGGAAGAGCAGTCAGTGTTCTTAACTGCTGAGCCATCTCTATAGCCCTTTTCTAAATTAATTAACTAATTATTTTGATTTTTCAAGATAGCATTTCTCTGCGTGACCCTGGCTGTCCAGGAATTTGCTCTGTAGACCAGGCTGGCCTTTAACTCAAAGATCTGCTTGCCTTTGCCTCCAGGCAACACAGGTAAAACCCATACATCACATATATGCAGGTAAAACACTCATAAATATAAATAAAAATAAATTTAAAACCTATTTGAAAATAGATTAAATATTTTAAGTCCTTTATTCTAGCTTTTGAAAGTATAATATATAGGGTTAAGAATATAATTCAGTAGTAAAGTACTTGCCTAGTATCTTCAAGTCCCATGTTTGATCTTACATATTGCAAAATGAATGTTAAAATAAAAAATATGTAGTAATTATGATATATATTTCCTTTACAGTGTAACAAACATTACACCTTATTCATATCAAATTTAATACCCATAAATCAACCTTAAACAATTGCTCTCTCCCTTTCTTTCCTCAATCCATGACACCAACTCTTCTACTGTCAACATCTATAGAGGCCATTTTTATGATTCTGAATGAAATCATGTGGTCCTTGTCCTTCTGTGATGGTTAATTTCTGGTATCCTATTAATATAGGCAATTTTTATTTAAAATTCTTCTTGTTGTTGTTATTGCTGTTGTTTTGAGACAGGTTCTCTCTCCATAGCCTTGACTGTCTTAGAACTTACTATTATAGACCAGGCTGACCTCAAACCCACAGTGATTCACTGTCACTCCCTCACAAGTGCTGGGGTTAATGGCATGCATCACCATGCCTGGCATATTTAAAAAAATTTAAGTGGTTAAATATAATAAGAAAAGGTAGAGAAATAAAAACAATCAAAACAAATATATGTGAATGGGAAGTTCAATATATGTATACTTAGCATGTACACATGGAAGAAAGGAATGGGCAGAAGAAATATTTGAAGACATAATGGAGAAAACTGAAATATACTATGAATAGGAAATAGTGAGAAAAAATATAATGAACAGAAAACACATCATAAGATAGGAGGATTTTGGAGAGAAAGTTATGTGTATTTTGAAATAGGATCTCCCTAGGTACTCTGGGCTTGCTAGAAACTCATGATAACTGTTGCCTGAAGCTTAAACCACTTGGGTGCTGGTTTTGGATGTGGGCACCCCAATGTCCACCAAGATGATGAATTTTAACCCAAGAATATCAATAACCACTTTCAATATAAATTACCTAAGCACATCAATCAAAGACAGAGATTCTAATCCCAGATAAAGAAATAATACCTAATGCATACAGCTAGGTCTGATTTGGAATCTTCTTTTATCTATCATTGACTAAAATATAAAACCATAAAGGGATGTCTGCCTGAAGCTCTATATGAGTACTGAAATGCAAACATAGACATAAGTAAGAGAATGAGGAAAGAATAGTAGAGTTTGAAGGAATAATTAAACATGTCTAATGGAGGAAGATCATGGTCTTGAGATTAGCCTGGGCCACACAGTAAAACCCTGTCTGAAACACACAGAGGCTAGTGAGAGGGTTGAGTAAAGAGACACTTGGCACCAAGTTCAGTCCTGACCTGAACTCAATCCTTGGAAGCTACATGGTGGAAGGAAAGAACTGACTCTCACTAATTCCACATACAGATCATGGTATGCATCTCATCCCCAAATAAATAAGTAAATGTAAAATAATAATGATAACAAACAGGAACACCTAGACCACTGCAAAACTAACACTATTTTATGACTTTCAGTATCCTGAGCTTGAATTCAGTATTACATGAAACCCAGAAATGGACGTTGTTTAAATTGACAGTGAGTCCTTGAATAAAGAGTGTAGGTAAGGCATGAGAAATGGAAATAAGATTGCATACATGAGTGAAAATATCACTAAGAATCCCATAACTTTGTATAAAATACATATAATTTTTAATAGAATAAATGATAATGAGAAATAAAGTTTAGAGATAATGGGAGAAATCTTTTGAGGGTTTGGGGGTGGGTAGATTGAACTTCTCAAGTGTTCCATCACTGAGCTATAGCCCAGCGGCTCTTGGGTTTTTATTTATCTATATCTTTGGTTCCATAGCAAAGGAATCAACAACAAAGGTAGCTCAGAAGTGGAAGTGTTCCAGAAGGGAAGCTTAGAGGGATCAAAATCCTGTGGGATGAGAACCTTTTTGGAGTTTGAAACAGTATTAACAGGACTCAAGCAGACCTCATAGGAGCTTTTCTTCTTTAGCCTCCTTCTACATTGTTTCTAGAAGAGGTACAATCATTACAGTGAGTAGTTTCTGAAAAGAAGACAGAAAATGATAGCCAGAGACACTGGAAAGCACAAAAAAGAAAAAAAGAAGAAAGCATTTCTTTATGACTTGCTAGTGCTTTGATCCTAATTAGTATACCAACTTTGGAAACTCAACTACCTTTAAGCCTTCCATCCAAGACCCAGACAGATCATTTAGTGGTGTACACCGAAGACATGTCTAAATAGTATTTCTGTAAAAGCTCTGAAAAGTTCTCGGATGTTGGAAATATTATATACAGAAAACTAAAAACAAAAACCAACCAAACAATAAATTTAATGTTCCCCAAAGAGTTAAGTTAGAGAGCCACTATAAACACACCCACATATGAAGTCAAATATCCACTTCTATACAAAACAATTCCATCTCAAAAATTTTCTCTTACATAGCTGATTATAATTAGATCCAATGACAACCATCCTCAGGTCAAGATAACTATGATCAATATTCTATCCTTTTACTTTGCTTTTCCAGGATTTCAGACAGATTTAACTATATCTCATGTCAACTTCTGACCAAGCCTTTTTTCTCTTAGTACAATGCACAGATATATTTTATTTTATAGTGCATTTGAGATATGTTTCAATTGTTATATAACTCAATAGTTCTCTCCATTCCTGAGTAGTACTTTAGTTTGTTAACCCATCATCAATTGCAAGGCATCTTGGTTATTCCTACTTATTCATAAATTTTAATAAATTCATATATAATTTTATAAATATTTTTTCAATTTACTTTATGAAAACTGAAATTAATTGTTATACCTAGGAGTAAAAATGCTAGATCATATGTCAAATATATGCTAAAGAAAAGTACTAACTGAACTCGTTTCTTGTTTCTGAAATGCTGTTGGGAGGGAAGGTCTACTGGGAGACCCCTAGGTAAAACAGAGCACATAAAGTAGTTGTGTGTAATAGTTCTCATGTGACCCCTTGGGTGTTTTATAAATAAATTGTGACTGTTTTCTATCTCTTGCTGGTTCTCTCTTGCTTTCCACTTGGTTCACTAAAAGCCAGTTGTCACAGTGTTACCTTAGACGGGGCAACAAATGAGGGGACTAGCTGCTAAAAGCTAGTTGGATACTTCAATAATGATTTTGATAAACTTTATCACCTGAGTGAGAAGGACCCAGAAGAACCTCTGGACATCTTTGGAGTAGAACTAGAAAAGCTCATATTCAGTGAGGTGAGCCAGACCCAGAAAGACTAACATCACATCCATGCCCCAAGCTTCAAATCATCATATAGGATTATATAACCTGGAGTAAATGCAGAAACCAGAAAAGTAAGAATAGACCATTGCTAGAGTAGGGGAGAAATAGAGAGGGTCATAGCAAGGTTCAAGTGGTCTGATTGGGGAAGTAAGAAAAATGGGGGGAGGGAGCTTTCATTAGGGAGTGAGAAGGAGGGAAGAGGGTAGAATAGCAATAAGGATGACTTAAAAGTCATAAGGAATCATACTATTAACTACCTAAAAATGCCCATAATACACATAAGTTGATATATAAATATACAAATAGAGTTTAAGTGAACATTTCCCATCCTGACTGACAGTGTTCCCTCCAAGACCCAAATCTAATGAAACCCCCAACACCAGGCATGAGAAGCCCACTTTTGAGTTATTAATCAGGATTGTCCAAAAGAGTCCCAAAAGATTATAGGCTATTGGTATTGCCCTTGCTTGTCCCCAGAGATGGACAATAAGTCACGGTTGCTGAAAATGCCATGTATTTCAGATAGAGTACCCGGAGGCACCTGAGCTGGAACTGACCTGAATGCTTCTTTTCTGAGGCCTAGATTTTATGGTATTAGAGGGAGTGTAACAACCAACAATCTTACCCAGCTATGATAGCTATGAACCACAACAACAATCAGCATGGCATGATAACCCTAATGGTGCAGTGACATTTATACCTTGGTGGTAACAAACAGCTCTCTAATTGGACTTAAGACCCATACAAGAGGGAAAGCCTTTTACTGGAAACTTAGCCAACTACTCAGAGCTAGTGAAGTTATAGATCTTGGAGGAGAACCTCCAACTGTCACTTCATTAAACTAGCATAATATGTAAGTACATTCTAAATATTTGTCCTTATGCCCACAGGTAAGTATAGTTCTCATGCCTCATCAAAGAAACTTCTTTTTGCAATACACACAAAATTATAACCAATCAAAATGTAGAGCTGTGGAGTCCAGTCTCAACAGACATGTCTACAATACAAATCCTACACCTAAGGCTCAGTGCTCTTTGAGGAGGTGTGGGGGTGTTGTAAAAGATAAAGGATTAGTTTTCTGTGAGATTGTGTCTCTTAGGAAAGACAAAAGGTATACCATAAAGTCTTACCAACGTGACAGCCTAAACATGACCTGAATAAGGAAGGACAACAGTATATTTGCTAACATGGATGGTGGGAAGCCCCACAAGGTTTCAACCACACAAACGACTACAGACAGACAACTAAGAAATTCTGAGAGTGGTAAAAAAAAGGCTTCCCCAAAAAAGATGACACCAATTGGCTGTCCAATGGCAAAAGGTCAGCCTTCAAAGTATACACAAAAGTAACAGTATACAGACTGAGCAGGTTGTATTAATGTATCTACAAATATATATGTATGTATGTACACACATACATATGCATGTAACAATAACTAATGAGAAAAGGGCCATGAATTTCAAAGAGAGCAAGTAGGGGTATATGGGAGGGTTTGAAGAGAGGAAAGGGGAGGAAGAAATGATATAATTATAGTCTCAAAAATAAAATATTTTTAAAATGAAGCAAGGAGAAAATGAAGTGAAACTAAGAAAACCAATTCCACTTATACTACCATAAAAATTAAATAGATGAATACAAAAGTATACTTTGAAAATTACAAAGAAGAACAACCTAAGTAAATTAAACAGCTCACAAAGCCAAGACTTAATACCTTTAAGATAGCAATACTCCCAGGCTGATCTACAGATTGAATGCAGCCCCTTTGCAGAAATAGACCACTCTGTTCCAAAAATACATATGAAAATGCAAAAGATATAAAGTAGCCAAAATAATTTTGAAGATCAAAATTGAAAGACTCATGTTTTAAAGTTTCAAAATTAACTATACGCAAAGTTTACTATATGTTAAAGTATAGCAATGAAGACTAACTAGTGAGGGCTCAGTATGATTAAAAGCCCAAAAATAAATCATTTAATTTATAGTCAAGTGAATTTCATTAATGGTGTCAAAATGATTCAGTGTGGAAAGAAGTCTTTTCAATAAATTTAGTTGGGATGACCTAACAGTCACATGCAAAGACAAGATGAAGTTATGTTACAGCTTTATACTGTATGACAAAATTATTTCAAAATGGAAAAAAAAACCAAAAGTACAAAATTCCTAAAGTAAAACCTAGGCACAAATCTTTGTATACCTGAATTAGAGAACAGTTTCTTTAAAACAATATATAAATGGCTAGCAAGAAAAGACTATTGCAAACAAAACTGATCTGAAATATGCTATGTAACCAAGGCTGTCCTCAAACCTGTGATCCTTCTGCTTCTTTCTCTACTGTTCAAAATTAATGTTTGTATTTCAAAGGACCTTGTAAAAGCCAGGATAGTAGAATAAACCTGTCAACCTAGCACGAGGAAGGTAGAGACAGGAAGATCAGGAATTCACGGCCAGCTTGAACTATATGGCCATTTAAATAAAGGAAAGAAAAAAAAGACAAGATACTATAAAAGAAGTGAAGGCAAACATGGAGTTTCACATCTTTTATAATAGTACTACAAAGGCTGAGGCAGAAGGAGTTCAAGAACAGACTAGACTACTTAGCAAGATCCTATCTC
>NC_045030.1:143605861-143608404 GCF_008632895.1 Mastomys coucha | reverse complement strand
AAAAAAAAAAAAAACCAAAACAAACAAAACTGAAAAACAAAAACAAAAACAAAAAATCTGACAGGCAGAGAAATAGCTCAGTTGGTAAAGTATTTGCCTATGATGATGAAACTCTAGTATTGTATTCCTAGAACCATTTAAATTTTATATTGTGGCTCATATTTGCTATCTCAGTATAAATTAGGAGATAGAGGCAGGAAAATGAGAAGTTCAAGGTCAACCTTGGCTAGTTCAAAGAGGATAGTAGGTATAGAAGAGAGTGAAGACTCCCAAGGTAATGGGCCAGTAAATATCTTCAACAAAATTAGAAGAAAACTTCCCTAACCTAAAGAAAGAGATGCCCGTGAACATACAAGAAGCCTACAGAGCTCCAAATAGACTGGACCAGAAAAGAAATTCCTCCCCTCACATAATAATAAAAACACCAAATGCACTAAACAAAGAAAGAATTTTAAAAGCAATAAGGGATAAAGGTCAAATAACATATAAAGGCAGGCCTATCAGAATTACACCAGACTTCTCACCAGAGACTATGAAAGCTAGAAGATCCTGGGCAGATGTCATACAGATCCTACGAGAACACAAATGCCAGCCCAGGCTACTATATCCAGCAAAGCTCTCAATTACCATAGATGGAGAAAAGAAGGTATTCTATGACAAAACAAAATTTACACAATATCTTTCCACAAATCCAGCCCTACAAAGGATGATAGATGGAAAACATCAAAATAAGGAGCAAAACTACACCCTAGAAGAAGCAAGAAGGTAATCTTTCAACAAACCCACACAAACCTAATTCCACCTCTTACAACAAAAACAACAGGAAGTGACAATTACTTTTTCTTAATATCTTAATATGAAAATTAATATTACCAACATATCCTAATCGATTAAAATCTAAAAATAAGAGGAATTAGAAATTTGTTGACTGTCATCCAATGGTCTTCTAATTTGGTAATTGGAGAAATAGGTCCAATATTATACAATCCATATACACTTTCAGCTTGTTTGTATGTGACAGTGTCTTGTTGTGTACAACATAAGGGTCTTGAAATCTTGCCTCTCCTATCTCACCCTCTCTATTAGTAGTATTGTTTATTTCATGTTTTACACTGCACTATGGTTTTCAAAACAGCTTACACATTTTAAAAGTATTTAAATAGCCAAAAGGAATGTAGACAATTAAATTGGGAGGGGGTTTGTAAGAGAACAAGAAAGAGTGAGACTGAATGCTTTGCTTGACGTTTGTAACTCTTGTATCAAGTTACCACAGTAAGAACCAAGATTTTAAGCTCTAGTAAATATAAAACAAACAAACAAAACAGTTTATATATTTATGTTCATTTAAGAAAATATTAGTAGTGATGTATGATTTGAAATATACAGTTAATATGTTTGGAGCTATTTAAAATTTATATTGAGAAAAACATGTATTTTCAGTATTGCTGTAGACAAACATCTATATAAAACTGTTAAATTGATTGTTGTTTTATATCAAACCACTTTTATAATACTCATTTTTATTGTTATAATATTTTATAAATTTTAAAGACTATGACAAAAAAAGATATTGTAGGTATTGAAGGGGGTCTCTGGGAGGAGTTGGGCTACAAAAAGAATGTGATTTAATTCTATTTATTTAGAATTTTTTTTAAATGTTAATGGATTCAGATAAATTGAAATCATGTATCATTTCTCATTATAATGCAATAAAACTTAAAAAAAGAAAAAAGAAAGAAAACTTATGTTCACATAAGTGAACATAATATTCATGACAGCATTATTCACACTACTCAAAAGTAGAAACAATCAAAATGCCAATTACCATATGAATATATGTACAGAAATCGGTGTGTTCATAGAAGACAATATTTGTCTATTAAAAGCTATAAACACACTGTAACAAACATTAACGTTGAAAACATTATGTACAACAAACCAGACCAAAGACTAAAGGCCACATTACTTTCCATTTCTATAGAATGCTTCAAACAACTAATCCATTGAAATTGAGAGTAGATTAGTAGTTGCCAGGGGTGGAGGGAAGGTTGGAATGGGAAGGTACTCTTAAAGGATATAAAGTTTCTTTTTCTTATAATGAATTTTGAAAGTAGAGAGGATGATTTGAAATGTTCCCAATACAAATAAATGATAAATGTCTGAGTTAATGAACAGTTACCTTAATCTAATCATTCATACTGCACACATATATTAAAATATCATTAAAACATATACAATTATGAATTAATTAAATCTTATAATATTTCTATACTTTGAGAATTTCATACATATATACCATACATTTTAATCATATTCAGCCCCCAATCCTCCAAGGTCCCTCCAATTTTTAAATACTTATATTAAATATGTATTAGTGGAATTAGGGATGATGGTTGTACAACCATATGAATATATTCAAAACTATTTTCTTGTATACTTAAAGATGGTGAATTTTGCTGGGCAGTGGTGGCGCAAGCCTTTATTCCCAGCACTTGGGAGGCAGAGGCAGGTGGATTTCTGAGTTTGAGGCCAGCCTGGTCTAC
>NC_045030.1:143584553-143605660 GCF_008632895.1 Mastomys coucha | reverse complement strand
TATGTTATATGAATTCTTTCTCTATTAAAAAATTTTACTGTGTGTAATGGCACATGTCTTGAGTCCCAGCACTTGGGAAGGAGAAGCAGGTGGATCTCTGTAAGTTCAAGACTAGCCTGGTCTACATAGCAGGTTCCAGGACAGCCAAAGCTACATGATAGAGAGACTGTCTCAAATAAAACAAAATAAAACAAATTTTAAAAAGGAAAATTTATCAGGTAAATATTAAACATAGTAAACTGAGTATATATATTAATATGAAAGAAAATTGAGATTGTAATGGAATATAACAATAACTAACTTTTGATATTATCAAAGATATAACAGTTGTAAATTTATTTGTAATAAGGTGGCAAAACTAGCAAAATGATTAGGTTACTTTAATACATTTTCCACAATGATTGGCAACCCAAACTCCAGCAGAATATTGGGACACTTTAGCCAAACTAAGAAGCAAAACTTAAGATAAATGCAACACATATGTAAAATATACCCTCTTTTCAAGTACCTAGAGAAAAGTCACCAAATGCTCCGTAAAGCAGATTTCTTTCTTTTTTTTTTTTTTTTTGGTTTTTCGAGACAGGGTTTCCCTGTGTAGCCCTGGCTGTCCTGGAACTCACTCTGTAGACCAGGCTGGCCTCGAATTCAGAAATCTGCCTGCCTCTGCCTTCCAAGTGCTGGGGTTAAAGGCGTGCGCCACCACCGCCCAGCTATAAAGCAGATTTCAAGGACGTGGGATCATACAGTTTGTTTTTGTGCAGGAATGGAATTCGAGTGGACATGGCAATGACATTGACCTATCTAAACAGAAGCTGGCTCAAGGGCTGGCACTAACTCCAAGAGGTGTCCTGCTGTTCCAGGCATTAACCTCTTAGCTGCTCCATGACAATCCACCGGGTCCTAGTTAGTGGTCCTACAATACAGACTGAGGCAATGATGACAACTGGGCAACTGGGTGAGTGATAGACTAATCAAGTCTATGGTAAAGTCAGTTTATCAAATGGTCTGTAAAGATTTATTCATACACAGAACACAAGACCTGCTTAGTAGGGGCCAACTATAGATCAGAAAGGGAGAAAGCTTGAAAATAAATGAGATGAACATCTGACTCTGTTACTTAAACAATATTCAAAGAGAACAAGCTATGAATAACCACTAGAAAGATAATTAAGCAAAATTAAAGACAGGAACAAACAAAAAATGAAGCTTAAAAAAGGCTATTTTTTTTTTTTTAGAAAATCTAAAAACTGATAAATTGTTAACAATATTTGTAAAAGGAATAAAACAGAGGTACAAGTGAACAATGTTGTTAGAGAGTATATTGTGTGAAAAGTTTTTTTTCAATAAAAAATAACAAATAAGTCTTAACATATAACAAGAAAACAAAGATTTTTAAAAGATGCACATACAAATATTACATCAACTTAAAAACTTGCGAAATAGAAAATTTCCAGAAAATCGTTACTTAGTAAGTCTAAGTAGCTAGCAAACAAACAAACAAAAAAATCTATAACTTTCAAAGAAACTGTAACAGTTAAATGGTTTCAAAGACATACTGGGACTAGACTGTTTGATCTGAAAGTTCTGCCAAATATTTGAGGAACAGATAGTTCTGGGACAAACTTTGCCAGAGATGGAATGAAAGAAAATAGTTCTCACTTCATTGCACGATGTTGGTATAACCTTGACATCAAAACCAGAAAAGGACAACATGAGAATAGAATCTCTCCTGAAGAAAATATTCAAGTACTCAACAAAATTTTAGTGAACTAAAGTACTAGAAGTACTTTTATGCGCTAGGACTGCAAGATTAGCTCATAAAAAAAGGAAAAAAAAAAACCATGTAGCACAAAAAAGTTAAAGTTAAAAAGAATCATGCTGTAAATCACTAGATATAGAAAATATATTCTATACCTTTATTTAAACACCAACTCAGTTTTAAAAAACTATGTCAAGTCTCAAATAAAAAAGAACTCCCTCATTCTCTTAAGAGATATCTGTAAAAAAAATCCCAACATTTAGTTACTCAATGATCAAACTTGAAAATAAGTTGCTTTGAAATCATGATCAACTTATGAATACACACTATTAACATACTTTTAACATTACACTGTGTGTGTGTGCACGTGTGTGCACTCATGTGTGGATGTCTATGTATGCATGTTCTAGAGGTGGGGGTTCTTAGCAATATACTAATATAAGAAAAAAGATATTTAATAATCATAAGGATAAAGATTGCTGGGAAAAAGTAAAAGCTATAGTTTGCACACAAATTATCAAAACTAATAAGAAAATTTACTATGTTTGTCAAATACAAATACACTATAGAAATATACTATACAAAATCAATCATATATATGTGTATATACATATATATAGCATCAAACTACTATAAGCCACATGTTTCTACAAAAGTAATGTTTATAGTAACAATTTAGTTATTCCCTAAGGAGTATCTTGGGTACATAGAGCAATGGCAAAAGTAAAAGCAGCCAAGTGATTTACAGAGCATCTGTTCTGGGCCAGGCTCAGGACTTGATGCTGGGTATGATGGTGAATAAGAGCAGGCAGCTATGCTTTTGTTTACTAAGTGCATACTATGGGATAGTCATTCTTCGTAGCACATTACCTGCTTTGGTTTATCTAATCTTTTCAACAGTACTGTTAACAACATCAGTTTATAGGTGAGGGAACAGAAGCAAATCAAGGTTAATAGGCTTGTCTAAGTTTCCAATACAGGAGATGGGACTTAGAGTTACACAGCCTTAGTACTCTTATGTACAATTAAGGAATGTGGAGCTCAGATTTAAAATAAACATTTTTTTTTCTGTTCTGTGGGGTGGGGATTGTTCTTGTATTGCTTTTGAGATGGAACCTTGCTATTTAGCCCTGGATAGTTGAGAATCTACTGTGAGGCTAAGACTAGTTCTCAAAATTGCAGCAAGTTTCCCTGAATCTTCCTCCTGAGTATTGGTCATGGCCAGCTCTATTCTGTATCTTCTATATGACTGCAAAGTCATTAATGCATATTGCCTCTCCAACTTGAAAGGCAGATTTCTCAAGAATATAAGGGTTCTCACTCTGGAAGACCTATGTACACAGAACCTCATTCTATCTCATCCAAACTTCTTTACCTCCAGATGAGTAATTAGAATTGCTGATGGAGAGAATAATGGAGAACAGGAGTATGGATTTTTGTCCCCCACTCTGCTGCTTCTATACATATCCTTCATCCTACGTATTAATCTAATATCCTACATCTCCCTGAAAGTGCTATGATTGCTTCCCATATGTATTAGGCCTACCCTCCTTTAACATTAAGAGTCTGGCAGCTTCCTCAGCAGTTGTTTGAGCTGTCCGAGTCCTGCAGGCCACAGATGTCTTATCTCTAGCCCCCTTCTGGTCTCTCAAGCTGGGCTGGAAACACCTTGCTGCATGATTATCCCTGCTTATCTATGAGAAATTGTATACTTTGGTTTCAAAGCCTATTTATAAGCTTTGCTTCCTTTGCCTCTGTTCTTCCTTAAAATTTCAAAGGTCTGAGCTTTGAAATAAAGCAAGCAGGTCCTCAGGAACAGACCAGGCTTTGCGACACCGTCTTTCCCCTCAACTGCGCAGAACAGCAAGACTATCCTTAAATGTTAAGGCAATGTACTCAGTTGTTTCCAGCCAGGGCAGGTACAGACTTATTTTTAAGCGGTTCATGAAAGAGGAAGGGCAATGCTGACCAGTGACATGGTAGTATTGTAGACTCAGCACCTAGCCTCCGAGACACCATGCCAGGAACCATCACCTTCTTTCACCCTGGCATAAATTAAACAAGACCTGTTTCCAGATCTTTCATAAGAGGAGCTAAAATAAAATATTCTCGGGTAGTACTACACTAGGACACTCACATACATTCCAGACAAGAAGCCCTCTGGCAATTTCTTGAATAAAGAGAGACAGCCCTTAGGTCAGGGGTCCCCATAGTTTGGGCTCTTTTTTATCTAAGCCTCAGTCTTTGTCTTCTCTACCTACCTTTCTCTTACTTCCTTATCCTTTCTAATATTAGCCTCTTGTCATAAACTCTAGCAATTTGTTCAATTGATCATCTATTCTAACTTTAGTGTGAGGGTAGGAGTGGATGAGGAGTACCGTTTTTTCTTCTAGACCCACCCACCACCACCACCCACAAATTTCAACCCCCACTTACAGCCCCTTCGCCGCTGCAGCAGGCTGCTACTGCTGCTGTGTGGAATCCAGATCTTCTGTAACCTGGTTTGAGTGAGTTCTCCCATCTCTCGAGACATCTTAGGCGTTGCAGCTAATGACACCAGAACTCACAAGGTATTGGACCTCACTTCCTATGTTCCTAGCTGTCTTGTCTGTTGCCGTGGCCACACCAGCACGTGGGCAGGGCTGAGACGGGGATGCACTGGGCTTCTGAGCCTCTCACGGGTTATCTCCAGCTCTCTCTTTTTCTTCTGCTCCCAGATGTACAAGTGGGGATGTGGGTGCTGAGAGTCAGAGGCTGAGCAGAAGTCAGCAGAGGCCTCTGAACTCCGAGGGCTATGTACATAGCAGATAAGTTGGAGCCCAGCAAGGAAGGCAGCCAGGAAGACAGCCCAGGTCTGGCCAGTTACTTCCCGCCAATGAAGGCAGGACTAGTAGAGTATGCAAATAAAAGACCAAAGATCATGTGCTTACATCCTGTGTTGTGTGGCATGACAAAGGTGATGGAGATAGGACTAAGCTTTGAAATTAAAAAAAAAAGAAAAGCAGGCCTAATTAGAATGTTAAGCTCTAACTCAGAAACAGAGATTCATTACAAGGGCCCCCACAACAAAACCACAAACATAATATTCCTAATTCAAAATGCAATGTTTTGAGCTAGCAATTAAAGGCTCAAACTAGAAGTAGACTTTCACTGCCTCACCGCTCACCCTATTCAACAAGGCACTGTAAAACTTGTCTTTCCCTAGAGTCTGCTCCCTGTCTCTCCACGGGACCTCTCCCTCTTAAAATGAGCTGTCCTGGGCACTCTAAAGAGATTGGCGCTATCTGATCATCTTTATACTCTCTCCAGCCAAGGTTAAATAAATCAGAGTAAATCTGACACCTTGGGAATAAGAGTGAGGGCAGCCATTGCTGGGCAGAGAGCCGATAAGTAAGCATAGTTCACATGGTTGCCAATGCTGAGATGACCCAGCACTAAAGGCATCATGATCTAATTCAAACCCAGGCTAAAGCTCTTCGAGCCAAAGTGTTGGGATGGGATCTTAGGAGAGGTGGAAACCATTCTGAGGAGAGTATGAGGAACAAGAGGCAATGGCACAAATAATAAAGAGCACAAATCCACAGGCCAGAGTCATCTCTTCCAGATGTCTCCCTTTTACTTGTCCCCACTCTTATTGCCATTCCCCCAGTTATTTTGAGACTTTTATCTGTAGAATTCATGCAACTGCACGGCTTGCCTGGAAGATGTCCAAGTGCCCTTTTACTTCATTCTTTGTAACCTTCCCACCCCCAGCAAACCTCCAGTGATTGGGTATTAGGAAGCTCAACTTTCTTCCACTGAGCTGGCCTATGCAAGGGCAATCTCTCGGGAAAAGAAATCTCCAGCCCCTGCCCTCAAATGCTCCCAGTTCTACTTTGCCTTTTAAGACACTTCCTAAAATATCTTCTCAGAACCTTAGTCTATACAAGGGTTAGATTCACTCCAGTTGCTGTGCATACATCATATAAGACTTTCAACATCAAAGCCTACCTATCTCAAGAAGCCTACTGAGGCAATGGGATACAGCAGTTAAGAACAATGGAATTCAGAGCCATACTATCTGGGTGGAATCTCACTTCCGCCCACTGCTAGATAAGAGAAACTGGGCAGAAGACTGAGCTTTTCAGCGCCTCAGTTACTCTCTGTTTTGTTCTGCTTTGTCATTTAGTATATAGGGGAGGATACTAGAGTCTATTCCCTCGGTGTTAGCAAAGAGCCAATGT
The DNA here is from genome assembly GCF_008632895.1 of Mastomys coucha. Taxonomy (NCBI): domain Eukaryota; kingdom Metazoa; phylum Chordata; class Mammalia; order Rodentia; family Muridae; genus Mastomys; species Mastomys coucha. The sequence continues at coordinate 143,599,678 of NC_045030.1, read as the reverse complement.
GCTGATACACATGAAGAAACCTGGGGCATGCTGAGCACACATTATTCAACACTGTTGCTTCCTTTGGGAAGGAAATGATTCATCTTTTTTTCCCCAAGTCATCTGCAAGTCCTAGCACGTTCTTATGACACAGGATTAACACAGGATTACACTGGAAAGACTTCCTGAGTCTTGATTAGAAAGGTAAACTCATTTCCAGGTTTCTGTTAACTTAAGTCTGGCATAAAACATCAAATACTACATGCTCTCACTTATTGGCCAAACCTTTAAGGGGTTGGTGAGGAACTAAGTATAGACTAGTGGGCAAAGGAGAGGGAGAAAGAGAGAACAATAAGCAGGATGGATTCTGGTAAATAGGAGGAATAACTTCTGACGTTCTAGAGCACATTTGGATAACTATGGCTCACAACAGATTATTGTATACTTCAAAGTATACAATTCTCATAGAGATGAGAAATAATAGATATTTGAGGTTATACATAAAGCAATTAACCACTATCTATTATATGCATGTACTGAAGTGTCATACAGCACTACACAATTATAAACAATTATGTATCAATTTAAAGTAAAAAAAATACAATATAATGAGGTTTTTCCCAATTAGCAGACAAATCCTAGAGTCTCAGAAATAGACTTTGCAAGACACAAGTCTCTTAATCCGAGTAACTTACATAATTAGAGGAAGTCTGTTTTAATGATCTTACCATGACTTTGTATGTTTTCCAGTGCCCACAAAGCAACATTTTGTTTATCTTATTTGTTTCTTTCAAACATCCCCAGTAATAGCACAGGAAAATGGGTCTGAGGAGGGGATGGCTTATCTAAGGTAATCTAGCCAACATCATGAACATGTCTTTTATGTTTACAATTTTGTCCTTACAACACTGCCAAGAATCAGGAAGATAATTTTAGTAGCAAGAAATCTGAGCTAGGTGGCTAGAAGGCCTCTGACAAGGTCTGAATGGGTAAACTTGGGCTCCAGGTTTGACATCCTAATTTAACCCTGCCTAGAACTATGAAAGTTCACTACTGTTACCAATTCTGAGACCAGAAACATAAAACCAAGCCTTAGAGAAATGCCTCAGACTAGTATTCAAACCTCTTCTAAATCAAGTCCTTAGCTACCTCCCAGTCTTTTATCCCCCAGAGCTCCCATGATTAATTGCACTGGCTGATTACAGGGCCCCCAAACACAGCATTTTTCTGCCTTTAGGCTCATGCTCAGCCTGGAGTGTCTTCTATTCTCACTGAACTCTGTCTTGCTCATCAAGACCAGTTTTAGTGTTTATCTTCTCTGAAAGTCAGCCTTGTAGCTTTAAGAGAAGCTTAGCCTTCAGTTTTCACATTGCCATGTGCCTCTACATGAGCTAGGGTTTCTCTGGTCTGGTACCTAAGTAGATTGTGGGCTCCTTGAAGATAGGGCCTGGATCCCTGTGATCTGCTGACTGTTCATCTCAGGCTCTGGTATGGAGGACACTTGGTCAGTGACCATGTTGACAATCTACAGCTATTTGCTGCAGAAGAGATAAACATGGCGACAAGAACTCCCAGTTCACCATGGTAGATATTATAACAGCTCTCAGGGAAATGGATGGGGGAGCTGGTTTGTCTGAGGTAAAGAGTGGCATCTAAAAAATAATCTTAAAACTTTAGGATGGAACAGAATAAAATTGTGAAATTCTAAGAAGGTTTAATGTATTGGTTATAGACACAGGGTTCACTCAGCATCAGATTCACACACCAGGCTAAAAGCTAAACCATAAAGCAGAACTATCTCTAGGGAAGAAAACTGTGCAGTGTGACATTTGCAGAGCCATAGAGCCTGCTCCCATTTCCATGTACAGTGTGGAAAGGAAGCTCATTTAAAGCATCAAGATAGTACAGATGGGCAATAAAGTCATAAATGGGGTCTCCTTATTGGTAAGTCTTGAAATGTGTGGTTGTGAATGCATTTGTTATAGGCTAGAAGGCTGATGGATGATCACATGCTTTCAGGCTAGATTCATGTATGAGCACATATCAGGACTTCTGTGACAGCAGCCTAGAATCCCTTTTTTTCTTAGCAACTGCCCTGGCCCCATTATGTTACTGTTTTCAGACTCAAGTCTGCTCCAAAAAGCTCACTGCATTCTCATTTTAGGAGTGGCTCTCCACTGACCATAGTCAGTCAAGAAGGAGAGCACGTAGAGGTTTGTGGGTGGTACTACCTGTGGGTGTCACATAAAATCCAAGAGCATGAATCTCAGACACAGCATGAAAGCCCTGAAGCAAAAGAACTCTGGATTCTGCCCTCTACACTTTCTTGATCATCAGACCAGTCCTCTGCAGGAAGTAGGCTAGGGGCTTTCATTTCTGTTTTAATAAGGTATCCATTGACATCCAGAGAAACTAAAGAACTTGTCAAAGTTTCATAGCAAATCAACTTGACTTAATACACTAGAGGAAAGGTCAGAGATACACTCTCTATTGTGCATTTACTTTAAAAATATACATATACTACATAGGTAGAAGCTAAGCTGGGAGGATCACACAATCACAGCCAGTCCGGGCTACATAGAAAGTATCAGGCCCCCATGGGAAGCAGTTAGACTCATTTTCCAAAACTAATAAAATAAAATAAAATAAAACAAAAATTGGAATTTCAAAGATAGTAAGGGATTGTTCTTTAGGCCAGTGTCCTAAAAAGTCACGTATAAGTGGATTAAAATATTGAAAGTAGGGAGGGGGGCAACATTTGGAATGTAAATACATAAGTAATTAAAAATAAAATGTTGACAGTTGAATTAGATATACATATTATCATTCCCCAACTCTCCCATCCCCTTTATAATAGCTAAATCAAATTCCTATGTAGAGAAAACTCTTTCAAGGAGCCTGAAACAAGGATTTTGACCTGCAAAAGACCTGTCGACTTTTCCTTTATGCTCACCTACCTGTTCTCTTCGAGGCTTTTTCTTCCATCGCTAATTATCCAATGGCTCTCTTGCATTTACAGACCCCCAAAGCAGGTCCGGTAGGTGGCATCAAATAGGAAACCCGGAGATATCCGTTGGTTCCTGGGAAGGCTGAGGAAGCGCCCTTGTTAAGGGGTGTGTGCAGTGTTGAAATATTAGCTGCTGTACTTGCCAAAGAAGTTCCTGAGCCACCCAGAGCCTTTTTTCTCTTCAGTCCAACCATGTGTTCACCTTGCCCCAAAGGTCAGTACTAATATTAACAAGCCACTGGAGAATGGAGAAATTAAAACTAGCTATTGAGGTGAGCAAGCTCTGGATTTCCTTGGGACAAAGCTTTATATTCATCTGCCTTTAGTGCAGTATGGGCAAAATCCCTTGCTTGAAAGCAATCTGGCAACATGAAGAAAAATGTTCATTTCCCTTGTCCTAATTAACCCTCTCCTGGGATTCGATCTTTAGTCGGTAACTCCCAATGCATGGAAAAGCTCAAGGCACAGAATTTTAATTACAGAGCTGTTTTTCTGATGGCAATAACTAGTGACCTTTAAATCCTCTGGGGGTAGGGGGACAGCCCTCTGTGGTTCTTTATGCAGCCACGGAAGATGATAGCTCAAAGGCTGTGAAATTCTCATATCTGTGTGTATTTGAGTGGGAATAAATAACTCTGTATTTCAATGAATTTTCAGTGAAAAAAACCTTAGGATGCAAAGTTATAGTTTTCCTGGAAATTGGGTGATTCCTGTTAATTCTGTTTCTGTGGTCTCAAAAAATAAATGAAGAACTCATTGCTACTGCCCTGCTTATTCCTCCATTTGCTAAATATTTTTTCTGTTATCGTATAAGCTGGGTCAGAATGAATGAATGGCCATTGCATTCAGGGTGTTGGCAGTCTAGTGACAATGGAAATCAATAGGAGTTGTGTACTGTGGTTAATGCTGTGCCAGAATATACCATAAAGTGCAGTGGTGCCCACAGAAAAAGACCTAAACATAGGGGTGTGTGGACAGAAAATCAATTGTTTACCTGATTAAGAAGGGTTTAAATCTTGGCTCTACCACTTCTGTAAGGCTGAGACGAATTTATTCAACTTCTACTTAGCTTCAGTGCCTCTTCCTGGATTATCCTAAGAATGAAAGGACACAGTGTAGACAGGAAAACCATAGCTGCATTGGGAAATGATACTATTGTAGAGCTTAAATGATCTAGGCCTCGATTTTGCTCATCTGAGAAATGGAGCCAAATGCAAGTCGTCTTATGCTTTGAGAGTCAAGACAAATATGGCTATACAGGGAGGATTTGAGGCAATCTCCTTCCTCCAGATTCCATTAAAACGGAGGCTAGCTAGGTTCTTAACTGCTTAACTGAGAAAGTTCCCTTTGCCACTGCCCCAAAGGACTCCGGGGGGGCCAGAAGCCCCTCAGCCACCGCCAGGGGCCGCTCACTTAAGCCGGAGTCCTGTCTCGATCCGGGTAGGGCGTTGGCTGAGCTTGTTTCCCCAGAGGCCTGCCCCTTGACAAAATGACAAAATCCCATTTGTAAGTAACCTGGCGCATCAGGGGGACTTTTGTGGTAGAGAAAAGCAGTCAGACTCGGGCGTCCAGGCCAGCGTGCGGCCAGAAGAGAAGGAGCCCAACCAGAGACGCGCCTCTCACCAGTTACTCTTCCCAGGTTTTGGTCTGGGTCTTGCTATGTAGCCCAGGCTAGCCTCGAATTCATTACTGACCCTGCCCCAGCTCCCTGAGTACTGGGGTGACAGGCTCGTACGACCAAGCCCGGTTTTCCTACAGCCACCACCTCAGCTCCGTCTCCCGCCTAAGAGAACTGAACTCGAAGTCCCGCCCTGCGTGCGTCCGTCGGAGGGGGAGGAGGAGAAGGTGAGGACGCCTGTGGAAACGCGAGAGGAAGGCGGGGAGTCAGCTCACTTCCGGGCAGCTATGCTTTTGCCCGCCTAAGCTTCCTTTGGGAATCGGTACAGTTTACCAAAATGCTGCGCATGGTGAGCTGGAACATCAATGGGATCCGGAGTCCCCTGCAAGGTCTTGCATGCCAGGAGCCCAGCGGCAGTCCCACGGCCTTGCGGCGCGTTTTGGACGAGCTAGATGCTGATATTGTCTGTCTCCAGGAGACCAAAGTGACCAGTGAGCATTCGAGAATCCAGAATCTCTAATGGTGTTTTCCTTTTGCTGCTAACCTTTGTTCTGCCTCATTTCGCGTTTCCGTTTTCCCATACTTAGAATCCAGCCCTTATACCCATGTGAAAGGCCTGATCCTTTCCCTCCTAAACACCCCCACTCTAGCTAGAACCGCCTAATTCCAACTCCTGGCCTGCTTTCCCTGTTGAAGCCCTCATGCAAAGATTTCCACTCATTCTACAGCCCCCGATTCGGGACCTTGAATTTTCTTCTTTCATGCTCCTAAGCCAAACCCCCCAGTTTTCCATCCCTGCTCCCACCTCAGTCCTTAATTCCCATCTAATCTCAGACTTAGATTAGCCCTTAGCTCAGACTCTAATTTCTCCTTCCCATATCTCCAATTCCTCTCTTTTTCTCTACCTCAGAGTCCTAGATTTATTCCTCTTTGATATTTTACCCCAAATTTAGACCTAATTTCTTCTCCCATCTTTCCCAACTCTCATTCCCTAATCCCCTCTCCTACCTCACACCCTCCTTTCAGGTCCCCAATCTCCTCTGCCAGCATTCTGTCAGAACTTTCATCTAGACCACAAGACTTAGCTCTGATTTGCCCTCCTCAGCTTCCCCATCTAATTTGAATATCATTTTCCTTCCTGACTTTTCCATCTTTCTAGTTATTGTCAACATAAACACTTCTCCTGACCCCCAATTATAGCACTGATGTATGCTAGCCTATAACTGTAATTCCAGTCTTTTGTGGGTCCACAGTGCTAATTTACCTCTGACTTTATATTACATTTTTTTTTCAGGAGATGTACTGACAGAGCCCCTGGCTATTGTTGAGGGTTATAACTCCTATTTCAGCTTCAGCCGCAGCCGCAGTGGCTATTCTGGTAAATGAGGTCTTCTGGGGTATTTATGTTAGCATTGGTGATGGAGAAAAGGAGTGTTTTGGTATTTAATAAGAAGGTAATATATTTTGACTTTTCATTTCCAAAGCAAACGCTACATAATCTTAGGTTATATGAAACCTCATATTTATGCACCGGAGTTTCCTTTTGGCCCTCAGAAGTACACTACTGTACTTATCATATAAGCACTGGAGCTTAACCGCCAGGGTTCAAGTCCTGGCTCACATCCTCGCTCTGTGTTTTCTGGGAAGTTACTTTACCTTGGTGTTTCAGGTTTTTCACCTAGAAAATGAGGATAATGGTTATTTTCTAGGCTCACAAGGGTTTAGACATAGTCTTGCATGTGGTAATAATCACAGCTAATATTTTATCAGCATTTGCTATGTATGTGTAAACTACATTATTATTGTTCTTGTAAAAATATAACATTATTCTGTGGCGTGTTTAGAGGAAACTGAGACCTCAGGGTATGGGTTAGATGCTTCAGACTCTACAGAGCCATGTATGACCCCTGAGTTAGGAGGATTGTTCTTTCATTTCTGAAACAGTTAAATTTGACAAAGATAACCAAAGCTGTTCCTTATGTGGAGACACTTGGAGTGGGATAGGCTAATATATTGGCTGCAAATCCCATTCAGAATGTTCTTGTCTGCCTCCAGGTGTGGCTACCTTCTGTAAGGACAGTGCTACCCCAGTAGCTGCTGAAGAAGGCCTGAGTGGTGTGTTTGCCACCCTGAATGGGGATATTGGTTGCTATGGAAACTTGGATGAGTTCACGCAAGAGGAACTCCGACTTCTGGATAGTGAGGGCCGGGCCCTCCTTACACAGCATAAGATCCGGTAATAGCCCATATCCTCCTACTACAGGCCATCACTGGTTCTAGTCCTTGCATCCAGAATATAAGACCTGTACTATAGGTATGCAGTCACTATAGAAAAGTTCCCAAACTTGCCTTCCTGGATTTTAGTCGTGGCTGGGCTGAGTGATCTTGGAAAACTCATGCTTCCTTCTGAGCCTTGTGTTCCCCTCTCTACAGAGGAAGACTGACCTGGAAGTATAGCTTTTAAAATACCATAGGCTCCTCAAAAATAGCTTAGCCAGCACAGAACTCACCACCCTAAGTTGCTTTCTTTCTAGGTATCTTATAGTCATGAATGGCAGCATTATCACCCAGTTTACCTGGGTACTATGCCCTCCTTGCCTTATCCAGAGTCCATCCCCCCAAGACTTGCTCATTTATTTCCCCCAACCCCCTTTTCATTCATCCCATGGATAACCATTAACTAGAAGCTGCATGGTGGGTGGGTATGAAGGGGAGACTTGAAACTGACCTCTTTTGTGGGTCTCTTTTCTCCCCAGCACATTGGAAGGAAAGGAGAAGACTTTGACCCTGATCAATGTGTACTGTCCTCACGCAGATCCTGGGAAGCCTGAGCGGCTGACCTTTAAGATGCGCTTCTATCGCCTGCTGCAAATCCGGGCAGAAGCGCTCCTCGCAGCTGGCAGGTATATTGTCAATCTAGACAACCAAGTTTGGTAGAACACATCTTCGTGGCTGGTCTGTGCCATGCTCTATGAAAGGACATAAAATTTTGTCTTTGAGGTCCTTTATAGTCTAGCATCAAATACTGTCATGCTGAACTGACAGCCCTTGCTGTTGTAAGAACTGGGAGGGCAGAGTAAAGTGACATGAACTCTGATCCTTGTACTCTGGGCACTTATTCTGGCTCTTCACTTACTGTGAACCTCAAAGGCAGCACAACTCTGTTGTCTTTTGTCAAATGCCTGTGTGAAGGTCTTCGAGGACAAGATGAGGTGATGGTGGTAAATGCCTAGTTCCAAGGATAGACAGGAAAGTGGGAGTAGGTTAACGTAATCAAGGAGGACTTCCTCTAGGAAGTAGAATCTGAGCTCAGCTTTGAAGGGTGAGAAGGATAGCATTCGGTAGAGCGCATTGAAGTATTCACATCATATTGAATGGTGTCAACTTTGCAGCTCAGGATTTGGTTCAAGACTAGAGAATGGAAGAGGCACATTGCTATGAATAAAGGCTATGAATATAGCCTCTAGGTGGGAGGTAGCCTCTCTGTGCTCTTGGCCCTGGGAGAAAAGTCTATGGGACTCCTCTTTCTTAATGGCCAGTTGACAGTCCCACATTGTGTTTTTCAGTCACGTGATTATCCTGGGGGACCTGAATACTGCCCACCGACCCATTGACCACTGTGATGCAAGTAGTCTGGTAAGGCCCCCTCTAAACTCTAGGCCCCAGTTTTGTTCCGTTCACCCAGCCAGCCAAAACTGGGAGTTGGGCACCAGAGGTAGCTTCTTTTATGAAAAAAATAATGCTTGGTTTGAGTATATTTTTTTTCATTCTGAAATTACGTGTGATAATTGTACATATTTATGGAGTACTACATAAAATTCTGACATGGTGGGCAAATGGGGAAAATTGCTGTATTCATCTCCTCAAACATTTGCCTTTCTGTATGGGCATTCAAAATATTTTCTACTACCTGGTTTGAAGTATATAGTAAGTTATCACCAGCTATTACTGTACTATGGAATACTAGGCCTTTTTTCTTTCTACCAAACTGTTCACACTAACCTGTCACTGTATCCCTTTCTTTCTATGTCTCCTGGACTCTTGTGACACCTGTACTCTGTTCCATGTGATTACCTTTTGAGACTGCAATACAGGAATGAGGTCACATGGCATTGCTCTTTATGGGCTTGCCTTGTTTTTAAGTCTTCCAGTTCCGTTCATTTTGCTGCAGATGACAAGAAAAATCTGTTCTTTCTGGCTAAATGGTATTGTGCTCTGTATGCATATTATAGTTTCCTTATTTATTCATTAATGAATATATAGATTGTTTATGTATCTGGGCTGTTGTAAATGACGCTGCAGTGAACAGGAGTTCAGATGTTTCTTTGAGAAACTAATTTCATTTTCTTTGCATATATATCTAAAGTGGGGTTTCTGGATCATGTGGTGGTTTATACTTTTCAAGGACCTTCCATACCGTTTTCTAAAAAAGACGGCAATAATTTATATTCTCCCCATCAATGTATGAAAGTTCTCCTTTCTCAGTATCCTTGTCAGCATCTGTTTCTTGTCTCTGATAAAACTGTTCTTACAAGGATGACAAGGAGATGCTATTAACCGTACTGAATTTGGTTCACATTTCCTCAATAATTACGTTAAACATTTTGTCATATACACATTGTACACTTGTATATCGTCCTTTTGAGATTTTTTTCAGATTATATGCCCAATTTTTCAATCAGACCTGTTTTTATTCAATTGTTTGAGTTTCTTATATGCTGTGGATATTAATCCTGGTCAGATGAGTATTTTGAAACTGTTTTTTTCCTGTGTCTTTGCTCTATTGATTGTTTCCTTCACAGTGTAGAAGCTTTTTACATTCTAAAAGAATTTAGACTTAGTCTTTTATTCAGTAAACAGTACTGACCTTACATTGACCTGGCCCTGGCCCATATGCTGGAAGATATGTCCAGTCTTGCTCATGGAATAGACTATTCACAAATATAAGATACATTGTTGTCCAGTTCAAATTGGTGTCTTCAGGGTTGCCATAGCAACCCTAGGTAGGCAAGCAAATCCATCAGTCAGATAGCAAAAGGTAGCTAAATCTTTATAGGTTAGAAGAAGCTTTAGGGTGTGGAGAACTTCAAGTCTCATCTTTTCTAGAGTGTCATGGGAAGGAAGGTGAGTGGCAGGAGGTGGGGCTCCATAGTCCTTGTGGGCATGGTGAAAATTTAAGGACAGCTTTCCTGTAAAAGGTCCAGCCTTTTACCTCAAGGTGCTTTCTAGTTAGATCTCTGTCTCCATTCCTATCCCCAGTGTCTCTGCACACACTCTTCCTCCACCCACTGAAAAAGTTCTTTTCATCCTAGCTCTTTTCACTCTCACCCAAGTTAGCAGCCACCCCCTCTTCCTTTTTCTCATGTGAGCCTCTCATTCCCTCTAGGCCAGTGTTTCTTGAACCTTTAATTGCATATTAGAGCAAACATATCAATACCTTAATACTGCACCAAAACAATGCAATCGGAATCTCTTATGTGTAGAACCAGGGTACTGGGTTGCTTGAAAAGTCATGTGAGACTTTATGATGCACACAAGCTTGAGAAGTACTACCCCCAGAATAGATACAAAACTCATCTTGACCATCCTCATAGAAAGGAGTGCTTTGCTAGAAAAGCAAGCTGCCTGCTCTTTCTCTGCTCCCATGTAAACTCAAAAGGAGTGGGGATTTCTCCTTGCCTCCTGGTAAACAGGCGGCTCTTCAGAGGCAGTCACATATAGAGCTTCTGAGCTGTAAAGGGAGGTTCATTTAACCCTGTCCCTGTGTTCACTTACTTTGCTAGAGCAAAGCAAGTACTCAGGCAGCCACTATAACTTACGTTTAAACTTAGCTAAAAGGGATATTTTAAATGATATAAACCGGCAGTGAGATGAAGAAATCCATGCAGAGGAAGATCTAGAAGGGCCTTAAGTGTTAAGCTTTTCTTATTCCTGTGGAGTTGGGGAGAACCATTTTCCTAGTACCTACAGGAGTCATTCCTCATTTGTCTCCTTGTACCCGCATGTGGTCCGCTATCCAGAAGCTCGCTGAGCTTTAGTGTTTGGGGTTTCATGGACACTTCACTGCATGAGGATAAATGTTGAAAATAGGATAGGGAAACCCATCAAGGCCTGTGGAGGTTTTTCATCATTCTGTCCTTGGTGGATCAGGCATGGAGCCTCTGGAATGAGGCTCTTGTTTTAATTAAAATGGATTGTTTTAATTCAATATATTCTGATCATGGTTTTCCCTCTCTCTCCCAGATCCTTCTCTCCTCCCCACTCATCCAATTGCATGCCTTCATCTTTTTCTTTGCAAAACAGAAGGGAAAAGACAGAATAGAACAAAACAAATAGAAAAAACAAAGAGCAGTAGAAGCAGAGAGAGAGGGAGGGGGAGGGAGAAGAAGAGAGAGCACATCAAAACACAAAATGACAAACTGTATGTTAACAAAAGGCCAGTAAGATTTTAAAAAATTCTCCAAGATCTACAAAATATTATTGTATTTGTTTTGTCTTGGCCACCTACCCTGCCCTTCAGTGTGCTTAACATATCCAGCGAGACTCCTTTGGGGAAAACAAATTTTCCTATTAACTTTGCGGTTAGGGATGAGAGATCATGACCATTTCCCCCTTTCAGTGCTGGACCCCATCTGGCTTGGACTTGTGAGGCCCTATGCATGCTTCCCCAACCTCTCTGAGGCCATATGTGAGTGTGGAAGAAATTGTTTTCTTGCTGTCTTCCATCTCCTATGGCTCCTAAAATCATTCCTCTTTCTCCTCCTATGTCTCCCTGAGCCCTGAGGATTCGATGAAGACACTCATTTAGGACTGAGTGTTTCAAGGTCTTTTGTTCTCTATACATTGTCTAGTTGTGGTTCTCTGTATTTGCTTTCCTATTCTGCTGGTGGAAGCATCTCTGATGATGGCTGATCTGTGGGTAGAGCAGAATGTTGTTAGGAGTCATTATATTGTTGCATTCCTTTAGCAGAACAGTAGTAGTATTTGGTCTTCCCTTGGTCCCTGGCCTGTCTAGTCTCAGGTTCTTGGCCACCTAGGCAGTGTTAGGCATGGGTTCTGTCTTATGGAGTGAGCCTTAAATCTATCCAGAGAGTGGTTGCTTACTCCCATCACTTTTGTGACACTATTGTACCAGCGCATCATGAATGCAGGCAATCATGGTTTGTCAAAGGGATTATAGTTGAGTTGATCTTTACCTTTGTCCTTTGAAAGTATTCAGAGTACCTTCTAGTAGCATGAACACTAGGGGTGAACAGTAGGGGTGAAGGCTCTGGTTAGGCACCAGCTTGACTTTTCTGTGTTTGGTGAGATATAGATGTATTGTCTTTGGCAATATGGCTTCACCATCAATTTGTAGAAAGCATTCAGTTGCCTTGGCAATAGCCTGAATTTGTCTGAGGGTTTCCCTGGGGTTCCTTTGGCCACCAACTCAATTATATGTCGTCCATTTCTGGTACTGGAGGTTTCAGTAGCAAGAGATATCTAGCCAGGGCTTTGTTTCCCTATTATTTGATGATTTCATTTATTTTTTTTGTATGTGTGTGCATTTGTGTGTGTTAATAAACTTCTAGTGTAGAGGCTTAATATAACCCCTTTTAGTTTAAGCTGTCATCATATTCCCTTTCTGATCCACCTCTTCCTCTTCTTCTCCATTTAATCCTCTCATTTCAGGTCCGCCACTCTCCCTCCCTCCCCCTGTCTTTCTATATCCATGACTGTATTCTACATATTATATTCTCCCTTCCTTGGTAAATCCTCCCATCCTTCCTAGTCCTTTATAACTAACCCCTAGGATTATACAATTGTAGCATGCCCATTGAAGGCTTAAAAGCTAACCTACATTTATAAATGTATATGTCTTTGTCTTCTTAGGTCTTGGTTACATCAATCCAGATGACTTTTTCCCTAGCTTCATCCATTTAACTATGGATTTCATTTTTATAGCTAGGTATTCCATTATGTGTATGTATCACATTTTCATTATTCATTCATTGATGGATACCTAGCCTGTTTGCAGTGATGGCTGTTATGAATTGAGCAAGAGTGAACACGGATGAGCAGTATCTCCGTAGTAGAATGTAGAGTAATTTGGATATATTCCAAAGAATGGTGTGGCTGGACTTGAGGTAGATGTATTTGCACCCACACCATCAATTGATCCTTTTATTTCACATCCCCAGCAGCATGAGCTCTCATTTGTTTTATTATTCTTGGCCATCCTGACAGGTGTAAGATGAAATCTAAAAGTGGTTTAGATTTGCATTTCCTTGATGACTAAGGATGTTAAACATTACGTTAAGTGTTTCTTAGCCATTTGGGTTTCATCTTTTGAGAATTCTCTGTTTAGGTCTGTACTCCATTTTTTCATTCTTTTATATATTTTTGACATTAGCCTTCTATTGATGTGTATTTGGTGAAGATCTTTTTCCTTCTGCAGCCTATTGCTTTGTCCAAATGATGGTGTCCATACAGCTTTTCAAGTTGATGATGTCCTATTTATTGTTCTTAGTACATGTGCTATCAGTTTTCTATTCAGAAAGTCTAACTGTGCCATTGAGTTCAAAGTTATTCCCTATTTTTTCTTCTGTCAGATTCAGGGTTTCTGGTCTTATGTTGAAGTCCTTTATCCATCTGGAGTTGAGTTTTATACAGGGTGATAAGTATGTATCTATTTGCATTTTTCTACATGCAGACATCCAGATTGGCCAGCCAGTGTCTGTATCTGGCTTCTTTATCTAAAATCAGATGTCTGTAAGTCTGTGGACTTATGTCAGGGTCTTCACTTTTATTCCATTTGTCAGTCTGTCTGGTTCTTTGCCAATGCCATGCTGTTTTTAATACAATAGATCTGCAGTACAATTTGAAATGAGGAATGATGATAGATACGTTCAGTAGTTTTTTCATCGTTCAGGAATGTTTTAGCTATCCTGGGTGTTTGGTATGTCCTTATGAGTCTGATTATTGTCCCTAGCATTTTTATGAAGATTTGTGTTGGAATTTTGATGGGCGTTGCATTGACTATGTAGATTGCTTTTGTTAAGATAGCCATTTCACTATATTAATCCTATTGATACATGAACATGGAATATCTTTCCATCTTCTGGTATTTTCTTCAAGTTCTTTCTTCATTGACTTTAAGTTTTTAATCATACAAGTCTTTCACTTGCTTGGTTAGAGTTACCCCAACATACTTTGTATTATTTGAGGATATTGTGAAAGGGGTTGTTTCTCTGATTTCTTTCTGAGTCCATTTGTCATTTGTATATGTAGGAAGGCTACTGATTTTGTATCCTACCACTTTTCTGAAAGTATTCGTCAGCTGTAGAAGTTTCCTGGTAGGGTTTTTAGGAGTCACTTATGTATATTAATGTCATCTGCAAAGAAAAATACTTTGACTTTTTCCTTTCCATTTTTTACCCCTTTAAATCCTTCTGTAGTCTTAATGCATTAGGTAAGACCTTAGGTACTGTATTGAATAGGTATGGAAAGAGTGGGCACCCTTGTCTTCATCTTAATTTTAGTGGAAATACTTTGAGTTTTGCTTGGTTTAAGTCAATGCTGAATGTAAGCTTGCTTCAAATCAGCTTTGTTATATTAAGGTCTGTACCTTGTAACCTTAGTCTCTCCAGGACTCCTTTCATGAAGGGGTTTTGGATTTTGTCAGTGACCTTTTCTTTCTTTGTTTTTAAATTAGATACTTTATTTACATTTCAAATGATATCTCCTTTCCCCGGTTTTCCCTCTGAAAAAAATAAAATAAAATAAAAACTCCTGTTCCCTTCCCCCTCCCCCTGCTCACCAACCCACCCTCTCCTGTTTCCTGGCCCTGGCATTCCCCTACACTGGGGCATAGAACCTTCACAGGACCAAGGGCCTCTCCTCCCATTGATGACCTACTTGGCCATTCTCTGCTATACATACGCTGCTGGAGCCATAAGTCCCACCATGTGTACTCTTTGGTTGGAGTTTTAGTCCCTGGGAGTTCTGAGGGTACTAGTTAGTTCATATTGTTGTTCGTCCTAAGGGGCTGCAAACCCTTTAGCTTCTTGGGTCCTTTCTCTCACTCCTTCACTGGGGACCCTGAACTCAGTCCAATGGATGGCTGTGAGCCTCTACTTCTGTATTAGCCAGGCACTGGCAGAGCCTCTCAGGAGACAGCTATATCACAGTGGCCTTTTCTTTATTGAATGACATGATCATGTGGTTTTTGTCTTTCATCCTGTTTATGTAGTAGATTATATTTATTGATTTATATATGTTGAACCATCCCTTTATCTCTGGGGTGAAGCCTACTGGATCATGGTGGATGATTTTTTGATGTGTTCTTAGATTCACTTTGAAAATATTTTATTAAATTTTTTTCATCTATGTTCATAAGGGAAAATGGTCTGTAATTTTCCTTGTTGGCTTTGTGTGGTTTAGTTATCAGGTTAATTGTGGACTCTTAAGAAGAGTTAGGACTGCTTTCATTGTGTCCCATAAGTTGGGGTATGTTGTGGCTTCATTCTCATTAAACTGTAG
>NC_045030.1:143580366-143582595 GCF_008632895.1 Mastomys coucha | reverse complement strand
TTAAAAAAAAAAAAAAAAAAAAGAAGAGTTAGGCAGTGTTCCTTCTGTTAAGGAGTATTGGCATCAATTCTTCTAATGTCTGGTAGAATTCTGCACTGAATTCATCTTGCTCTGGGCTTTCTTTTACTGGGGAACTTTTAATAGTTGTTTCTATGGCCTTCACCAGAGGTTATAGGTCTGTTTCAATTGCTTATCTAGTTTTTTTTTGTTTTTTGTTTTGTTTTGTTTTGTTTTTGTTTTTGTTTTGTTTTTGTTTTTGTTTTTTGTTTTTTGTTTTTGTTTTTTGGAGACAGGGTTTCTCTGTATAGTCCTGGCTGTCCTGGAACTCACTCTGTAGACCAGGCTGGCCTTGAACTCAGAAATCCACCTGCCTCTGCCTCCCAAGTGCTGGGATTAAAGGCGTGTGCCACCACCACCCGGCGCTTATCTAGTCTTGATTTAACTTAGGTAAGTGGTATATATCAAGAAATTTATATATGCAGAGGACCTAACTCAAACCCTATAGGCTCCCTATGCTCTCTGAATAGTTGATTCTGTGGGCTCTGTTCTCATGGTGTCCTCAACCTCTCTGGCTCCTACAATATTTCCTCCCCTTTTTCCATGTAGTTCCTGAGCTCAACCTAGCGTTTGGGTGTGGGTCTCTGCATCTGCTCATTCGCTGCCTGAGGAAACCTCTCTGATGACAATTGGCTATGCCCCCTTTTCATCTCTAATTTTTTTATTAATTTGTATCTTCTGTCTTCTCTTTTGGCTAATTTGGATAGGGTTCTGTTTGTCTTACTTTCTCAAAGAACCAGCTCCTTGTTTTATTCATTCTTTGTGTTTGTTTTGTTTATGTGTTTCTATTGAATTCAGCCCTGAGTTTGATTATTTCTTGCTATCTACTACTTTTCACTGTGGCTTCTTTTTGTTCTAGAACTTTCAAATATGCTCTAAAGTTTCTAGAATGAGATCACTACAGATTTGTTTTTAATGTGAGCACCTAGTGCTATAAGCTTACTCTTAGAACCACCTTCAGTGTCCCATAAGTTTGGGTATATTGTATACATTCATTTTCAACCAATTCAAGAAAATCTTTCATTTCTTTCTTGTTTTCTATCTTGGTCCATTTTTATTCAGTAGAGAGTTGTGCAGTTTCCATGACTTTGTAAGCTTTCTCTTTTTTCTGTTGTTGATAGCTTTAATTTGTGATAATCTAATGGGATCCAGGGTATTACTTCAATTTTCTTTTTTTCTGTTGAGATTTGTCTTATGACCAAGTATGTAGTCAATTTTTAAAGAAAGTTCCATGATACTCTTCTGTGTTTAAGTGAAATGTTCTGTAAATATCTACTAGGTCCATTTGATTATGACTTTGTTTAGCTCTAGCATGATTCTGTTTTATTATTTGTCTGGATGAACTATTCGTTTTTCAGAGTAGTGTATGGAAGTCTCCCACTATCAGTGTGGGGGGGTCAATATAAGCTGTGGTATTGTTTCTTTTACAAACTTGTTTGCTCTTTTGTTTGTGGCATCAATGTTAAGAATTGCAATGTCATCTTGGTGTATTTTTCCCTTCATGAGTATGAGTGATTAATTTTAGTTTAAAGTCTATTTTTGCGATATGAAAATTGCTGTACCTGTTTGGTTTTTAGGTCCATTTGCTTGGAATTTCTTTTCCAACCCTTTACCATAATGTGATGTCTATCATTGATGATAAGATGTATTTCTTGGATGCAGCAGAGAGATGGATCCTGTTTTCAAATCCAGTCATTTGGTCTGTGACTTTTTATTATAGAATTGAGACAATTACTGTTGAGGGTTACCAATGGTTATTGATTCCCATTAACTTGTTTCTATAGTATTCTTCTTCCCTTTTGTTTTATGGGACAGGGATGATGTATTCCTTGAGTTTTCTTGGGTGTGGCTAGCCTCTTGAGATTGAATTCTACGTTCTGTAGAAATATGTTTAAATTTGGTTTTATTGTGGAATTCTTTTTTTTAATTTTTTTAACTTTTATTGCATTATGATGAGAAAAGTTACATGATTTCAATTTATCTGAATTTGTTAACATTTAAAAACATATTTTAAGTAAATAGAATTAAATCACAATCTTGTTTCCCTTTTGTATCCCCAAAACCTCCCAGAGACCCCCTCTTCAATACCTATAATATCTTTTTTTCATATTCCTTAAAATTTATAAAACATTATAACAATAAAAATGAGTATTATAAAAGTTGTTTGATATA
>NC_045030.1:143568759-143580020 GCF_008632895.1 Mastomys coucha | reverse complement strand
GATTTTTGGATACAGACTTCCTGCTATGGTCAAAACTATTTGACTTGAGTGAGTGACTTTATTTTCAGATATTGTGGAATTCTTTCTCCAACTGTTGAAAGTGAAAGTTTTGCTGAGTATAGTAGTCTGAGTTGGCATCTCAGAGTTTGTAGAACATCTGTCCAGGTTCTTCAGGCTTTCAGGGTCTCCTTTGAGAAGTCAGGTGTAATTCTAACAAGTTTGCCTTTATATTTTACTTAGCCATTTTCTTTTGAAACTTTTAATATTCTTTCTTTGTTCTGTAGGTTTAGAGTTTTAATTATTATGTGCCCAGGAGACTTTCTTTATTGGTCCAGTCTATTTGATGTTCTCTATGCCTCTTGTACTTTGATAAACATCTCCTTCTTTGGGTTAGGGAATTTTTCTTCTATGTTTTGTTGAAAATTATTTCTGCCCCCTTGAGCAGTGTAATTTTCTTCCTCTATTTTTCTTATTTGTAGATTTGGTCTTTTCATATTACCCCAGTTTTCCTGAATATTTTGTGCCTAGATTGTTTTGGGTTTTGTTTTGTTGTTGTTTTATATTGTTTTTCTTTTTAGATCTAACGTTTTCTTTGACTGAGGTATCCATTTCTTTGTCTTGAACACTCCAGATTCTCTCTTCCATGTCTTATATTCTGTTGGTGAGGCTTGCCTGTATGGTTCCTTTTCAAGTTCCTAAATTAATCATTTCTGGCTTTATGTCAATTTGGGTTTTCTTTAGTGATTCTATTTCTACTTTGATGTCTTGAACCATTTTCATTAGTTCATTCCACTGTGTGTGTTTTCACAGACTTCACAAAGAGAATAAAGGGCTATTCATTCATAACCTCTTTAAGGTTCTTGGACAGACATATCCATAATAGATACTTTGAAGTCCTTGTCTTGTGCTTCAGTTATATCGCATTTCTCTTAGGGTCTACCTACTATAGTTTAGATATTGGATTCTGGGATAGACACACTGTCCTGGCTGTTATTGATTGTGTTTTTATGTTGTCTAGGCATCTGGGATTAGGAAGATTGTAATTATAGGTGATATCTGGTCGTGCCTTTGTTGGATGGGTGTTCTGCTTCTTGGATTTTGTTAATCTGTCTGGGTCTTAGGAAGGAAAGGGTGATGGCTTTGTGCATGTTGCCTTGTAGAGAGTGTTTCTGTAGGCCAGTGGTTGGCAGAGAAGGATAGTGTTGTCCTAGGAAAGAAAACTGAGAGAGGCTTCACACCTAGAAGTAGACTTCACAGGGAGTTGGGAGGTGCGGTGGGAAGGGGTGATCTGTCAAGTAGGTTGCAGCAGAGCAAAGAATTATCTAGACAGACAGACATGAACCAAGTTTTGGAGTCTCCAGTGAATGAAGGTGAAGTAGTGGGAGGAGCATTGTCAGCAGTCCGTTGTCAGGCTAAGAGTGAAAGTGAAGAGATTATAATGGAAGAGGGGAACTATAATCTGATAGACTTACTTGAATCCCTGCCAGCTGTAGCTACTGCAGGTTCCTGGTAGAAAGATTTTCAGGGTTTTGGAGGCTGACACAGGAAAGAGATGGACGAGAAGGTCTATAGGAAGGAGGCAAACTGTGTCTGCCACAAGCTTTGGTGGAGTCCCCAGGGAACAGAGGCAGAGGGGGAGGGCTATCCCCTGCAGGTGATCTGTTATAAGGCTGGGGATCGGACCTGGGAAATTGCAGTGGAGGATAGGAAGGAGGTTGAAGTTGGCCTACTTGCTTCCCAGGCTAGTGTGGACACTGGGTTCCCAGGTAGAGAGTGTTTCTAGGTATCACCACAAAGGAACAGGAATGGGCTTGTGGGTGTAGGGGAGCTGAATAGGTCCACAGGAAATAGGAAAGCTGGGTCTGCCTCAAGATTTGGAGGAGTGTCCAGGGAATGAAGGCAGGATGGGAGGACCATCCCCTGCAAGTGTTCTGCCAAAAGGCTGGGAATGAGACTGGGGAATTGCAGTGTAAGCAAGGAGAATGATGATGCTTCCAGGCCATTTGGCTACTGGGTTCCCAGGTGGAGGGTCTAGACTAGGGGTTCCATGCCCTAAGATCAGACAGTTTAGACCAAGAATCTCTTATTGGCTACTTACATGTAAGGAAAAGTTAGTTTATTTAGTTTGCCTTAGGGAGAGGAGAAATTGTTCTTTCTAGGATTTGCTTTGAGGAAGGAGTTATAATCTAGAAAGCATGAATGAAAACAGATTGTATATAACACCATCAAAGGTGTGATCAGTGGTGGCACAGCACAACTCATCCCTGGAATTGCTTCAGAAAAGGGATGTGGCAAGATTCCTTAGTTGATGTTTAAGAGAGCCACAGAAATGTAGTCATGACTCTTGGCAGAACTGGGCTAATATGAAGTGATGGCAGTGTGACAAAGACAATAAATACTGCAAAGTGCAAGCCTTTGGTTATGGCCTGCCTCATTCTGCACTGGTAATTCTTGTTCTTTGAGCTTCCCGTGATAGTACTGGATATGGTTCTACCTTCTCCAGTTAGTTCAGAGCTAAGTTATATGTCTTTAGGCCACATTTACCATTGTTCAGAAAAAGAACTAATGGCACCAGTGCAGCTGATGGGTATAGCTCTTTCCAAACAATGGCATGTGCCTGCTTCCCACCAGAGCTGCTTGTCTAATCTTCTTGTCCTTCTCTACCCTTTCACCACAGGCAGTCAGTCAGTAGCTTTTGTTCTATCTTCAAATTATCTCATGCTAAGTTTTTATGTCCTCTTTGGCACCATGCTAGTTTAAGTACCCATTACCTCTTACTTGATGGATTATGGTGGTCTTATCCTACTGGAATCTTTAGTCTGGTGTCCCCTCAGGTCACTGACCTATTTTGTACCCTCCTTCCACAAGCCCATAATAGAGCTGTTCTTTCAGTTTGGAGCCCCTTATACTGGAGTTACTACCACATGGCCTTCATATGTTCTTCCCAGATCCTTTCCCCAAAGCAAGCATCCTTTGTTATCAAGATTATATCTATTTTGCCGCTAGCATCAATTCTGTCATAAAGCAGGTGTTCTGTGACTATGTTGTTACACTAAATCAGTGGGTGTGTAAGTGGGTAAGCTAGATAAATGTATGGGGTGGGTGGATCAGGGATTGGAGACAAAGGCACAGACATGGATGCTTGGATCCCCTAAGCTCCCAAGTGAAGGGGGGTGTCATTGAGGGCATTCACACACAATATAGACCACGGTGGCCAAAAATTCATGCCAATTCTCCTGCCTTAGTCTCCTGAGTGCTGGACTTACAGGTATTACCACCATGATTGGTTTTGTTTGATAATCTTTAGAAAATCAGTTCTGGGAATTACTTTGATTAAGTAAACAACAGACCTTTATGTTTGGTAAGGCAAGTGCAGTGTGGGATAGATAGAAAGACAAACAGGAATGTTTTAAAGATTTATTTTTATTTTACATTATGCATCTGGGGGGATGCACATAACTGCAGGTGCCCATAGAAGCTGGGAGGCATTGGATTCCCTGGAACTAGAGTTACAAGTGGTTTAGAGATATCTGTATGGGTAGTGGAGTCTAACTCAGGTGCTCTGCAAGAGTAGTACATGTTTTAAGCACTGAGCTTTCTCTTTAATCCCAGGCTTTGATTTGTAGCATTAATTATTTAAAAGCTCATGTTGTGGGCCTAGAGATATGGTTCAGCTGTGAAAAGTGCTTAGTCTTCTTGCAGAGGACCTGGGTTTGATTCCCAGCCCCCTCATGGCAGCTCAAAACACTAGTTCCTAAGAAACTGATGCCCTATTCTGGCCCCCATGGGCACTGCATGTATATGGTACACAGACAATGAAGGCAAAGGACCCATACATAAAAGTAAATTAAGGAAGAAAGAAAGAAAAGAAACTAAAGCCTAGCTCTTCCTGGTCCAGGCTATATATGACCTTGAACAGGAATCTTCTTTAGGACAACCAAACTTCTTATTTGTAAAATGAAGCAGTTAGTCTAAATTTTGTCCTGTTTTAAGGATCTAGTTTTGGCTTTTCATTCCCTTTCCCTTTCCCAGGAATGCTTTGAAGAGGACCCAGGGCGTAAGTGGATGGATGGCTTGCTCAGTAACCCAGGGAATGAGGCTGGACCCCACATAGGGCTCTTCATGGATAGCTACCGCTACTTGCATCCAAAACAGCCGAGGGCTTTCACCTGCTGGTCAGTGGTCAGTGGTGCACGCCATCTCAACTATGGCTCTAGGCTTGACTATGTATTGGGAGATAGGGCCTTGGTCATAGATACCTTCCAGGCCTCCTTCTTACTCCCTGACGTGATGGGCTCTGACCACTGCCCTGTGGGAGCTGTCTTAAATGTATCCTGTGTGCCAGCAAAACAGTGTCCAGCTCTGTGTACCCGCTTCCTCCCTGAGTTTGCAGGTACCCAGCTCAAGATTCTTCGCTTCCTAGTTCCTCTTGAGCAAGAACCTGTGCGGGAACAGCCAGTCCTGCAGCCCAGCCATCAAATCCAGGCACAAAGACAGCCAAGCAAAGCCCGCACGCATTCAACCAGGCTTCGGAAAAGTCAAGGTGGCCCCAAAAGAAACCAGAAAAACCTGAGGAGTTATTTCCAGCCTTCCTCTAACCTTTCCCAAACTTCTGGTGTGGAGCTGCCTACCCTGCCTTTGATGGGCCCTCTTACAACCCCAAAGACTACAGAAGAGGTGGCAACAGCCACAGTGGTAGAAGAGAAGAACAAGGTTCCAGAGGCCAAAGATGAGAAAGGAGTAAGGGCCGCCTGGAAGTCTATGCTGAGTGGGCCCTCACCTATGCCCCTCTGTGGAGGCCACAGGGAGCCATGTGTCATGCGTACTGTGAAAAAAGCAGGACCCAACTTTGGTCGCCATTTCTACATGTGTGCTAGACCTAGAGGTCCTCCCAGTGACCCCTCCTCCCGCTGTAATTTCTTCCTCTGGAGCAGGCCCAGCTGAACAGACTGAGACATAGGGATGTCATCGTGTTCACCACATGCGTGGGTCAGATGCCAGGTCCCTGCATCTGAAGGCGTCTTCTCCCTGAGGCTTCCTTTTGTTCCCTGCTTTCTCTTCTCTTCCTTCCCTTCTCCCCCTAATGCCTCGCCCCTTCTCAGATCTCTGTTTCTTCCTCTTTGTACATGTAGGAGCAGGGAACTAATTTAAACCCCTTCTGCCCTTGTTGGGGCATAAATAACATTTCGTTCATAAATAAAGTTCACGTCTTTGTTTCAGTAATACCATGTTGAGTGGATATTTTAGATGCACTCTCAAAAGTTGAGTCAGAGGCTCTCTCAGTGCGAGGCTTGTTTGGCCTCGTGTAGCCCAAGGCAGCATGGTGGAGGGAGGAGCTTTGCTCCCCAGGAAGGGGTCTGGTGAGCTCTGGGGATTATTTGCTACTCTGAGGTTGGATCAGTGAGGAAGGTGGGTATAGTGTGGGGGTGTGTATTCTTAAAAGAGTTTCCCAAGCAGTGTGTTCTTCAGCTGTTACACATGAATCACCAGAGAGAAAGAACCGGTGTTTCAGCTTTCAGAGGTCCAGAGTCTGAGTTACCATAAGTCTCAGAAGATGACCACTTTGGCCAGTAGAGTTAGAATTCCCTGTTGGGAGCCTAGCTGTGAAGACATTATATACTGTAGCCTCGCTTCTTCCTTCACCTTGAGGGAGGATAGGAAATCCTATAAGATGCTATTGGAGAAAAAGGATAGTGGATCAAGAAAGAATCCATTCCTTATTCTGGAAGATTCCTTGGCCTGTGGAAGCCATTATTCCCAAAGAACAGTCAATCTTTAGTTGAGACCTACTCCATCTTCTGACCTCAGAGGCTACCTGGGGCTCACCTTTCCAGGTCTCCCAGTGAAGAGTAGAGCCCTGTATTTTTGTCTAAATTCTTGGGAAAGCTACTTCAGGTTAGCTAAGGAGTTTAGCTCTTTGTACAGCTTCTAATACAGTTTGGGGGCATTTCTTATCTCTTCCTAAATCTGGCTTTTCATATCAGTAAAATAGAATGATCAGACCAAGTATTCTGGTTTCCTTGTGAAGCTGGACTTGTCTGAGTGAGTCAGTATAATACAAATTGTCTGCTCTTTGTCTACCAAAGGGCTACGGATGTTTCATGTTGCTCTTTATTTTCAGAATCAAGTCAGCTAGAAGCACACAGCAAAGCAGAGAGCAGGAGGAAGCCCAGCCCCAGGGAGAGTGCAGGTGGAGTTGGTATCCAAGGCAGCTGGCTCCTTAAGCATAGGTGGTAACATATTGGGGTCCCATGTTCCCAAAGTAGGATCGCTCCCACTCGCTCATAAGTTCAAAGTGCACAGGACGGTGACAGAAGTTGCATGCAGCCACAGACACGTCTTGGAGGGGCAGCCCCACCTCAGTCCAGACCAGCAGCAGCTTCTCTGAAAGGGAAGAAGAGAAGAGGGAAAGAATTGGTTAGACTTGGTCTTCCAAAACCCGTGTTGCTATAGATGCACCAAGGTCTTGCTTCCCTCAACCCTTTGAGGTAACTTGGGTCCAAAAGTAGATTTACTTGTCTGCTTCAATGTGACCCACAAGTGCTACCATTTGTCTGTGGGTCCTAGGATGTATAAAAGACAGGAAATCATACCTGTGACAAGATTTAAAACCATGCTGTGCTAGCCTGTATCCCTCCCTTCATAAAGAACACGTGTAGGCCTAACAGTAAATCTCTCTGCTTAGGAAATCCTGATCTGATAAAGACAACACTAAAAGGAATCATACTGCCCTATCAGTGTTGTGAGACAGGGTAAGGTGCATTCCTGGGGTATGTAGGGACCCAGAGGACAGAACAGGAGCAGCTGTAGGAAGTACTTCAGGTGTGTGGCTAGTCTTTTGTTTTTAGCCCCTTTTCTGTCCATCCCTTTGCTGGTATAATCCAGTCTTGTGTTCTTTACACTATCTGTATGCAGATGACTGATTTTTTTTTTTTTTTTACTTCCAGCTTCCCCAGAACTCTGTCTCAGTTTCCAGACTTGTATAACCAATAGCGGCTCTGCTTGGCTGCTTAATTCGTTATATCTAACAACTCGGACACAACTGAACCGTTTATACTGTCCTCCACCAAGCCCTTTCTGCTCGCTTTTTCTGCCACTTACCTATGCCACTCCATTCACACTCATGTTTTGTTTCCCAGAGATAAAGGGAATATTTTTGTCTTTGTATATTTGCCTTGGGCTGTTCTCTGGGATGTCCATTAGGTACTTACCCAGCTAACCTCTTTGTCTCCTTCAGATCTTCTCTCCAGTGTCACCTTAATGTTTTCTACTCTTGCCACTCCATGTCCTCCTCCAAGGCAGTACCTGCCCATAGCACTTCTTGTCCCCTCGTTCTGCTTTCTGCTTTCCCTTAACACTTTGAACTAGAATGCTAATTAATTTTTTTAAAGTTGATTACCCCTTTCTACTAGAGTTAAGAAGCTTAATTCTAGTAGAAAATGATTCTGTGTTTTGTCTATTCCTAGGTTTTTAGCACAGTGTCCAGCCCATAATAAGAACACAATAGACGTCTGTTGAAAGGATGAGTTAAGATTAGAAGATGAAGGGAAGTAAGCCAGAGGGGATAATGGATGATGAAGTCAAGAGAGTAAAGTACAGGAAAGAACTTGAGTTGATTGGACATAGTTAGAAAAATAAAATGCCTGTGACAGGCCAGGACACAGACAGCACCAGGTGGAAAGCACCGAATGTCTTACTAGGGAGCTTCAACTTTATTGTATAATCTAGGGGTCTCTACAAATTTGGGGTCCAACATCCTTATTAGCATAAATGGCTTAGCATGTGCTTCTAAGCTATATTTATGTACATTTGTTGTTATTTCACACATTAAACTCTGATATATTTTATCAGCTGGTGGATCAGCTTTTTAAAAAAGATTTATTTACTGTGTATATGTTGTTCTGTTTACATGCATGCCTGCATGCCAGAAGAAGGTACTGGATCTCATTACTGATGGTTATGAGCCACCGTGTGGTTGCTGGGAATTGAGCTCAGAACCTTTGGAAAAGCAGCCTTAACCTCTAAACCATCTTTCCAGTCCTGTAGATTATCTTGAATACCTTACCTTAGAAGAACATGACAAGCAATGGAGAGGTTTGGGAAATGGAGCAATATTGTTGGGTTTTAGAAAAATCCCTCTGCTGGTTAGTGTGAGAACATTTTAGAAGGGGGGGGAATATGGATGTATTTTTAAGAAACTGCAGCAGAGAAATGAGACTATATTTGAAAGAGATTGAAGAGAAGAGGTGCAGGATTTCAGGCTGAGTTGGCTGTGGGATTAAGGGACTGGTGGAATAGTGGGTGATGCCTCTAGTATATCTTTCCTGCAAACATGAACCCTCAGACACCTAAGCACCGAGAGCTCTATAACCAAATCCCAGAGCTATAGAAGAGACAACACAAAGGCCCAAGTGTCTGAACCACCCACTCCTACAAGCCCTTGTAGCTCTGACCATGGAGATGAGAGTCCGGACCCCTAGTGCATATGTGACCATGGGCCAATAACTGATTTTATGCTTCAATTTGTACATAATACAAAATGAAAATTATAAAAGCATCTCTATTACATGTATTAAATGAGTTAGCACATTTAAAACAGTGCTTGGCACATGGTAAGTAATGGATACTAGGCAGCTTTATTTGATGTTTTTAAATTAATGAATGGATTGACTTTACTATCTTCCTCAAATTATACTAGATAGTCTGTAGACATAATGACCTTTTAATACACACCCTCTGCTTTCCTATCTAATCATTACTCCCAGAATTCCTTTATTCTAGAATCTTGGCACTATATCCATATGTAGTTCAATGTGGACCACAAAGACTTGCTCACCTGTAAATCCTTTCTTCTTTTACTTCATACTTCATAGCCACTCAGCTCATCATATTGGACTAGTACTATCTGTATCTTGTCTCCTCTGCCTATCAATGTACGATTGGCTGCATATATTTATTTCTTGCTAGAGACTTAGAATAAGCACCTGCTGTGTGCCAGGTTCTATGTTAAAAAATATATAACTTGACAACATGCATACATATATATATATATATGTGTGTATATATATGTATGTGTAACATTATATGGAAACAACAGGTTATATTTTGGACTATATACATATATACAAATATATGCATGTATTGTTGAAGAAACAGGCCATGAATTTGAAGGAGGGTAGGGAAGAGTGTATGGGAGGGTTTGCAGGGAGAAAGGGGAAGGGAGAAATACTGTAATTAAATTGCAATCTCAAAATGTTCCTAAAAGAGATATAGTAAACATTGGATGAATTCACCAAATTGCCTGTCTTTGTAGCTCATAGATGACACCCACCCCTCTCTTTCTATCCCCTAGTCCAGTACTTCCTCTGGAACTGCTGGAATGCCTTGAACTCCTGATCTGCCTTCTTCCACCTCCAAAGTGCTGGGAATTTAGGAATGCATAACCACACTCAGCTGTTATTGTTCTTCATGTGTAGCTGTTCCTCACCTTTATCTTTACCCTTTTCTTTGTGTTCTTTCCTCTTCTAGGAGCACCTCGTATTAACTTTCTTCTCTAGGTCCAAAAGCCACTTACTTAGTAAGATTCAGCCCAGAGGTCCCTTCCCCTAGGAATCCTATCTTGAATCCTGAAGGTGAAGGTTAGGCACCTCCTCTCTGTTCCCACAACTTCCCCAGGTACTGTCTTTGTTAATTTTTATCTTACCTCACATCATTGTTTGTATCCACTATTGTTTCTATCTCTATGATCACTCCAACCAAACTAGAGCCCAGGAAGTCTACAGGCTGTTTCCCAATCATTTGTGACTCTGATATACAGCCTACATACATTTCTAGAAGCATACAACAGATGCTTCTAGAAATATTTTCCAAGTTGAATGAATCTGTTCTCCCAGCTTTTTTGGATCCTGGGGTTTAGGGGTAGGAAAATATAGACAGCCATGCTGACGACTTACCCACAAAGTTTTCCATCATCTGAGGGCTGTGGTGGGGGGAGGGGGCCAAGCGCAGTAGCTCCTCGCCACGAGGCACAGTTGGGTAGTTGATGGCCTGCACATAGATGCTGTGCTTGGAGAGCAGAAGATCACAGATCTTGCTGTTGAGTGCTGCATCACCCACCTAGACTCAAAAGAAAGGGCTTTCAGTACTTCTTACCCTGGGGCCACCATTGCACATTAGCTCTATTAAGCAGGTAGAGGGAACCAGATTAAAGAGCACCACTGAATTTGGGGACAGATTGTTTTTCATAAAGGGCTTAGGCAGTGTCAGCTTCAGAATCTCTATCGAGGGGGAGTCCCGGGCCAGCAATGAGATATGAAGGAGGGATAGAGTTGGCATCTTGTCTTGATACTATTTGTACAGCAAGTACATTGGTTAACTAGGGGTGTTTGGAAAGCCAGGGCAGTTCTGAGTTGCTGTCACTAGTTTAATTTAAACATTAGATAGTTAGATCCAGTTGGCCCTCTGTGTCTGTGTTCTTTGTTCAAGTATCCAACCAGCCTCAGATAAAATTTAAATATTGTTAATGTACAGACTCTCCTTCTTGATACATTTTAACTACTAAGTTGTTTTTATTAGAATTTGGTATTATTAGTAATCTAGAGATGATTAAATGTATATTGGAGGGCTGAATAGATTACATGGAAATGTAACACTTTTTGAACAGCCGAATGTGAGCATTTATGGATTTTGATATGGGCCATGGACAGAGCTGGAACCAATCCTCCATGGATACTGAGAGATTACTATTCTTTCTTTCTCATCCACAAATTGTTGTAAGAAGCATCTTTCCCACATCCTGACTTAACAGGCTCACAGAAATGTATGCCATTTAAGAAAGGAACAGGATTTGATTTTAGAAGTGAGAAGAAACATTTAAACAGAGCTAATGATCTAGAGTACTAGCTCTTTCCATGGCTTTTCATTGTATTGTTTTGACCTCGACTTGTTAGTAACAAGTATATTTTACAGTATAATCAGATGTGACAGAAACCCGATCAATTGATAGCCTTTAC
This sequence comes from Mastomys coucha, assembly GCF_008632895.1. Taxonomy (NCBI): domain Eukaryota; kingdom Metazoa; phylum Chordata; class Mammalia; order Rodentia; family Muridae; genus Mastomys; species Mastomys coucha. The sequence goes on along the minus strand of NC_045030.1, from coordinate 143,569,008 downwards.
TTAGTGTTGTATGCTCCAACATTTTCTATTCTTTTCCCCCATGTTTATAGGCTAAATATATATAACCCACTAAACTGATTTTGTGACCCACTAATAGTTTTTACAAACAATTATAAGTTCAATGTTGTGAGGGTCAAAATAGTTTAGTAATAGTGAGGCAATGGTTGATGCTGAAATGACAGGTTAATCTATAATGGCTGATTTTTCAAAGCAGGGGCCAAAGGTGACGTTAAATGTGTGTGTGTGTGT
>NC_045030.1:143551191-143568749 GCF_008632895.1 Mastomys coucha | reverse complement strand
GTGTGTGTGTGTGTGTGTGTGTGTGTGTGTGTGTATGTGTGTTGTGGGGTGGATCATAGTGATGATTGAAGGAGCACATGTCAGTTTGTTGCAAATGGGAGGGTTCCAAGAACAGGGAGGTGGAGAAGGAAGTGGGGAAAGGTGGAGTCCTCACCCTGATGGGGATGATGTGGCTGGGACAGGGGATAACAGGAAAACCCCTGTCCATTAGTAGCTGGCGCATGTGTTTGACGTTTCGCTGGTGTGCCCGCCTCAGGGCTTGACCCTCCTCTCCCTTGAGTAGACGCACAGATTCTAGAGCCCCAGAGAGCACCATGGGAGGCAGTGAAGTGGTAAAGATGAAGCCTGCAGCATAGGAGCGCACCATGTCCACCAAGTCCCGAGTACTTGCTATATAGCCGCCGATGCAGCCAAAGGCTTTGCCTGTAAAGAAGCAATAATCAGTCCCCAGAGGGGCAGAATCATGCCCTAGGTAACACAAGCAGGTACACCAGAAGCTGGGGCTCCAGACTCTCTTCCCAGTCCTCTGCACATCTCTCCTGTTCATGTCAGAGCCTTGCTTCTGTGCTTCTGAGATAGAACTGTCACATACTGCCATATGTGGTGACTAGATAGACAGGAGCAGGGTGGAGACTGTTACTTGGTTAGGGCCTGGAGAGTAACTAAGATGAGGCTCAAAGATGGGTGGGGAGGAAAACAGTTTCTTCTTCTGGCTGAAGCCAGCTGTTTTGTTCATGTCAGGAGCCTTTTAGAAAAATGTTTCTAGACTTTCTTGGTGACTCTGCATTGAGATGGGAAAGAGATGATTTGATAGGATAAAAGCCTGGGGTTTTAATGAAGAATTTTATGTCATTTCTATAATCCTTAAAAGAGATTAATGCCAAGGTGGGGCCCTGGGCAGATTTGAAGGTAAGAGGGGGAAGAAGGAGGAAATGATGAAATTATAATCTCAAAATATAAAGAAAATAAAAATGGTTCATGCCAAGTTAAAAAAAAAAAAAGCCTGAGGTTATAAATTCTTTCCAAACAACTGTTTGCTGGGGCTACTTCTCCACATTGTACATAAGGGAAGTCCTTATATACAAGTGTTTTTGTTCACTGCTGGCTAGCTTTATGTCAACTTGATGCAAGCAAGAGTCATCTAAGTGGGAAAATGTGTAAGACTGGGCTGCAGGAAAGCCTGTAGAGCATTTTTATAATTGGTGATTGATATGGGAAGGCCCAGACCTTTGGGTGTATCACTGTGGGCTGATATCCCTGTGTTCTATAAGAGAACAGGCTGAACAAGCCATGAGGAGCAAGCCAGTAACCAACATCCCCTCTATGGCCTCTGAATCAACTCCTGCCTCTAGGTTAGGTTCTTACCTGGTTTGAGTTCATACCTTGACTTCCCTCAATGGGCTTGTGATTCAGGATATGTAAGCCAAGTGAACCCTTTCCTCTCCGAGTTGCTTCTGGCCATATTTCATCATAGTAATATTAACCTTATCTAAGATACTCACCAAGAGTTCCAGAGATGATGTCAAGCTTGTGCATAATTCCATCGCGCTCTCCGATCCCTGCACCCCGGGTTCCATACAGTCCTACAGCATGGACTTCATCCACAAAGGTCAGGGCCCCATACTGGTGGGCCACATCACACAATTCCTCCAGAGGACAGATGGCACCTGAGTAAAGCCGAGGGAAAGGAATAGGAAGTCATAACCCTTCCCTAGCTCCATTTCTTGTGTTCTTCTCACTTGAGCTTACTTTGGCTTAGAAAAAGGTGTTATACACAAGGAGGGAGGTGTTTGCTATCATTTGGGAGTATTCCAAACATCAACCTCGTGAACCACACCCACACCCCATTTCTTCGTGTTTGTGTTCTCCCTGACCCTTTGCATATCTTCATCTGGTCATTATTTTTAATTCATTCTGACAACTTTATTTCTATTGTTTTCAAATTCTCTGCTGCCGTTAGGGGTTAGTACATTTCTGTCTAGAGGTAGCAGTTGCCTGTTTGATACCAGTGTTTAATGTAGAAAAAAGTCACTGTCTGCTCTAGCTTAGTACAATCCTCACTTCTGAGCCACTCACCCCCATTGGGCAGGAACAACTGATAAGCCATCCATATTTTTACACTTCCCTGGCCCTCTTTGTTTCTGTCTGTTTTGGATTTCTGTCAGTCTTCTTTTTGTGCTCATATCCTTGTTTGTTTCTATTTTTCTCTCTCCCTTTCTTTTACTCCTTCTGGTCTGTCTTTCTGATCTTTTTCTTGGTGTATTCCTTTCTTCTTCATGCTTTCTCTGTACCCTGTGTCTCATCCCAAGATTCTTTGCAGTTTTGCATTATTGACTTTCCTGAAAGTGTCTCTGGGAGGGTAGCTTATCTTTTAGGAAGCTCTCCCTCAGGCTCAGTCACAGTGTAGCAACTTAGAAGCTGTTTCATAGTCTATACTTATTTTCTGTTTTCCACGCTACGTGAGATGTTATCTGAATTGGCTTTGTGGTCATTGTTAATATTCTAAGACACTGTGCCTCCATCCACTAGAAATTGCTGAGGTAAAGAGAATTGTAATACAGAAGAAACTTCTTCAGATGGAAATGGGTCCTAGACCAGGAATAAAGATTGTGGGGTTGGGGAAAGGTAGGAAAATGTTAAGGACAACCAGCAACTGGAGATAAAACCTGAGAGAAGACAGTTCAAAATGGTTCTGGCATCATTTCAGGAGAAATCCATCTGTAGAATTGACTGATTAAGTAGTTTCCACCAAAACAAACAAACAAGGAGCAGTTCATTTACAGGTATAACTAGTGTGATTGCAGGCCATAATTCTCACTAGAAAAATGTGAATAGGTGTTCCATATTAAAAATACGCAAATGTGCTGGTTTTACTTTCTTTATGATTGTAGAATTTTGCTAGTGGACATGACAGTGAATTCCCGTGTACGTTAATTCATTTAGTGCTCAGGCTAGTCTATTATTATTACCTGTACTTTTCGAATAAGCTAACCACAACACAAAGCAACTTTAAAAGCTCGAACAAAGAGCTAGTGAAAAGACTGAGCCAGCAAGAGAGCCTGATAAGCAGCCTAGTGACCTGAGGTAGAACTCCAGAACCAAGAGGGAAGAAGGGAACCAACACTGCAAAGTTATCCTCTGACCTCCACATGTGTGCTGTTCATGGGCACCCACATATATATTATATACAACAATAACAAATATTCTTTTAAAACTTGTTCAAGCTAATAAATGTTTATGGTAGCATTTGAATATGGGCCACTTGTGATTGCACAATCTTTGTGGAGCTTGTGGTTATAAATTGGGGAATACTAAGGGTCCTCCATTGTTTCAGTGGGAAAAGTGGCACCTTAAAAGGAGATGAGGACCTCTTCCTTTCAATAATGTTGGAAACAGATCCCTAAGCCACATGACTTCTGGTGCACAGAAGCAACAATAGACAGCTCTGAACCTTATTTCACTTGCTGTAAGAAAGGAAGCGAGAGAATAAAATCATTTATTTCTGTTAAAATATAATAAATGCAGTCACTTTGATCACCTATAATTCTACCACCAGACATATTACCCTGGAGAAAACAGGCCCAGAAACTTTGAGAATTTCCAAGTTTGCACAGATAACATGTATTGAGGGTGGTATTTAAATCCACATCTGTCAGACTTGAGAACCTTTTATGATCGAAAGGCTTCCTAGTAGACCATGGAACCCTAGGCAAGAATTTATAAAGTTTGCTGCTCTAAAGACCAGACATTGCCACAGCCGACTTGCACATCATTCCTTATGAAAAGTGTACCATGCAAGGAAATAGTTTTATATCCTAGTATGAGAATAATCATTTTGCCATCAACTGAATGAGGGAGTAAGACAAACTCTGCTCTTTGTGGGATTTAGCTTCTTTATGTGTAAGAATGTAATAGTGGCCTCTGCTTTGGTGTTTACTACTTGTGTAACTCTGTGACTCTACTTATTCATGCCTCAGTTTCCTTGTGTAATAATAATAATAATAATAATAATATTACTTAATAAAATTAATTATAATAAATAATACTTAATAATACCTAGTACTAATCATAGAACCATCATGATTTAGTGTTTTAAAATGTATAAACTATGAATAAGTACATAACATACTAATAGTTGCATTTATCATCATGTTTATCATGAGATATCAATACTAGTAAACATGTACTCGAACACATGTATACTTACCATCCATGGAGTGGACAGTCTCAAAGGCCACAATTTTTGGTGTCTTGGGATCTGACTTCTCGAGAAGTTTCTTCAAGTGGCCTGGGTCATTGTGTCTGAAGACAAACTTGACTGCACCACTGTTGCGAATGCCTTGGATCATGGAGGCATGATTGCCTGCATCTGAGTAGATCTCACACCCTGAGGAAACAGGTCTGCTTTACCTTTTGTGTCTAACCTGGCAGGAGAGTAAAGACTACCTACTCCCTTTCCCCTCTAAAGACCTGGTCTTGAGCTGGGCAGTGGTGGCGTACGCCTTTAATCCTAGCACTTGGGAGGGAGAGGCAGGTGGATTTCTGAGTTTGAGGCTAGCCTGGTTTACAAAGTGAGTTCCAGGACAGCCAGGGCTATACAGAGAAACCCTGTCTCAAAAAAAAATTAAAAAATAAAAAATAAAATAAAATAAATAAAGACTTGGTCTTTTTCGTCCTCCTTTGGAAACCTTTATGACACATCTCTTCTGCCTCTGTTACAACTCCCCTGCCCAGGACCTCCCTCCAAGGATGCCTCTGACTTTCTTGAGGGAGAAGAAATTCAGTTTTCTAGGAACCTTGAGTTTGTCAATGACAGGTTTTGGTTTTATACTCCACTCTTGGGAAAATCAAAGGTTTGTAAAGGATTAATCTCAGAGAATACATGCACATTTGAATGGATGCTAGATTCTCCCTGGTCTGCTTGACACTTCACCTTTTCCAGGTAGCACCCAAATGTTTATAATGACAGGGATGGATGCTTATCAGGTTTCACTGTTGAGATTATATGATCATGACAGTCACAGCAAAAGGAGCAGACAATAGCCACATTATTGCACAGGGAGAGAGAGCTAAGCACCAGGAAATGTTTTCCTGTAGGATAGGAAGAATGCAGAGAATTTGTGGGTTATACTGGGAGGGTAGGGAAGTAGAGAATGTGGAAGAACCCCCAAATTTCACAGACATCAAGGAACTGTAGCCTTCAATAAAGTAAGGTATAGCTTCTCTTTGAGAAAAATGAATCACAATTTCTCCACAACTTGGCTTGTCTAGCTGGAAGTTCCTTGAGATCAAAGCCCAAGTCTTTTTATCTTTATATCCCTTCTTCACCGTATAAGGCACAGATATTAATAAGGAAATGTTTTTAATGAGTAAATGAATAAATAAATGACTATAAATGAATGAAAGAATAAGAGAGGGATGGCAAAAGATGAGATTTAAAAGATATCTGTGTATTGTTTTGTTTTTTTAGTTAGGATTTCACTGAGTAGCCTGTAATTCACTGTGTATTACTTTGGACTCAGCCTTCCAAGTACAGTAATCATAGATAAGATCTATCATGCCCATTTTAGGATTCAGTTTAGCTAGAAGCCATGACATGGAGTTTACATTTGATCCTAGAGGTAACAGGGGTCCAAAATACTTTAAGTATTTTGAACAGGGTAAAGACCGGATTTGTGTGATAAAACATTGTTCAGAATGTATGAAGAGTATATTGTAGGCAGTGAAAGAAGAAATCAAGGAAATGATGTTGGTTAGACTAGAGTGGTGGTAATAGAATGAAAAGGTTTTTGGGTTCTATTGGTTGAGAAGTAAGGAATTCATCAGAAAGAAATCTTCAAGATATTAACTATACCTAGGGGTTCTGGATGACCTAAGAAAAAGTGTTCAAGTGGGCGGTGACTTTTGAAGTGTGCACTGAAGTAGCAGACACCAAGTACAAAGACTTTTTTCCTGCATTTTGCCATTTATAGGCAGGAGAGAGAAAAGTCAGGAGCTAGAGAGTGATGTAGGCGTTGAGGCAGGAGACTTAAGGAAAGGGAATGGCTGAAGATACAGAGAGGGGGGGGAGAGAGAGGGAGAGAGAGAAAGAGACAGAGACAGAGAGAGACAGACAGAGAGAGAGAGAGGGAGAGGGAGAGAGAGACAGAGAGGAAGCTGGAGGGAAGAGTGAGAAGTTCCTGAGTTCCTGAATGGATTGTGGGCAATGACCAGTGGACTGGTGGAAAGAACAGTCAACAAGAAAAAGGCAAGTTCTACACTGTCACAGGAAGCAAAGAGTGAGATGAAAACTGGGGCTGCGTGGAAGCTGGCAAGTGTTCTTTGGCTTGAAGTTGAGGATAATGCTGTCTAATGTCTCCTACTTTCAGGGTACTAGGAGGGGAGGACTTGGCAAAGCTGTCCCAGACACTTGAAATGCTCTGAGTAGAGATTATGGGATGTGACATTTTAGTGGCTTCTTTCTGAGCCCAGGTTTGATGTAGATGTGGAACATTGTATCCATCTGAGATTCAGAATGGTGGAAGGTATATGAGGGCACTTGAGGGTGGGAATGTGGGAAGATGGGCTCTGGTTTAAGGTGAAGGGATGATTTTGGGCAAAAGACAGGAATATATTTCACAGTAAAGGGAAAGGATGAAGAAATATCTGTGTACAACTAGATTTGGTTTCATGTCAATAAGTAAGGAGAAGCTATCCAGAGGTTTCTATATTATTCTTGCAGTAGGACATGGGTTTTATTTTAAGAGTGAAGGATGGAAGTAGAGGTTTTAGATTAAAAAAAAAACATTTTAAACGATCTGTAGAGAAAAAAGACTGTATGTGTTAGAGAAAAAATGATGAACTTATGGTATTAACTGTTCTATAAGGTTAGGCTCTGGTGCTGGCCTTCAACTTAGGTGTGGAAGGAGTAAAGACAAGGGTATATAACCATGCACTGTCAAGTCTGTGTGTGTCAGGCAAAAAGCTATGAACAACTGGAACAAGCAAGCTCAAAAGAGTGGGGGCATTCAATGAGACTGGATGCTTTATTGCAGGACCCCAGTCTTGAACATAGGTCTTACCATCTCACACCTTGTGCTCACCTGGCAGAAGCTTGGCCAGTGTAAAGAGAGTAGAATCATTGGCCACAAAACAGGAGGAGAAGAGCAGAGCTGAGTCCTTCTGGTGTAGTTCAGCCAGCTCCTGTTCAAGCTCCACATGAAACTTGCTGGTACCTGAGATATTGCGGGTGCCCCCAGCTCCAGCTCCATGATTCTTCAGGGTCTCCCTGGTTCCGAGAAAGTGGAAGACAAGGAAAAACAAAACATAACTTTGTTAGGCACTGAAGAAACATGAAAGCCTTCCTTAATGTGGTCAGTACTAACGTAAGAGGTCCTGTGTAAAGGCTGTCCTTGGTGACCAAGTAGAGGAAAGAAGGAGACACGTAGGGGTATCCTGGAATGGAGGTAGAAAGTAGAAGTAATTTGAGTAGTTTGGAAAAGCTAAAGGAAATCCTCCTTTCCTCCTTCCTTCCTCCCTCTTTCTTCCATCCCTCTCTTCCTCTATCCCTTCCTCCCTCCCTCACATCATTCTAAACTTTAGTTTCTAGTTCATGAAGTCAGCGAGTCTTTCTTAGTTTCTATTATCCTCCTTCACATCAAACAATCATTAATCAAGTGCGATTGTGTTGGCTGATTAGTTCATATCTGAGGAGTAGATATACTTGAGGGAACCTTGTACAAAAGAAGTGGCAGTAGAACTAAGTGTCCACTGTTAGTGTGGCTCTACATCTCTACTTCTGACCCACAGTTCATAGTCCACACTCTACTACTTACTGTATGGCCTGCAAGACACGAGGGTGCCTGCTTATGCCCAAATAGTCATTACTACACCAGACAGAAACATCCTTTGAGGCCATAGATGCCTCAGAGAAGTGTTGGGCAAAGGGATAGGCATTAGCCCAGCGATTCACAGTCTTGAACACACGGTAGGTGTGGTCCTGTTTCTTCTCCATGATCTTGTCTCTGAAAAATTGGTCATAATCAAAAGCCTGGCTTCCTGTAGGGGTAGAAATAAGAGATAAGGATAATTCAACTCAAATCATTTCCAGGGTAGTCTTTATTTTACCCATGTTTTGATTTTGAGTTTTCTCATTGTCTTCTCATCTATTCATTTATTGGCTCAACAAATGCTTTAACTAGTCCTCATTCACTCTTCTATTGTTTAATGCGATATATGTCTATGACTCTGTGTGTGCATACATGCAGGTGTGTTGATGCCACAGTGCATGTGTAGAATTCAGAGAACAGCCACAGATGCCAGTCTCTATTTCTGTCTTTGAGAAGAGGGTCTCTTGTTCACAGTGGTGTACTACAGACAAGCCGGCCCATCAGCATCTGGGGATTTTTCCCATCTATACCTTCTATCTCTCGGTTGGGGCACACTGAGATTATCAACACTTGTGCTACACCTGGCTTTTGTGTGGATTCTGAGGACTCAAACTCAGGCTGTTGGGCTTGCACAGCAAGCATTTGACCCACTGAACCATCTCCCCAACCCTGGTTCATATTAGCTCCCTGCTGTTTTATTCAACAATCTCTCTGTTTACTCATTAACTAGTAATGCATTCAGAAATTTAGTCAGGCCTTTTATTCTTAGCATGGCCTCATCTTTCTTTCCAGAGTCAGTGTAGAAGATGCTTTACACGAGTTACCACTTCAGTCCCAGAGAAAGGAATATTGCTAGACCTAGTTTCTAGTCATGTTTCTTCTCACCCAATAGTTATATGATCCTGAGCCAGCAATGACTCCTCTCTACTGTGAAAATTAAGCACCGTAAATCCCACAAATCATCCAATTGGTAAATGGGCTGATGAACCAAATAGACAGTTCTCAAAAGAGAAGTTCAGATGGACACTGAATATTTTACATCCTTAGCTATCAGGGAAATGCAGATTTAAGCTGCTTTTTAGTTCCATCTCACTTCAATTGGAATGGCAATTGTCAAGGAAACAAATGACAACCAATTCTGGCGAGCATGTGGGCAAAGAGGAAATCTTATGTACCAAGGGTGGAAACGTAAGCTGGTACAGCAAGTATGGAAATCAGTGAGGAAGTTCCTCAGGAAAATAGCAGAGGTTATAGAGATAACACAGCAGTACATGCTGTTCTTGTACAGTGCCTGAATTTGGTTCAGTACCCACATCAAGTGGTTCTCAACTGCCTGTAACTCCAGCTCCAGGGCATTCGACACATCTGGTCTCCAAGGGCATTAGCACACATACATAATTTTAAAATGACAAAAATAAAATGTTTCAAAAGAATCAATTAAAAAAAAACAGACCTACTCTATGAATTATCTCTCCTGAGCATATTGCCAAATGATTCCAAGTCAACATACCACAAAGATACTTAAACATCTATCTTTATAGCTACACTCTACATAATAGCTTGGAAATTGAACCAGCCTAGATGTTTATAAACAAATGAATGGATAATAGAGATGTGGTGCATATAAAACAATGTAATGTTGTGTGGCTATAAACAACGAAAGCCTGGCATTTTCTGGAAAACTGCTAGAGCTGGAAATCATTATGTTAAACAATTTGAGCCAGACGGAATGACAGTGCATGTGTTCTTTCATATATATGTGGGACTTAAAATTTAAACTGTGTATATCATGTGTGTGCTTGTACATGTGTGTTTATAGGTCAAAAATAGGAAGGGGAATATATGTAATAGGATCAATAAACAGAGGTAAAGAAGGGGAGCCAGAGGCGAGAGGAACAAATGAGAATAAAATATAATGACACATAGGTATGGTGATGCCTTCTGAAACCCATTACTTTGGATGCCAACCAAACAATTCAAGGTCAAAAAATTATTTTAAAAGGCTCCTGCTATGTTCTAATGTCCTTTTATGTAGAATGGCACTTAGAATTCTTTTCTTGCTGAGGTGTGAGAATCTGAGGACAATAGTAATAATTGATATGAAGTAATTAGAGTATCATCAGAAACATAATAATAATAGTGGTTGTGATTAAAACTACCTAGTATCTTATTATATTATTGTAGCTGGCATTAATGGATGCCCAATACATACAAAACCTGATTCTAGGACCATTAAAGATACTATTTTCTTTTGGTTTCTCATAGCAACCTTATATGGAAAATTCTGTTATTATCTGTATGTGACAGATGAAGTGACTGGGGCATGAAAAGAACAGCTAGCTGGATCAAGGTCACATAGCAAATTAATGCCCAGCAAGGAAGTGATACATTTGATGTAGATAATGAAAAAAGCAAAACCATTGGATTTTCTCTGGGCATATTCATGTGGATGTAAAGCTAGCATGCCGTCTAAACTGGAAGAATACAAAAGCCATAGAAACAACCTAAATTATAGGTCCTAGATTACATGAATAATGATGTATCCACACCACAGAATAGGATTCAGCCATTATGCACACTATGTGTGCATGGGCACAAAGGGATAAGTAATATGAGGCCACATTGATAAGTGGACAAAGCAGACAGTGATTATGATAATGAGAGTGGATGAGAATTTCTCTTTCTGTGTGTGAATGTGAGTGTCTGTGCCTGTGTGTCTGTGTCTCTGTGTGTGTATAGCTATAGGAAGGTATGTCTGAAAGAAAATAAAACAAAAAATTAATAGTAAATGTAATTTACTCTTTATTTTCCTGTATCTGTTAAAAATATTTTTATTCCTATATTAGAAAAATGAATCAAATTCCATTATGAAAAATAAACATAGGAGACAGAAAGGGAAGGGTGAGAAACATTGAGGGAGTGTGGGAAAGAAATAATGGAGGGAAGCCTAATTTTTAATGAGAAATAGGAACGAGCTAGAAACACATTAGTGTAGATGGCATTTTGTTTTTCTTATCATAGATGACTGAGGTAAGTCTTTGCGTGAAGTGACTTAACTACAGAAGACGCAGCCCCAGCAACACTAGCACTAAGACTTCCCTTTGAAGTCTCTTGGTTTAAAAGTCTTTGCACTTCCTCTCTTCTTCTTTGTCACACACCCTTTCGGCAGCTACTGCCCTGTTCCTGTGCCCTTCATTCCTATCTTGGCAAACTCACCAGTCATATTGTTCTGAATCAGATGGGGAAGTGCCCCTTCAGTCTGCTCTGGATCCTGGAAATGAGGGAATGAATGGCTTCGGGAAGTTGAATCCATGGAGCTCAGCAGGTCTGATAGGGAATATGGAACTCATTGGCATGAAGAGAGAAAACAAGACAGTATTTGTTGTCCTCTTTAGGTCCAGGGTAATGTATAGAAATTTAAGTTTAGAAAGTAACAAGACTCCTGGAGTATGTGTCTGCAAAGTAACCACCAGTAGCAATGCCTAGAATGTCCAGAAACCTTCTTTAAGGTGGCTCGCACTTCATTGCCCTTAAGGTAAGGTAACCAGGCTATGCACCCTAGCCTCTGCTCTTGGGAGTACATATCAGTCTTCTTTTCTGAATATCATTCACTTTCAATATTTAACTTGTTTCATTCTTAGTGATTACTCAAAGTGGCTTGTGAAAGATGCCAATAGTATGGTCATTGCTTAAGTGTAATTGTTGTGGGTGCTTGGCCCAAGTTATGCTTGAACTCTATATCCTTATAAAGATTGTTTTGTTGAAAACAAAACTGTCTTTGAATTTCTTTTAATAAAATTGATAATGCAAGATACTTTGGGGGAAACAAAAGTTAATTAATGGACTATGTGTCTTAAAACTAAAGGAAGCATCTATCCTCTTCTCTTTTTCCTCAATACAAACACTATATGGTTTGCTTCAATTGAGATCCTAGCATTTTGGATTCCATTTAGCCACTTGGGACAGAAAAGGGCCCATTTTAGACTGACAGCTATAAGTTATAATGCATGTGTTGGCAACTGCCTATTATGGCTCCCCTGCAAAAGGCCGTCATGAAATGTCTACTAGCTTTTCTTGGATTTGTCTAGCTCAAGAGTCTGATAATATGGGCTCAGTCATTAGGAATGGAGCTTGGGTAAGATGGAGGTTGACTCCAACCTGTCTTGAAAGTCTTGACATCCTCTTGGACTTCTGGAGCTGCCCTCTGCACAATCTTGCTCTTCCCGTCTTGGAGTTCTGACAGCATGAAAGGACAATGGCTCTTAGCCCAAGATGGAGAGTCTACACAAGGTAAGAGAGTAATTGCACATTCATTCTTAGCTATGTATTTAGCTCAGCAGTGATTACTGAGACTTACTGTATCCTAGAGACCCCTAGGATAAAGACAAGGAGTTAAATGAATCTGGTCTCACTGCTAGGGGAGTTCCTAAGCAGGGAGAAACAGCACATACTGATAACACCTTGGGAACAATGGGATGAGAGGGAGAAAAAGCCAAATGAAACCTACAAGATATAACGGATGTGACCCAGAGTTGTATCAGATAGGCTAGGAGTCTAGGCCGGATTTGCAGAAGCCATAATGTCCAAAGTCAATTTTTAATGAGAAATTTGAGGGGAGATAATAGTATAGGAGAAGGTTGTATGTCAAGAACAAAGACAAAGGATTGTAGGACAAGAGAATAGATTAGAGCAATTTTAACGTTGTTCAGCATAGCTGAATTATAGTATGTGAGTCTATAAATACCCTAGAATTTATAGAGTAATTTATATTTACTCTATAAACATCCTGAGTATATTTTTTTAGGTCAGTCCATCTTACCTTGACATTTTCACATTAACTCTCCAAGCTATTAGGAAATGATAGTCAGATTTGGAACTTTGTCTTTACGACCCAGAAATTCCCATTTGCCAATAACCTCTTCTTACCTCCTCCAGCCTTGGTTGCCTTAAGATGGATTTGAGAACAGATTGGTCCTTGAGTGGCCAGGATGGGGCAGCGTCCAATACCAAATAGGAACTGGTAGGTTTTAGCTACCTTGCCTAGCAGGCCTTTGGAGCCCTGAGAGAGCACTGGACAGGACCGTAGCAACATAGCTGCTGCCACCATCCTGAGCCCAAAGTCCTGTAGAAATTGTGGAAGAGATGAGATTCCATCATGAGAGCCTGGCCAAAAGTCATGCATATTTAATTCTTTGCCTTTAGTTTCCCCCTCTAAGCTAGTTGCCTTCCTCAGACATCCCCTCATTATTCTTCTCGGCAAGGAGTCCTAGTGTTAAAATGTGAGGGAGAAATGAGAAACACCACTAGAAATGGGCAAATTCTAGCTAGAGGCCAGAGAACTTGATTTCTGATTTACTCTGCCACCAGCTGCTCAGTGATTGTGAAGATCATTGAAGTGACTTTGTGCTGCAGAGTGACAGCTGACAATCCACCCTGTGATCAACACCTACTTACTATCTTCCAAAAACTACTATCCTCAACCAAATGAAGACTCCGCCTAATTATGCGGACAGATGCTGTTTACAGGAACTCCTGAGGCTAGTCCTGCTGTGTCCAGAGAATGCTCTGCCAGAGAGGAGAAAGGAGCTTAAAGCCAGCTGTCAACTTGAGATCCTGGAATCAGGATAGGGCAGTCATGTGTCCTACAGGCTATGTACCACCAGGTATTTTGATATGTTTGGATTTTTTTCTTATATTTTGGTTAAACTCTGATAAAGGAGGAGGTACAAATAAAGAGGCTGGGAGACATAATCTATGTAGATCGGTAAAGAAGACAAAGGCTAAGATAGAGAAAAGAAGGGGGCTAGAGAAAAGACGGGAAAAATGAATAGAAAAAGATAAAGCAAATGACATATAACTCTCGAGTATTGGCTGAATTTTGGAGTAAATTAATGAATTATGATCTTCAATAGGAGAACACAGGGAAGTAGGAGAAAAAAACAAGACAACTTCAGGAAGATAAAAGAAGAGGGGGAAAAAAAGTGTAGTGGTGGAGGAGGAGGACCCAAAACTGAGAAAGTGAAAGATGTCAGAGCTAGAAGGAAGAAGAGCAAGGTAGAGAAAGAAAGGGACATCCTGAGGAAGACTGATGCTAAGAAACAAGACGAGGATGATGGGAGATACAGAAAGTAGGGCAAGATAATAAGACAGAAGAAGGAGAAGCAGGGAACATACTGGGAGGGTCAAACAGACAAAAGGGACGTCAGGTAGCCTAGAGTAATATAAAGACTGAAAATTAAGCAGGAGAGAAAAGAATCCAGCAAGGGCATGGAACATTGAGATAAAAGGGTTAGACTATACAGACTTAAGGGAGGGGAACCTGGCCCTGTTGGTGTGGTGGTGGGAGAGAAACAATGAAAAAACAAGTGGATTTTTAAAAATGTTGAAAGCTCAAGAGACAGTGGTAGCGGCAGAAGAAATGGCTCATTGGTTAAGAGGAAATACTGTTCTCCCAGGTTTGCTTCCCAGTACTCATCCTGTGTAGCTCACAACTGCCTGGAACTCCGGCTCCAGGAGATCTGATGCCTCGGGTTTCCATTGGCCTGGCACTCATATATACATACCTGTGACAGAACCAAACATATACAAATAATTTAAAATAATAAATTTATATTTAAGAAGGAAACAGGTGGGTGAAGGGGGGAGAGAGGAGGCCTCTAAGGAGGTAAGATTGAGACATACCAAAATGAAAGACAGAACAAGAAGGAGAAACAGAAAAGGAGCCAATTGTAGAGTCAGAATCAATGGGTAGGGACAAGATACAGGGCAGCACAATCAATAGGAGAGATAGGAGGGGAAGTGGGAAGATTAACGACTCAGCTCTGCCAAGAAAGCAAAAGGCTCAGTGTATAAAGCCTTATTTTGTGAGGGACAAGGGAACAGGAGGAATTCTTAGGCCTATCCCACTGGCAACTTTTTTTATCTCCCTAATCTCATAGAACAAGCATCCGCCTCTTACTTTACAAAGCAACTCAGTCATCTTATTCCATCCTAGAGCATCCTCCCTCCCTTTGCCAGGCTGTCACAGCAGCCTAAGTTAGTTTGTAGGCCCACTCACATAGGCCCTGGAATGACAAAAAGCAGAAAGCTGATTGGAGGGATTAAGGGAAACAAACAAAACAAAACAAAAATCTTGTGAACCTTTCAGCATAGTAGCTGGTACATAAAAAGATAGATTTTTCTTATTTGCATTCTGGCTTCCTAGCGTCTTCGTTCAATGTTTTTGGACAAAGGGCTTCTCCTTTCTTGGTCTTAGCTTTGATCAGTTGTCAAATATGAAGTAATTCTGCCTACGTCACCCAGTAGGCCATTGGTTGGATCCAGTGCCTATCTCATATCTGGAAGTAAGAGTCAACCTTCCGACTGCCTGGCCATGAAGGCTAAAGCACTCAAGGCTGAGCCTGCAGACCATAGATAAAGGCCCTAGAGTTTATCACCATTAGAGTCTGGCTACTCCCTAAGATGAGCCCAGGGTGTGGGGGAGAAGAAGAACCCCTTCCTGGAATCACGTCTGAGCATCTGGCCAAGGCTGGCTCTGGCAATCTGTAGGGAGTCAAGATGGATGGCCCAGGTTCCTGCAGGCTCATACAAACTCCTTCTCTGACACTGACAATAGCGTTGAAGTATATAGTAAGACAGGAAGCCCTTAAGATTAGAGGCAAAGTCCTGCCCTGGAATGATGGTTGATTAAGGCCTACTTTCCATGTACAAAATCAGAAAAGGTCCAGTGGACTCACCATTTTTGTGGGGCTGTTGGCCATGATATACTGAGGGTTTTGGAAAAAATACAGAATTCGTCTTCATGTAAAATTGAATTCTTGAGTTCATTTTAAAGGACAGTTTCTCTTGTCCTACCCCGATCTTCCTGAACATCATTATGACCCATAACTTTGTATTTAGATTCTTAACATCAATTCCAGAACATTACTTAATATGAGCCAGGAATGAGTAAAGCTGAATAGAAGAAGCAATTCAGGCAGTTAAAGGGCATTAAGCACATAGGCTCTTAGCTGGGTATCTCTTAGCTGGGTATTTTGACCCCACAGGAAGCTGAGACAACAGGATTTAAACTGCATATTAGCCTGGGCTGCATAGCTCCTAGCCAGTCAGGACTAAGTAGCTGATCTTTTCTCAAATGAAATAAAACATATACTCTATAGCCAAGGAGTCATATCATAAATGTATCAGAGTTCCACCATGCATATATCAGGCTAAGTTTAGAAAGCTGAAGATGAGATTTTCGTCTCATTTTTATTACAATTTACTGTGTGTGAACTTTGGCTCCCCTAACCCTGTCCACCATTTCTGAACTTTACTTTCTCCACAGACATTAGATTAGATTGGAAATTTCATAATTTATCTTCTGGTTCTGATATTCAAACATTAACATAGCTCTGACCATGCCAATATTCCACATACATAGACTTATTCAGTTCTTAGGACAATGTTGGAAATAGATACCACGGCCGAGAACTTAACTGTAAACACCACGCCACTCTGTTACAGTAACAGAGGCCCCTTTACTGTGCATTTGTCTTTTATGACCAGTGCTTTCCCAAAATGGCCTAAAGTAGGATTTCAGGTACTATTGAACATTTATTAATTCAATTCCGCCTCTTAATGATTTATATATTCCACTGCATAGAAAAGATTTCAAGTAATCTTAAAATAAAATCAAAGATACAGGAATTTTCAGGACAAGTAGTATAATTACTCAAAGGCTTTTTTCCCTGTATCTGTACAATTGCCTTTTAGGTCAGCATCCAATTTGCAGTCCCGTAGGCCAGAAAGATCCACTGGGCCAGGTGGTGGTGGCACACATCTTTAATCCCAGCACTTGGGAGGTAGAGGCAGGCGGATTTCTGAGTTTGAGGCCAGCCTGGTCTACAGAGTGAGTTCCAGGACAGCCAGGGCTACACAGAGAAACCCTGTCTCAAAACAAAACAAAACAAAACAAACAAAAAACAACCAAATAAGCAAACAGCTCCCCCCCTCCCAAAATAAAAGAAAAAAAGAAAAAGAAAATAAAGATTGGCTGAGCTACCATCCCAGCAGGGAAGCCAGAAGCCACTCTTGCAGCTTTTCTGTCCCCTGTTTCCCATTACTTGTGGCCTCCTTTTAAGAATCATTTAAGTCTGGAAAAGAATCCCTTGCTTCGTCCACTGAAGCACCAGGCTTTATCTCCCCTCCTGGTACCTTCTTTCCAACCCTGGAAAATCATAGGAGAATTAAAAATAGAAGAATGTATACCACAAAATTAAGAAATTTGTGGGAACTGTGGGTAGGCCCTTTTGTCAAAGGATAAATGACCTGCCTGGGATGTCATAGCGACTTAAGAGGGAGACTCGAATCTGCTTTTTCTATACAATGACAGTTCTCTTCTATCTTTCCCCCATTATTTCTGCTAATTTTGCAATCTCTCAATTCCTGTGCCTTACCTTACCATTCTTAACCACCTCCCACATAAGTGTCCAGTTTTCCTTCCCGGGATCTGACCCCCACCCCCAAGGCTCTGAAACTTTGCACTCTGCTCTAGGCCAAGCAGATGGGAAAGGGTCAAGTGATGATGGGGCACGTGGAGAATTTTAGGAAAAAAAAGTTTAGATGCCTTCCTAGATCAACAGAGGAGAAGAGGAGACAGAAACAGAAGGAGACTAAGAAGGAGACAGAAATGGGATTGAGGGGTTGAAG
>NC_045030.1:143540429-143550985 GCF_008632895.1 Mastomys coucha | reverse complement strand
CCCTAAAGTATCTCAGGCCTCTGCTAAAGATAAAAAACAAAGTAGTCTTCCACATTCTCATTCCCCCTGTTCTGTGTCTTGTCTTTCTGTTTTCTTCCTCTTCTACCTCTGGGATAGTGAAACTAACTCATTCGATTTTGAGATCAGACCATCCTTATAGAGCCAGGGCACCTTCTAAAGAACCATCCCTCTGCCCTTCAGTTCCCTCAATCATGAAAGGAGGTCAATAAAGGCAAGCCCACGTGTAGAGGACCCTGAAGTTAGACCTAGAATACACTTTAGGAACTCCAGGCACTGAGGCTTTCAAGGGTTCTAGCTGTGAGCCTCCACGGGAAGTGGGTCAACTCAAAGGATGTTGTGTCACTTCAATAAATATATGAACATTTGGCACAGTGCCTAATTTGAGAAAAATAACAGCTTGTGTTGATTCACTGCTTTTACTCTGTACCTCTCAAGGGTAATTACATTGATTAATTTAGCCTCATAATCATCTTAAGACGGAGGCATGGTTATATCTATGTCACTGATAAAGAACCTAAGGCTTGGTGGTGGTGGGGGCTACTAATAATTGCCCATCTAGAAAGTACATAGCTCGGCTACAAAGTAGGCAGTATGCTGCCAGAACCCACACTCATCTATACATCTTAGGACATACAGCTAAAATATGAGGCTTCTCTGTTTTCTGTCCTTTTTAATATTTTCTCTTATGTCTTATTCCCATGCCTTTCCTAAGCCTGGGGCAATGGTACTATTATAACTAGGTAATTTCATCTCTGTAGCAAGTTGTATCACCAACATTATATCGACATTAATAAAATCGTAGTCTACATATTATGTGCCATTTCCTTTTTTTCACATGGCAAATAAATAATGGAGGTCTTTCCATAAAAAATCCACTATTTAGTGGAGTTGCAATATTAAACCCAAAGGTATTATAATTCATTTAAACACACCCTCATGGATGGAAATGTAGAACAGTCCCAGGGGTTCCCCCTCTCCTTTAGGAATAACCTTGTAATAAATAACTTTGATAATTGTGAAACTGTTTGTATAAAAAGAAAATTCCTGGGCCTATGAGGTGCCTCATCAGGCAAAGGTGTTTGCTGAGTAAGCCTGGCAGCCTGAGTTCAGTTCCTGGAAACCATGTAAAGTTGAAAGGAGAGAATCAACTCCAGTTTCCCCCAGTGTCCACATGTGTTGCATGGTTCCCCCTCCTGCATATGCACATATAAAATAAAAAAATTATATAAAGATATAAAGAGTTTTCAATTTTGAGATTGCTAATTTGTCCTATGTATATGGTATGTTTTCCCACCAGTGGGGTATATGTGTCTGTCTGTGTGTGTGTGTGTCTGTGAGAGAAAGAGGGGTGGGGAGAGAATTCACCAATTCTATTATCAGTGGCAGAAAT
The DNA here is from genome assembly GCF_008632895.1 of Mastomys coucha. Lineage (NCBI taxonomy): Eukaryota > Metazoa > Chordata > Mammalia > Rodentia > Muridae > Mastomys > Mastomys coucha. Next base: position 143,549,574 of record NC_045030.1, on the reverse strand, counting down.
CATTGTTCCATTCATTATAGGCACTAAATATGGGGGTCTCTGTTTTCACTTGGTTTTCTTCAATTATTAATGAGATTAAATATGTTTTAATATATTCTTCATCATTTGCTTATTCCTCGTCTGAACCCCTCGATTTACTTTTGGCTCATTGTTGGGATGAGTTGGCAGTATAAAGGGATATGTTCTGGGGTTAGACTTACCTGAATTATTTTATGTTATATTATGTTTGAGTGGTTCCCTGAGTCCTGATTCCTTGTGTATAAAATAAGGGAGTATCATAGCACATATACTATATGATCATTATAACGATGTCATTCATATTATTGTGTTTTTGTAGGCTTTTAGGTCATTAGCTGTAGCAGTCCTTTAAGAAGTATGTTTATTGTTTTACTTAGGATATCTGTTGCTGTGATAGAACACCATGACCCAAAGCAACTTGAGAAGGAAAGAGTTTATTTTATTTTACACTTCCACATCACAATCCATCACTAAGGTAAGTCAAGGAAGGACCTCAAGGCAGAAACCCAAAGGTAGAAACTGATATAGAAGCCATGGAAAAGTGCTGATTGCTAGCTTTTCAGCCTGCTTGCTTGCTTTTCTTTTCTTTCTTCCTCCCTCCCTCCTCTCCTTTCAGTCCCCTCCCCCCACACTTGCCTCCCTTTCAACAACTCCTCCTTTTCTCTTCAAAAAAGGGCAGGCCCCCCATGAATATCTACCAAACATAGCACATAGCAAGTTGTAGAAAGACTAGGCCCCTCCCATTGTATTAAGGCCAGAGGAGGCAACTGAGTATGAGGAAAGGGGTTCCAAAGGTCAGCAAAAGAGTCAACGAACAAGCCAAAAGAAGAGAAGGAGCCATAAGATTAGAACATTATTGCCAAAGTTAGTATGAGGGCAAGAAGAGCAATTCAGGAGAAATTAGGAGAAGTCAGATTGAACCAGTAAGCTTGGAGAGGAATTTTGAGCCAAAACAGCTGACATGATCTAGCCATCCAGAACTCAAAAGAAACTACAGGGCTGGTGAGATGGCTCAGTGGGTAAGGGCATCCACTGTTCTTCCAAAGGTCTTGAGTTCAAATCCCAGCAACCACCTGTAACGAGATCTGATACCCTTTAGCCAGGCGATGGTGGCACATGCCTTTAATCCCAGCAGAGGCAGAGGTAGGCGGATTTCTGAGTTCGAGGCCAGTCTGCTCTACAGAGGGAGTTCCAGGACAGCCAGGGCTATACAGAGAAACCCTGGCTCGGAAAAAAAAAAAAAAAAAAAAAAAAGTAAAAGTAAAAGAAACTACAAAGGGTGAGCTTATTCAGCAGCGAGTCTCAGAGGCTGAAACCATTCTAGGCCTAGATTATATTATATGGCGGGTAGAAGCTTCTAGGACTAGGCCTAGGTTAGCAGACTTGAGGCAGTATGCCTCTGAGATGACAATTACATCTGGAGATTAAAAGTTCTGTTAACAACATACTGAGACTCTAACTCAGAAAAAAGTATTGGGAGCTAGAGTGGTGGTTTCATAGTCAAGGACACTTACTGGTCATGCAGAGGACCCAGATTAAATTTCCAGCACCCACATGGTAGCTCAAGGTCCTCTTTGTCCTCTTCTTGATCCAGGGAAGTACTTGAAGATAAGTGGCTTCCCTCCTCCCCTCGCTTCTCTTCCGTTTTTCTTCCTCCTCTCCCCTCTTATTCTCCTCTTTGTCTCCTTTGTCTTGTGATTATGTAATCATCTCCCTGCAAGACCATTCTGTCTAAAGAACAGACCTAGTTCCAATCCCAGGTCTACATGGTACTTACTCAGGGAATACTTATCTAACTCCTTTCCATAATTCCTGATCCACTTTGATTAATTTGTTCTGAGTTTTGGTTGGCTTCCTGCCTGCCTGCCTGAGAATTCCTCCATGTTCAGAGTTAGAGTGCTATTCATGTCTACATTTCTGATATCAGTCTCACAAATATATGTATTCCGATGATGTGTAGTTGAATAGACTTTATAGTGAGCTGGCTCTTTCAGTTGTTTATAGTGCAGTTAGTTCCACAGCAATGACCTTCCCAGTACTCAAAGTATTGTGTGTGTTTTATATTGTTTTTTTAGCCTGAATTTTCCAGCAGCGTATTGAAGCATAATTTATAAACCATGAAGTTAAGAAGAGAAAAGGAAGCTTCAAGAGGTGGGGTGTGGAAGATAATAGAACACATGAGTTATTAAAGTAGAAGGAGAATATTGGACATAAAACGGTATGGCAGGGAAATAGAGGGTCCTAGAGATCGGAGGGAAGGAGTGTACAATCAGTCAAGGCAGAGTATGTATGAAAGTACCATAAGGAAAACATTAATTTATAAGCTAATTAAAAAGCACTTAACTCACGTTAGGTATACAATTCAACAATTATTTGTATATTTATATAATAATCACTACCTTTAATACATAAATATTACTCTTATTTTTTTAGGAATGCTCTTATTTGATTAAAATATATGAACATTTTATAACTTAAATTCATTCTTTAACAATTTCAGAAACACCATGCGTTCTGACTGCTCTCATCCCCCCCACACACACTCTTATCTTTCTCCCTCCCCTGTCCACCCATTTCCTACTAATCTCCTTCCCACATTCATGCCTTTTGTTTGTGTCCCTCTGGATCTGAACTTTTAAAGATTCTTATACCCTTTATCAACTATTTCCTCTAAAAGTTACAGCAATTAATGATAGTGTCAATAGTTCGTGACAAATCAGAGTTGAAAAGATACATGAAGCACTACTTGGCACTCTGGTGGCTTAGGCTCACTATTATCTTTCTCTTTTGTTGGCTATAATATGTACCCAGATTCTAGGGTAAATGTCAGCAAGTAGTCTCTTCTTGGGGTTCCTGTTTCAGGTGTGTCCCATATTCTTGTGAAATTGGTCTGAGATTTCTAGGTTAATTTAAATAAAACACTTGTCCTTGTAAGATTTGATAGAACAAGCCAGTAAATTTATTTGATACCCAGGCCATTCATTCAATAGTGGTAGTTAGGTCTCTAACAGCTTTTCCCATGAAGTCCTTGATTCTTTATAGCTGTACTTCTTCCCTTATCAGGGTTAGTAGCAATTGATTTTTTTTTAATATTTATATGAAAAATTTTTATTAGATATTTTCTTTATTTACATGTCATATGATATCTCCTTTCCTGGTTCTCCCCCACCCCTGGGAAAAAAAAGACAAAAAAAAACCTTGTTCCCTCCCCGATCCCCCTGCTCACCGGCCCATACTCTCCTGCTTCCTGGCCCTGGCATTCCCCCACACTGGGGCATAGAACCTTCACAGGGCCAAGGGCCTCTCCTCCCATTGGTGACTGACTTGGCCATCCTGTGCTAAACATATGCTGCTGGAGCCATTAGTCCCACCATGTATTCTCTTTGATTGGTGGTTTAGTCTCTGGGAGATCTGAGGGTACTAGTTAGTTCATATTGTTGTTCCTTCTAAGGGGCTGCAAGCCCTTCAGCTCCTTGGGTCCTTCATTGGGGACCCTGTGCTCAATCCAATGGATGGCTGTTAGCCTCTACTTCTGCATTAGTCAGGTACTATCAGAGCCTCTCCGGAGACAGCTATATCAGGCTCCTGTCAGCCAGCACTTGCTGGCATCCACAATAGTGTCTGGATTTGACGACTGAATATGGGAAGGATTCCCAGGTGGAGCAGTCTTTGAAATGTCCTTCCTTCAGTCTCTGCTCCATAGTTAGTCTCTGCAACTCCTTCCTTGGCTATTTTGTTCCCCATTTTAAGAAGGAATGAAGTATCCACACTTTGGTCTTCCTTCTTCTTGAGTTTCTTGTGGTTTGTGGATTGTACTTTGTGTATTCCGATCATCTGGGCTAATATCCACTTATCAGAGAGTGCATAGCATGTGTGTTCTTTTGTGATTGGGTTACCTCACTCAGGATGATATTCTCCAGATCCATCTATTTGCCTAAGAATTTCAGAAATTCATTATTTTTAATAGCTGAGCAGTACTCCATTATGTAGATATACCACAATTTCTGTATCCATTCCTCTGTTGAGGGACATCTGGGATGTTTCCAGTTTCTGGCTATTGTAAATAAGGCTGCTATGAACATAGTGGAGCGTGTGTCCTTATTACATGGTGGAGCATCTTCTGGGTATATGCCTAGGAGTGGTATAGTTGGGTCCTCTGGTAGTACTATGTCCAATTTCCTGAGGAACCGCCAAATTAATTTCCAGAGTGGTTATACCAGCTTGCAATCCCACCAGCAATGATGTTCTTAAAATGGTAATAATATTGAGAGTTCACTTGTGATCTTTGATTAGGTATAGATGAAATTTCAAAGTTCAATCTTTTCCAACTCAGAGTCTTATATTGTTTCACAGGTATATAAACTTGATATTGGAGGTAAAGTATTACATGACAGGCTAAGAAAGAATACTTTCTTTTATAAGTAATTTATATACCTAATAAAAAAATGTCTTACCTTGCCCAGTGTAGTAGCCCACTCTTTTAATCTCAGAACTCGCAAGACAGAGGTAATAAGTTCTCTCTGATTTCAAAGCTAGCCTGGTCTACAGAACAAGTTTCATGATACCTAGAGCTACATATCTCATTAAAAATATTATGGACTAGAGAGAAATGGTATTTAAAGGCACTTGTTGCTCTTGCAGAGAACCCACCAGATTCAATGTCTAACACCCACATGATAGCTCAAGAGCAGCCTTCTTCTGGCCTCCACAGGAACTACAAACATGTGGTATGTAGACATACTTGCAGGTAAACCACTCACACAGATAAACTAAAAATACATCTAAAAATAAGTTTTAGAAACTCTTACCGTCAAGCCAGGGAGATAGCTTAGTGGGTAAAGGCATTAGCTGAGCTTAGACTAATGACTGGAGTTTGAATCCTGGAGCCCTCATAAAAATCTGGGCACAGTGGTAGGTGTCTGTAAATCCAGGATTCCTACAATGAGGGTGGTGGAGACAGGAGAACTTAGAAGCTCACAGGCCAGGAAGCCTGAAGTATAAGGATCAGATCCTCTGCTCTGTTCCCTTGATTATATGTCTGCTTTGTGCCAAAACAAGGATGTTTTATTACTATATGTTTAGTTAGGGTTTCCATTGCTGTGAAGAGGCACCATAGCTCTATCATACGATTTGAAATCAGAAATGGTGAGACTTCTAGCAGATTGTTTTAATTATCCTGGTTTTGTGTGTGTGTGTGTGTGTGTGTGTGTGTTTCCATATGAAGCTGAAGTTTTCTTTTCGAGATCTGTGAAGAATTGTGATGAGAATTGCATTGAATCTGTAGATTGCTTTTGGTAGGATGGCTGTTTTTACTATGTTAATAATACTGGTCCATGAGCATGGGAGATCTTTCAACCTTCTGATATCTTCTCCAGTATCTTGGTGAGAGTTACTCCAAGATATTTTACATCATTTAAAGCTATTATGAAAGGTATTGTTTCCATGATTTCTTTTTTAGTCCATTTGTCATTTGCTGAAAGTGTTTGTCAGCTATAAGAGTTTCCTGGTGAAATTTTTAGTCACTTATGGATATTATATCATCTGCAAATAATCATTTGTAGAATGCCTCCTTTTCAATTCATATCTTCTTGATCTCTTTAGGTTGTCCTATTGTTTTAGCTAAGATGTCAAGTACTATATTGAATAGGTATGGAGAATGTGGACAACCTTGTCTTGCTCCTGATTATAGTGGAATTGCTTTGAGTTTCTCTCCATTTTATTTGATATTGGTTATAGGCTTGCTGTAAACTGCCTTTATTGTATTGAGGCGTGTCCCTTGGATCCCTGACCTCTCTAGGACTTTTTATCATGAAGGAATTTTGTCAGTGGCCCTTTCTGTATCTAACAAGATGATCTTGTGGATTTTGTCATTCACTTGACCCATATTTTAATAAGTAATGAGTTAGTTTAGTTTGCAAAAGTTTGTAAGGCTTTTGTTGTTGCTTTAATTCGAGTTGGTCAGATAGGATACAGGGGGTTATTTTGATTTTTTTTTTTTTTTGTATCTCTTGACACTCCCTATGTGTTCAAGAATGTGGTCAATTTTGGAAAAAGTTCCATGAGCTGCTGATTAGAAGGTATATTCTTTTGTGTTTGGGTGAAATCTATACATATCTGTTAGGTCCATTTGGTTTATAATTGTACTTATCTCCAGCATTTCTGTTTAGTTTTTGACTTGCACATTGGTAGGGATTGGATATTGAAGTCTCCCCCTATCGGTGTGTGATAGTCAATGTGTGATTTAAGCTATAATATGGTTTCTTTTTACAAACTAGGGTACCCTTATGTTTGGGGCATAGATGTTAACGATTGCAGGGTTTCCTTGATGGCTTTTTTCCCTTTGGTGAGTATGTATTATCCTTCTCTATTGTTTCTGATCAATTGTGGTTCCAACTCTATTTTATCAGATATTAAAGTGACTATACCAGCTTGTTTCTTATGTTCATTAGCTTGGAATATCTTTTTCTAACCCTTTACGTTGAGGTAATGTCTATTCTTGGTGCTAAGGAGTGTTTGTTGGATGCAGCAGAAGGATAGATCCTGTTTTTTGCATACATTCTGTTAGTCTGTGTCTTCTTATTGAGAAATTGACACAGTTGATGTTGAGAGGTGCCAGTGACTAATCATTTTTTCATTCCTGTCTCATTCCTTATTTGTTGCTATTGTTATTGTTGGTGGTGGTGGTGGTGGTGGTGGTGGTGGTCGTGGGGTGTGTGTGTGTGTGTATATATGTGTGTGTGTGTACTTCTTTTGACCTTGCTGATCTGGCATTATTTCTTATGTTTTCTTAGATGTACTTAACCTCATAAGGTTAGAATTTACCTTCCAATACCTTCTATAGGGCTAGATTTGTAGATAGATTATGCTTAAATTTAGTTCTACCATTGAACATCTTATCTTCTCCATCTATGGTGATTGAAAATTTTGCTTAGTAGTCTGGGCTGGCATCTGTGGTCTCTTAGAGTCTGCAGCACATCTGTCCAGGTCCTTCTGGCTTTTAGAGCCTCTGTTAAGAAGTCAGGTGTGATTCTAATAGGTCGACCTTTATACATTACTTCGTCTTATTCCCTTGCAGTTTTTAATATTCTTTTGTTGCTGCTGTTAATGTTGTTCTGTATGGTTACTGTTTTGATTATTATGTAGAAAGGAGACCGTCTTTTCTGGTCCAATCTAATTTGTGTTTTGTATACTTCTTGTACTTTAATAGCCATCTCCTTCTTTAGGTTTAGGGAAATTTTCTATGCCTAGGGGAATACTTTCTGTGCTTTTGACCTGGGTTTTTTTCCTGTTTGTTTCTTATACTTTGATAGCCATCTCATCCCTTAATTGGGGAAATTTTCTGCTATGGTTTCGTTGAAAGTATTTTCTGTGCCTTTGATCTGGGTATTTTCTTTCCTCCATATCCATTATTGTTAGATATAGTCCTTTTGTAGTGTCCCAGATATCCTGGATGTTTTTGACTCAGGTATCCGTTTCTTCTATTATGTTTTCAAGGCCTGAGGTTCTCTCTTCCATCTCTTGTATTCTGTTGCGGAGGCTTGTCTCTGTGCTTCCCGTTCAGTTCCTAAATTTTTCATTTTGACCTTTATCCCAGTTTTGGTTTTCTTTATTGATTCTGTTTTTACTTTCAGGTTTTGAACAGCTTTTTTATTTCCTTCCACTATTTGTGTTTTCCTGGATTTCTTTAAGGGACTTATTTTTTTCCTCTTCAAGGACCTCTAATCATATGCATAAAGGCTGCTTTAAGGTCTTTTTCTTGGGCTTTAGTCATGTTGGAACACTCGGGGCCTGCTAGTTAAGTAGTGTTGCTGGGCTCTAGTGGAGACATATTCTCCTGGCTGTTATTGTGCTTTGTTGCTGGCTTCTAGCCATCTGGGACTGGGAAGATTGTTATTCTGGGTCTTGATATCTGGTCTTGTCTTTGTTGGGTAGAGGTTTCTGTTTCCTTTCTGGTTGTTAAGAGAGTATGGTGGTTGTGTGTTGCCTGGTAAGGAAATCTTCTAGGGTCCTGATAGGTGTGGGTGTTGGGGATTTTAGATACAATCTGTTTCTGGGTATTGGGAGTAAAAATGGAGATGGGCTAGGGGAAGTTCAGGGTTCCAAGGAAGGAGGAAATCAGGATGTTCCACCAGCATCTGCTTAGTCTCCTGGGAATGAGGGCAGAGGGTGAGGAGAGGCCACAGCAGAGTTTGCTACAATGAATCATAGAGACCCCAGAGGGTCGCTGGGGATGAGAATGGGGGATTACACTTCGTGGAATGGAGGGAGAGGTGAAGATCTGCAGTTAGCCAACTTGCTTCCCTTGTCAGAATGGCCTGTGGGTTCTCAGGGTTGCCTTCAGAAGTTGGGGGCTGGAACAAAGGTTGGGTGAAAGGAAGTTTGCAAAAAGATCTGTATGATCCACTGAAGATGAGGCCAGACGGGAAAGAGAGACTGCAGCAGGTGTTCTGCTGCAGAGCTGGTGATGAGACTGAGGAGAGGGAAGATCTACAATTAGCCAACTTGTTTACTTGCCCAGCGTGGCCTGTGGATTCCCAGGGAGTGCCTGCTGGAGTCAGAGGACCAGGCATAGCAGAGATTTGTGGGAGGGATTTTAGGAAGGCTCTGTGGAATCCACCAGAGATGGGGACAGGGTGAGAAGGGAGGCCTAGGCAGGTGTTCTAGTGTAGAGCTAGGGATGAGACGAGGGGATTGGATTTGGAGGAGCTGAGGGAGAGGTGAAGAGCTGGTGTTAAGCCTACTTGTTTCTCTGACCAGAGAGGTGTCTGTAGCTTTACAGGGAGTACCTGATGGATTTGGGGACTGGGGCAAAGCAACAAGTGGAGGGAGGAAGGGAGGTTTGAAGCCGAAGATCTGTGGAATCCACTAGAGGTGAGACAGGCAGGCTGCCATAGGGTTTTCTCTGCAGAGGTGTGGATAAAACTGGGGGATTGGATGTACAGGAGTGGAGGGAGAAGCCACTGCAGATCTGTCATTTGCCTACCTGCCTCAGGCCGGCCGATCTGGGCCTCCCTCAACCCACGGGAGAAACAGCAGGGTCCCAGTCAGGTCGACAAGGTGTAGGTGAAGAAATGATGGCAGAGACGACACATGAAGTGCAGGATCTGAATGTATTTCTTAAAAATGG
>NC_045030.1:143538986-143539667 GCF_008632895.1 Mastomys coucha | reverse complement strand
CTTTTGGATCTTTATTGCCTCTTATCCTTAATCAGGATTTTATCCCTGATATTTTGGATGTGACTGGAATAGATGAATGTGTGTGGCACCTACCTGCTTCCTGAAAGGAACATGTTTTCTTTCTCAATCCCATATTGAACAAACAGGGGGAACTATATGGATACAAACAAATGTTTGAAAGTTCTTCCTGTGCTACAGGAAGCACAGTAGCAGACAGACGAGATTTCAAAATGGTGTTTAAAGCATGAATACACCAGATAATGAAGAGGGAAGCGAGCAATCCAGATAGTGTGTAATATTGATAATTTCTAGGTGGTATAAAAGTAGTTACTATCATTCAGAAGCCATGACTTCCCTAGATGTTGAAGGAGAATTGAAAGTTCAGAATTATCTGTTAATTCCCTTTCTGGTGTGTGAACTGGGTCCTTAGTTCTTCTGCATGTCACTGTCCAAATGAACAGTTGCTAAGAACCTGCAACCCAACTGTCTGGGTAGGTGTACAAGACTGAATCTTTTTAAATATACATTGTGCTTGCCATAGTTTACACTTAATCATCTGCACCTTCCCTACTAGCTGTTGCTTTTCCTATCCTAAACATCTGAACATAAAAATCTACCATCAATGCCTTCTCTAGAAGCTTGAAAAGAACCTTTGTGGGGTTTTGTTTTTTTTTTTTTTTT
>NC_045030.1:143537493-143538955 GCF_008632895.1 Mastomys coucha | reverse complement strand
CTATATTCCATATAGATAGGACTGGCTTTTTACAATAAATTATTTTTGAAATTATATAATTATATTACCTCCTTTTTTCCTCCCTGCAACCCCTTCTTTGAACCCCTTGTTCTCTCTCTAATTCTTGGCCTCTTTTTAACTGGTCATACTTTCTCTCTCTCTCTCTCTCTCTCTCTCTCTCTCTCTCTCTCTCTCTCTCTCTCTCTCTCTCTCTCTCTCTCTCTCTCTCTTTTATTCTTAAATATATAAACACAACCTGATCAGTCCATATAATTATACTTGTATGTATGCTTTCAGGGCTAATCATTGGTGCTGGATATTCAATCGCTGTGTTCTTCCCTGGGAAAGACTATTTCTTCTGCTCTCAGCATTTCTTACTTGCCTATATTGTTTGTGTAGTACTGGGGCCTCATGCTCTTCCTCCTTGTCCACTTTGGCATGTCTGTTGTTATTGTCCTTGTCTACCTTGGTATAGACAGTCATGTTTCCTGTCTCAGTAAATGGTCCTTTTATACAAGCCTTGGAAAGAAGCTTCCTGACCCTATCTTGCCAACATTGACATTTATTCTTGTCCAGAATGCCACAGAAATATCTGTAATGACCTCTGTTTTCCATAAATTAATATCTTAGTATAGAACAAGAGCAGATATATAAAAAAATATGTATGTAGATATAATAATTGCTAAGAAGTAAAGCATAGGATACATTCAGCCCAAGGGGAAAACAGAGCATCAGACAAAGGCTGAGTTCAGAAACAATTTGAATGTTTTACAGAGTGCTCAATTATGTACTAGCATTACTCAGCAAAAGGTCGAAATTTGCTACAAAGGAATAGGCACCCTCTCCTAATGCCTGATCTACTCATAGCTTATTCATTGTGATTACATTGTACCCATTATTATTTTTAAAGAGAACATTGCAATGATAACAAAAAGCAGAAATTATAGATGAAGAAATCCATGAAGAGTTTGACCAAAGAAATATATGAGACTTGGATTTGCATGAACCAATTACCTATCGTATCTCTTCAGCAACTTTTTTTATGGATTTTCTTGTTATTAATAAGCCTGCCGTTCTGATTAAGACTCATCATGTACATGTGGCCCACAGTTTTTCTGTTACAGATTGCTGATGTTTAATCAAGGTCTGAGGATATTCAGTGCACAGATGGTATACCAAAAAGCTTCTTCATACCTATAAAGTTTATGACATTTGAACCTCAAGTTCATAATGTCCTTAGTGTTTTGTAAGATTGCTGCTTCTATTCATTTATAGGACTTTTCACCATTAAGGATTTTTTGGTAGAGAATAAGAATTGATTCCTGCTCTTGCTTTCTTGCCCTTGCTTCCCTCTTACTTCTCTCTTGCCCTCTTGGGCTCTTCCCTTCCCCAGTCCCTTCCCTCGCTTTCCACCTATTCACGGCTGGCCTCTACTTCTCTATTTCTCTCTCTCTCTCTCTCT
>NC_045030.1:143529788-143537015 GCF_008632895.1 Mastomys coucha | reverse complement strand
TCCCTGGGGTCTCTAGCATTTGCTGAGTAAAGCAGATACAGAATTCAGCACTCTGTCAATCATTTTCAATTTTACAGAACTCAGCCTTTGTTAGATGCTCTTGTTTTGTTTATTTTGTGTATGCAGGATTTAGGTGCATGAGTTGTGTTTAGATCTGTATCAGTTGGGACTGGTCATCACACAAGCTCTTGTTGTCTGCCTTTTGATCAGTTGTGCCTATCAGTAATGGTCTCCAGACATTTTACATATATGCATATAATAATAATTAAATGAAGGAAGAGGCCATGAATTTGAAAGGTATATGGGAGGACTTGGAGAGAGGGAAGAGAAGGGAGAAATGATATAATTATAATCTCAAAAATCAAAGAGAAAAAGCTTCCTCCAGAAGAACAGAGAAGTCATAAACTTGTGTACTTGAAAATGTATATTTTACTAGTTTTGTATGTGTGGTATATATGCATGTTCATATGCATGTGCATGTGAAGTAGAATAAAGTAGAAAAAACCAATTATTAGATCTTGATGTACTGATATATTTAGTGATTTACCTAAAGCACTGCTTGTACTGTATTTACCTAGCATGATGTCACTTGCCACATAGAACAGAGTGACCTGGAAAAAGAGCTGAAATAATGAGCTGTTGCCCTTAACAACCAACCTGCTGACTGCCACATATGCTTCTGTAAACCCTTGCTTGCTTGCCCGCCCCCATCTTGTCATTTCAGAGTAGAAATGAGACTGCAAACTGGATCCAGCCTTTCCAGAGCTGCCCTGGCTTTGGTCCACTGACTTCTCTCTTTTGCTCTCATTGGTGCTGGAATGCTTATTCCAGAACGATTCATGCAACATGTGTGGAGGTACATGTGCATGTTCCTATATTTGTTTCTTCATAAATGTGGAGGCCTGAAGTTCTCATTGGCTGTCTTCTTTGATTGTTCTCCACATTAACCAGAGTTCACCAACTTAGCTAGTTTGGTTTGCCCTGGGAAATCCATCCCTGCCTCCGAAATTACAGGCAGCCACCAGAACTGTCCAGCTTTGACTTGAGTCCTGTGGATAGAAACTTCCATTCTCAAGCTTATGGGTAAAGCACATTATCCAGTAAACCATCTCACCAGCCCTGAAAGACTTTTTTTTTTTTTTAATTTTTTCTAAGACAGGGTTTCTCTGTATAGCCCTGGCTGTCCTGGAACTCACTCTGTAAACCAGGCTGGCCTCAAACTCAGAAATCTGCCTGCCCCTGCCTCCCAAGTGCTGGGATTAAAGGTGTGCACCACCATTTCCCGGCCCTGAAAGATTTTTAACTTGTCCCTCCCTTCCTTTCCATTCCTTTTCCTTTCTTTTTTTGGCTTTTTTCTTGAGACAGGGTTTCTCTGTGTAGCCCTGGCTGTCCTGGAACTCATTCTGTAGACCAGGCTGGCCTCAAACTCAGAAATCCACCTGCCTCTGCCCCACAAGTGCTGGGGATTAAAGGCATGCGCCACCACCGCCCGTTTCTTTTTTTCTTTTTTGATTGTTGTTGTTTTTTGAGACAAAGTCTCCCAATGTAGTCTTGTTTGGTCTGAAAGTAGCTATGTAAACCAGGCTGGTACCAGCCTTATAGAGAGCCATCCACCTCTCCCTCTGCCTCTGCCTCACAAGTGCTAGGATTAAAGGCATATTCTACCACACCTAGCTTAACTTGTCTATTTCCAAGAAAATTGGAAATTATGAAAATAAATCCAATAAAAGTTACTAAACACTTAATAAGGTTTAGGCTCTGAGGGCAACACTGTGTACAAAGATGTTGATGTTCTCACTGGAGAAATAACATTAAATATTATTTCAAAGCATAGAAACCAAAGGCAGTTAAACAGAAATTACCAAGGTATATAGAATATCATGGTACTCACACATCAGATTTAGATTTTTAGAAAAGTCCCAAGCAAATCTTATGGAATTTTATAGAGCTATTGTTACTTCTTTTTATTATTATGGTAAAGTATACATAATTAAGGTATACATATTAAAATAATTTAAGTATACATATTAAATATAAATATATACATAATTAAAGTATACATATTAAAATAAATTAAAAGGCTCAAAGTGCTGTATTTGCCCCTCCAATCCCTTCTACCATGTGATCTTTCCCCTCTAGAAGATTTGGCATTAAATCACCATCCAAGAAGTCATCGGCAGCCGTCACCATACTGCAAGCTTCCTGGGACCTTCATGCTGATCTCACCACCTTCTGCAACTGTGAGAAGTTATGTATTTCTGTTTTGATGTGTTGTTTACAAATTGCCCAATCTCAAGTACAAAGAGTGGTGTTCTGTTATAACAGAACTGAAAATGTGGCATCAGCTTTAGAGCCAGGGAAGCTAAGGGCTAGGAGTATTGGCAGGAGCAGCTTAAGACACTTTAGTGCTGTGCACAGGCTAGAGAGGTTAATTCTGGTAAGGGCTCAAAAAGTGAGATCTTAGCTGGGCGGTGGTGGCGCACACCTTTAATCCCAGCACTTGGGAGGCAGAGGCAGGTGGATTTCTGAGTTCGAGGCCAGCCTGGTCTACAGAGGGAGTTCCAGGACAACCAGGGCTATACAGAGAAACCCTGTCTTGAAAAACCAAAAAAAAAAATTCAAATTTCTCAAATTTTTTTGTGAAATAATAATCAAAGTGTTGATAGAAATATGGAGAGAAGATGGAGGAATATTATGACATTCCAGTTGGAAACAAAGATTTTAGTTTTACAAGCTAGAAGAATAATCAAGCTAACTGCAAAGTGAACAAGAAATGGGCTGAATTGTGTCTGTGGTCTAATGTTTTATAGAAGACAGGCTCATTGTGACCAGCATAGACATTTAGTGGAAGAAATATCTAAGTATTTGAGATGTTAAATGGCTTGTCTTTTTGTTTTGTCTTGAGACAGGGTCTCCTTGTGTAGGTATCTCTGGCTGGCCTGGAACTCATTGTGTAGACCAAACTGGCTTTAAACTCACAGAGACCTGTGTGCCTCTGCCTACTCAGTGCTAGGATTAAAGGTGTGTACCACCACACCTGATAGAAGTCTTATTTTCTACTTTTCAAGATCCTTCATTGTTTTTCTTTGTTTGGTTTTTTTTGTTTGACTTGATAAACCCTCTTTGCAAAGGGCTTTGGGGCCTGAAAAGGCAGGTCCATGGCTGCCAAAAAATAAAATAGCATACCTTTGTGCTAGAGGCTTTATAATTCTTTTGAGTACTTCATCAACCCAGTGTGACTGTCTTGGCAAAAGTCAGGTTGCCCACCTTGTCTCATGAGTCTATGGGTAGCTCTTCTTCTTGGTTTTAAATTGCCATACAGATGCTGGAAGATACAAGAAGTATTTTCTTAGCTTTACTGCCAAGGCTATGGATTAGTATCACTTGTGATTGGATGATTAATATGTAAGATCAAGTAATAAGAACTCATGCTTTTGTACCTACTTCCTATTAGGGAAACATAGAGTATATTCATGTTTATCACAAATTGTGCCCATGAGAATTCATCACATAATTAAACCTCAATTAGATACTTCTCAAATGCCCAACAATAATAGAATAGACAAAAAAATGTATATTTACACAATGGAAAAGCACCATGTAGTAGGGAGAATGAAAGAAAGTACATGTAATCTGGAATGTGTATGTTCTTGATTTTAATAGGCTCTAGCAAATACTATTTCAAGAAGAATATAGCAGTTTATAGTCCCAACAGTAGTGTATGCAAATTTTGATTATTTCCCATCTTTATCCCTACTTAGCAAATCAATCTGATTGATAATTTTCAGTAGTTGAGGAGAGAAAAGAAAGATAACCATGAGTTCAAGGTCAGCCTGTTCTTCCTAATATATTTGAGGTCAGCTCTATGTGGTAAGTCTGTCTCATAAAAAATTAATCATTAATTTACACTGTAGATTTTATAAGTAAATTCTTTTCTAATCAGGTAGACTTTATAATTTTTTTAGTTATTTCATAATTTCTTGAAAAGGTCATAATAAAATCATTGTTTTTGGTATAGCTCATAAGATAATTATCAAACACTTTTATTCCAAATGGTTAACAATTGTTTTTCCATTTAGTAAGCAAAAGATTATTCCTTTTTTCCCTGTTATTTTTTTCCTTGAGGCTGCTTGTTGGTGATGTACTTCACATAATCGAGCAATTGACTATAATGCACAAATTCTTGAGTTCAATTGCCAGAACCTCATAAACTGGGCATAGTGATGACAGTGAGAGAGGCTGAGATGAGATGGTCAGGAGTTCAAAGCCAGCCTTGGCTATACATAGTCAGTTCAAAGTCAGGCATGGATGCATGAGACTCTGTGTCATAAACATCGAAACAAAAGTGGGGGTGCTGATGGAGAAGGACTTGATTTTTTTTTTTTTCCGAGACAGGGTTTCTCTGTGTGTAGCCCTGACTGTCCTGGAACTCACTCTGTAGACCAGGCTGGCCTCAAACTCAGAAATCCACATGCCTCTGCCTCCCAATAGCTGGGAGTAAAGGCGTGCGCCACCACACCCGGCTTGATTTTCTTTAGTATGCAGGCCACTGGGAACTTAACCATGTTACAGTAACACAAATTGGGCTTGTTTATTTTTTTTTAATTTTTTTTTATCCTTTTGGGGGTGGGTCACAAGAGCAGGGTACAGACATGGAAGGACTGGGAACTGCTTGTGATTGAGTGGAGTGTATGAAGTGAAAATCCCAGAGAATCAATAAAAATATTATTGTGGAAAAAAAATCAGAACAAAACAAAGCCAGTCCATGATGGTCAGAGCTACATGGTAAGACCCTGCTCGTCATTCTTACCGTGTGTGTGTGTGTGTGTGTGTGTGTGTGTGTGTGTGTGTGTGTCTGTGTCTGTGTCTGTGTCTGTATGTATCTGACAGAATGTTAGTATGTAGAATATATAAAAGACTCAGAAATTAAACATCAAGGAAAAATAACCCAGTCTCAAAATAAGGCACGGAACTAAACAGAGCTTTCAAAAACATAAATTACAAATGGCCAAGAAACATTTTTATATGGTCAGCATCCTCAGCCATTAGGGAAATGTATTTAAACTACTTTGCGATTTTCATCTTACTCCAATTTCAGGTTACTTTTAATTGCAATGAATGCTGGTATAGATCTAGGAAAGGAGGAAATATTTATTCAGTGCTGATTAGGAGTGCAAATTGGTACAGCTACTGTGAAATCAGCACAGAGGCTCCCCAAAAGGCCATAAATAGATCAAGCACATCATCCAGTTACACTACTCTTGGTCACATACCCAAAGGATTCTATATTCTACTATAGTGATAGTTGCTTATCCATGTTCATTGCTGCTCTAGTCACAACAGTCAGGAAATGGAAACAGCCTAGGTGTCCATCAGCTGATGAATGGTTAATGAAAATGGAGTACATTTGCAGAATGGACTTTAGTTAGCTATTTTTAAAAAAAAAAATCACAAAATTTGCAGGTAAATGGATGGAGCTAAAATCAACCATTCTGAGTTAGGTAATCCAGACCTAGAAAGACAAACATGGTATTTTCTCTCATTTGTTGATGCTAACATTGAATGATTAGATATGCTGGCCTCATTTGGAATACCCATAGAGGTTAGAAGCCTAGTAAGGGGACATGGGCTGGGGGCAGTAGCTTTCAAAGGAAATGAGCTCCAGCTCAGTGATATGAAAGGTTAAAGGTGAATAAAAACCAGCAAGGGTTAAAATGAGGCAGGGTAGAAGAAGAAATACTCAGGGATAAATAAAGAGCCTTGGCAAAGGTCATAGGGAAAACCACTGCTATCGAAGGTATCCTACAATATATAAATACACATATATAAAAAGAGTTGAAACTGAGTTGCCCTATAACAGCATGACAACACTACAGGCTAACAAATAAAAATGCCAGTGCCAGGAAAACTTAACTCTTTTAGAGTTGCTGCCCAAACATGTGAGACTGTTGCCAATTCTCTTGGTTACCCTCCAGAACCATATGCTAAGTGCCTATTGCTGAAGTCACCATATACTAGAGTCATAGTAAATGGGGAAATCAAGTTGGTGTTTACTTTGAAGCTTCATCCTTACTGGCTAACTTTCATAGTGCTGCAAGATGTTATGCTTCCCTAGCAGAGGAGAAAATAATCACCAGACTTACCTATCTGTGAATCCTAAAATCTATAATAATGCCTGGCCTAGCAAGACATGTCCACCAGTGCAATCATGGCACAGACATTATGGACCACTTTCTGATTGCATTTAAGGTCTGATCCACAAGCTGAAGCCCATACCTTGTACCATTTTCAAGGCCAGCAACCTGTGGCTATACAGGTCATAGGCCCTAGGGAAGAACCTACTAGTAATATTCTGCTAAGTGAACATAGTATAATATACTAATTCCTAATGACTTATTGGTATGAACATTTCTCAATCCATCTCTCAATCCTTATTAACACAGAGACCCACAACTTGTCAGGGCACAGAGAATAAGATACTGCAGAATGTTCAGCCCTAAGTGGAACATATGCCCTACCACCCCTACTCTCAATGCTCAGGGATCATTGTAGGAAAGAAAAAAGACCACAAATTGTAAGAGCCAGAGGTGGTAGGCAACTACAGGGAAATGGTGATTTACAGACAGACACAGTAGGACAGTTGATCAGAACTCATAGCAGTTGTGACAACATACACAAGTACTATGCAAGCTCAATTAAGCCCCACTTGCTGAGAAGCTATTGGCAATTGATAGCTTCTGGGATGATGGGGAGAGACAGTTTTCTTTATGGGAGTGGCCTCTGATAGGTCACCCAGGCTCCAATGGAAGGCCATATATCTGAGGGTATATGGGTAGCACAGATTAGACTTCTATAGGAAGACATAAAGTTGGGTTCATAGGGAAAGGAAGTGGGTCTAGGAGTAGTTAGAGAAGTGTGGGTAAATAGTTGAAAACACATGGTATAAAGTTCTCAAAGAACATTTAAAAAGAAGAAATAAAATTGAAAACTTTGCTGCACAATTTTTATACATTATTTGTGTATTTTATGACATGTGTGTAGAGGTTCATTAACACTGATTCAAAGTAGTACAACTTGAAATTTTAATGTTTGAAGCTGGCAAGGTAGCTCAGTGGATAAAGCCAAATTTGAGGACTCAAGTTTGGTTTCTAGGACCCATATGGTGGAAGGAGAGATGTGACTCCTGAAATTTTTCCTACACACAGACAGACAGACAGACAGACAGAC
>NC_045030.1:143521803-143529071 GCF_008632895.1 Mastomys coucha | reverse complement strand
GGAGAGAGAGAGAGAGGGAGAGAGGGAGGGAGGGAGAGTGCTAGTCTTGTAGCGAAGCAGAGGCAGGGAGGCTGTCTCAAGCTAGCATTTGGCTCCTTGGGATGTTTTCATTAACTAAGTGGGTTTTATGGGTAGTGCCATTCTAAAGCCAGACTGTGTTCCCTCAGAGCTCCAGACTGGGTTCCCTCAGAGCAGCCAGGGACTGGGAGGGAGCCCTGAGCTTGCTGCAGGGGGACAAAGCACAGAAACCTAAATATTGAGCTTGCCTAGGGTTGCCTCTGGCGGGAGGGAAAATGAGAGCTTCTGTGGGAAGAAGTGCAGGGGCAAACTGTACACTGGAGTCTCTTTGGTAAGGCTTTAACCACAGAGAGCTAGCATCAGTAATTTGGGGGCTACAACACATGCACACACTAAATAAATTTAAATGTAATGTTAAAAAGCTTTTCATGCTTGTCCCTAGAGACTTTAGGAAAAGTTATTGTCTGTGTCTAGTTCTCAGCACCAGAATAGGAATATGGACTTTGGAGCCTCTGACAGGCAAAGCAGGGATAGGCTTGGATGAGTAGAGGTCCCTGTGTCATTTGGAGTTCAGGGGTGAGGAGGATGTTGGGGATACATTGTCAAGCTTTACCTTCACCCCAGATTTCTCCTTTAAATTACTTTCCACTCTGTGTGTATAGCGGGGTGTGTGTGTGTGTGTGTGTGTGTGTGTGTGTGTGTGTGTGTGTGTGTGTGTGGATAGCATAGTGTTATCTTTATCCTGAGGCCTCATGGATGCTGGGATGAGAATGTGGGGATTTGAGTGCATAAGGGGAGAGAGGTGACAGAAAATGTGGAAACTGAAATCCAGGTCCATTTAGGGATGGGACAGGAGAGACCTTTTTTCTTTCCAGGTGTGGTTTTAGAGCACACAGGACAAAAAGATATAGAGCCTTTTTGTAGTAGTAATTTAGACCAACCTAGGGAATGGTTCCTATGGCAACTGAGAATTAACAGGACAAAAAGATATAGAGCATTTTGTGGTAGTAATTTAGACCAACAAGTAGAGGACCTGAGTGGTTTCTATGGCAACTGAGAATTAGATCCCAGAAATGCAGAGCCATGAGAACAATATATTTGGGGCTTACTAGCATTAAGGAATACTATAATAAGTTGGATTTGCTTTGCTGGTTTGTTTGTGTGTTTGTTTGTTGTGTATTCCAATTAAACTTGAAGTCACAATCCTCCTCCTCCTCCTTCCTCCCCAGTCCTGAGATTAAAATTATGTATCATCACCCCCAAGATTTTCATTTTGTGTGTGTGGGAGAGGGTGAGGCAGAGTCTCACTATGTCATCCAGGCTGGTCCTGAACTTACAATCTTCATGCTTCTCTCTGTCCAGTTCTGGGATTAGAGTGGTACACCGTTATACCCAGATAGAAAGGTGGATTTGTACGAAACCCTCTATGGCTATCATAAACACCACAGAGAGGTGCGTTGTGAGAGGGTTGGTGGCAGAGCTAGAGGAGTGGAAGGGAAGGGTGGGATGGTTTCAAGTGAGAACAGGTGCTGCACAGAAGAGGATGGGGTAGGGCTGACCTTCAGAGAACAAGACTGTTTGACAAAGCTTCAAATCATAGAATTTTATGTTTACCTAAAATTATGTAGTGTGTGTATGTGTGTGTGTATTAAATGAAGTTAAGCCACCTGGACTGACATGTTCTCCACCAGAACCACAGACCAACAAAACTTCAGTACCAGGCATGAGAAACCTCTTTCAAATGGTTAGCCAGGGTACTTCTAGTGACTTCCCAAACAATACAGATTATAGATGTCTCCTTCGGTTGCCTCTCAGGAGTTAGGAAGGTGGGCTTCTATTGCTGAAGATACTATACTATACACTCAGGACACATGACTTGGATAACTTGAGCTGGATGTGAGCTTAAAGATTCTTTCCTGTGGTCTAGCTTTCAGTTTCAGAGAATACCATTCAAGCTGCCAAGAGAGGGCAACTATTCAACAGCCCTACCAAGATGCAGCACCTATGAACCATGGCAGTTACCAGCAGGGAAGGATAGCAGAAAGGTGCAATAAATAAGTGGCTCTCACACATTGGTGGCAACCAATAGCTGTCTAATTGGACGTAAGGCTCACTTACCAGGTAAGAAGTCATGTCTGGTATAGGAAACTTAGCCAGCTTCTCCAGGGTAATGAGGGCATGGAGCTTAGAAAAGAATCTACTACCATCAGTTTGCTAAATAAGCATAATTCCCTCTACATTCTAAATCTGATCCTTATACTCAAAAGATACCTCTCTTTCCAACCAATGGGAATCTTCAAAGAAAACCACAACTGGATATAATATAGAGATCAACCAATCATGGGGAACCCAGCCCCAACAGATATACCCTCAGCACAGCTGCTGCATCTATATGGCTCAGGGAACATTGCAGAAGAGGGGCTGTAAAGATTTTAAGAGCCACAATAGTAGGAAGTTTGCTGTCAAGCAACCTGTCCTAGAAGTGGCCACATAACTGGAACAATGGTATTATTGGTGCACATGTTAACATGGAAGGGGAAAATTTTGCAGGGTCCCACCCCTAGACAAAACTTCAGGTAGATATAGACTGTTGGGAGAAGGAAAATTAGCCTCTCAGGGATGCGCCCTCATGTTAGTTGCCCTAGTGCTGCATGGTCAGCCTTGTAACCATATACATATAAACAAAATCTCTCTCTCTGTGTGTGTGTGTGTGTGTGTGTGTGTGTGTGTGTGTGTGTGTGTGTGTGTGTAAAACAAACATAATCAACCTGAGAGTGGGGATGGAGGTGCTGAAGGGAATAAAAGAAGGGGAAGTAATGTATTTTTATTTCAATAAAACCATTTTTAAAAAGAAAAGTCAAAAATTTTAAAAAGTTTTGTATTTTTTAAAGTATTTAAGCATTTCATTTAGATTTGCACTGTACTCTGCTAGTTGGCCAAATATTAATACCTATTAATTAAACATTTGAACGATCAATAGTTTGGCTCTATTTTTCTCATTTTAAGAGAAATTCTTGGGAAATGTTTTGGTGCTGGGGTTCATAGTTTTTTGTTTTGTTTTGGTTTTTTTAAGCTAAAAAGAAATTCTCTACCCTTAGCTCTTTTCCCCCTACCTGACTCTATAATGAGACAGCCTTATCAGGATTTCATCTGACTTAGGGTGTGTGTCTGTGTGTGTGTGTGGGTGGGTGGGTGTGTCTATGTATGTATGTATGCATGCATGCATGCCTGTGTGTCCGTGAGTGTGTGAGTGTGTGAGTTTGTATGTGTCTGTATATTTCTGTATGTGTCTGTGTGTGTCTCTGTGGACCCTTTAGAATTCAATGAAGATACACTAGTGGGAGTGTTCAAAGCCTGGGCTTTCCAAAGGCAGGGCTTCCATGAGTAGTACCTGCCTCTGTCTCCTCTGTGGCTCATCCCTTTTTCCACCCTTAGTAAGACAGAAAGGAAGGGGCAGGGGAGCAAAAGAAGGTGGTGGATCATGCTTATTATCACTAATCATAAGAATAATATATCCCAAAAAGAAAGAGAGGTGGGGTAGAGTACAAAGAAAGATGTCTGTGCTGCTGAAGATTTGACTAGTCAGGACCAAACTGATGCAGAGATAAAGGCAAAGATACATACAAGTGACATCATCTCACTCCACCTCACCAACAGACTTTGCTAATGTTTGGGGGTGGGGTGGGGTGGGCTACAATGGCAAAGAAATAGACTGCAGTAAGAAGAAAGGCCATTTTGCAGCCTGCTTGCTTTAGTCCTGTATTTTTCCATTTCTCTCTTCTCATGACCAGAAGTCTAGACAGGAAGCAGAGGTTGGTTACCAAGGAAACTGAAGCTGAGTGTGCTTGATTGGTTACCTTTGAGATAAAAACAAAATTGCTTTTCAAACTGCAAGCTCTTGTGGAGGATGGGCAAAAACTAAGCATGTAGACATCTATTAATCCTTATAATTATTTTGTAGGGAAGCGCGCGCGCGCACGCGCGTGTATGTGTGTGTGTGTGTGTGTGTGTGTGTGCACGCGTGCGCGCGCACATGCATGGGCGCGTGCGTGTGCACGCACACACACACATAAAACAGATTTTCCTACAGGGTTAATTGGAACTCGCTCTTCAGGAAGACCTTGAATTCTGCCTCTGTGCCTTTTATTCTTTCTGCTGGCCCCATCCTCTTAGTCTCTAATTGTACCCCATGTCTGAGTCTGATGAAATCTGACAAGACTGTCTCATGAAATCAACTAGCTGAGAAAGAGCTTAGGGTGGGAACATAATTTCTTTCAGCTTTATAAAACAATAAAGATATGAAGTAAACATTTTCCAAGAAATCCTCTTAAAATGAGAAAAATATAGCCAAACTATTGATCGTTCAAATTAATAGGTATTAGTATTTGGTCAACTAGCAGACTGCAGTGCAAATGTAATTGAACTGCTTACTTTGCCATTCCTTATACATTGCTGCCCCTAGTGTAATAAATAGTAATTGCATCTTCTGGACTGCTGAAGGCCATTAAAGTCCCCCCATCCCCCATTTGAATGTTATATACAGAGCTTTAGACATGTATCTATATTTTTCAACACAGTTGAATATATCTGTTAATGATTTTTATTATGAAATATGAAAAGA
Source organism: Mastomys coucha (assembly GCF_008632895.1). Lineage (NCBI taxonomy): Eukaryota > Metazoa > Chordata > Mammalia > Rodentia > Muridae > Mastomys > Mastomys coucha. The sequence goes on along the minus strand of NC_045030.1, from coordinate 143,524,432 downwards.
GATGTTCAGCCAGGGCCTTCTGATTCTTCTGATGGGGAAATGACCTGTGGCAACTACTTTCTGATATAAAAACTGTTTGTCTGAGAAGCAGTGTTCACTTATGACAAACACATCCTCTTTATATTCTGACATGATTGAAGAAGCTCCATGCTGATGTCACATGCATTCTAATAATGTGATTTCCAAGGAATTTGAAAGTTAATGTGAAACCACTTTAAAGTTTTATGCAAACAAGGTGTATTCAGATCTGTCTACAGTGTCTTCTCAGATTGTAAGACTTGGCCCTAGATTTGAATAGGGGTGTATGTGTGTGTGTGTGTGTGTGTGTCTGTCTGTCTGTCTGTCTGTCTGTCTATTTGTCTGTGTGTCTCTGGAAGCTTATTCCAGGAAGATGAGCTTACAGTGATAAGAATGCCTTATGCACTGCTAGATTTGCTAATTTGTATTGTTTTATATGATTATAATCATGCAATAAGTTGTGTTATTTTAACCAAGTTGGTCCTTTTTTAAAATTTTTAAATTAATTAATTAATTTATTTATTTATTTATTTATTCATTTATTTATTTTTTGGTTTTTTGAGACAGGGTTTTTCTGTGTAGCCCTGGCTGTCCTGGAACTCACCCTGTAGACCAGTCTGGCCTCGAACTCAGAAATCCGCCTGCCTCTGCCTCCCAAGTGCTGGGATTAAAGGTGTGTGCCACCACTGCCAGGCTCCAAGTTGACCCTTGCCAAGGAAATGACTTGATTCTCTGATGCCACCTTCTTCTGAATGGCAAGGTAAACAGAAATGTTATTGATGCTAAGATCTCTCTGATAGTTTTAGTTGCCATAGTCCACTATAGTTTGGAGGAAATTCTGGTAGGGAAATTAATTTTCAAGGATTAGGGTCAGTGTCCATGCAGTAATTTTCCCCACCAGTTGTCTGAGGTAGTCATTTATCTTCCTTGATTTACAAATAAGGTACCATGTGAGAATAAGAGGAGCTGAACCCATGTCTTCCCTTGTCCGAAGTGTGTGCCTTGAAACCACACCTTGCCCTGTCTGCCCGTCCAGTTCCTTCATTTCCCTCTTTAGTAAGAGCTGAAGAATCAATCTCAGAACATTTTATTGACACTTTTTACGAGATTTACCTGAAACTCTAGGGAAACCTTCATACATCCCAGTCCATTATCTAAAAGACCACTATATAGTGGTGTGTGGTTTACCAATAGGAATATGTTTTGAAAAGTGTGCTGTTTGGTGATTTTATCACCATGTAAACATCTTAGGGTGTACTATGACATCATAGATGATATACTCTTATGTCATTTGATGACATGTGGTCTGGTGTTCGTAGTGCATACATAAATTAACTGACCTCAGACAGACAGACAGACAGATGGACAGAGCCTTGGACAGAGACACATAGATACACAGAGACTGAGACTTAGGGCTGGGCTTATAACACCCAAGATCTGATTCCCAATGAGCCACTTCCTCCAGCAAGGCCCTACCTTCTAAAGGTCCCACAGCCCAAATATCACCACCAGCTGAGGATATTTCCAGCTGGGTAGATTTCACATTCAAACATTAGCAGTCTTCTTTGGAAACATATTGATTCAATATTTTTTTTGCCTTTGCCTTCATTTTTCCCTAAGCTGGGGATTAAACCCAGCCTTCTAACATACTAGGTAAGCCATCTATCACTGCTCTATTAGTGTGCCAATAGGCCCTTTTGCTCATGTTTAATTGGGTTCTTTTTATCACTACTGAGACACCTAAATTCCTCATATACATTTAGGATCTTGATACTGTATGTGGTATATGGTATATTAGAAATGTTCTGATTTTTATTTGAATGTTTTAAAATTTAATTTAATAGATACTTGTTGAATATCTTTCAATATCTAGGTTTTGGTGCATGGTACTCTGATATAATAATGACCAGAATAGAGTGCCAAGCTTCTACCAAGTCTCAGGAAGAGAGTCTATAACTTCCAGAAATTGCACATGATGCTTTCTGGAAGATGTGATAGCTAAGCTAGTCTACCCTTTCTTGACTTCTTTCTTTCTTCCTTCCTTTCTTTCTTTCTTTCTTTCTTTCTTTCTTTCTTTCTTTCTTTCCTTCTGCCTATATGTGTCATGTGTTTGTGTGTATGTGTGTTGTGTGTTGTATGTACTATATATATATATATGTATATATATACACATATTTGTGTATATACATACACAACACATATACTGGTATGAACACCAATGTCCCACTTCTAAGCTAATGTATATGGAGAATAGATAACCTGAAGAAGTAGGTGTGGAGCTTCTTTCTAGAGAACATGTGTCTTAATTTTTTTTGTTTGTTTGTTTGTTTTATTTTTGCTGTGAAGAGACACCATGACCTCAGCAAAGAAAACATTTAATTGGAGCTGGCTTACAGTTTCAGAGGTTTGGTATATTATCATCATGGCAGGAAGCATGGCAGCATGCAGGCAGACACAGTGCTGGAGAACCTGAGAGTTCTACATCTGGATCAGTGGGCAGCAGGAAGAGAGAGAAACTCTAGGCCTGGGATGGGCTTTAAAATCTCAAAGTCCATCCTCACTGACACACTTCATCCAACAAGATCACACCTCCTAATCCTTTCAAATAGTG
>NC_045030.1:143521389-143521677 GCF_008632895.1 Mastomys coucha | reverse complement strand
CCAGTTTCCCCTCCAAAAAACAAAGAAACAAACAAAAACAACAAGAACAAACCCCTGTTCCCTCCCCCTTCTCCATGCCTGCCACCCCACCCTCTCCCACTTCCTGGCCCTGGCATTCCCATACCCTGGGGCACAGAACCTTTACAGGGCCAAGGGCCTCTCCTCCTATTGATGATCGAATTTGCAATCCTCTACTATACATGTTCTGCCAGTATTTCTAACCTAAGAGCCTTTAAGCACCATTCTCATTCAAATGTTGGGGACCACAGGAGTCTGGAGCTTGTTTCC
>NC_045030.1:143518253-143521290 GCF_008632895.1 Mastomys coucha | reverse complement strand
GGTCTCTGTGAGCTGCTTCATTGTTACAAGGTATCTTCAACTTCAGTGTCCTAGTTAGGTTTCTATTGCTGTGATAAAGACAATGGTCAAAAGCAATGTGGGGAGGAAAGGATTTATTTTACCTTATACTTCCAGGTAACAGTCTATCACTGAGGGAAGTCAAGGCAGCAGCTCAAATGAAGCAGAAACCTGGAGACAGGAACTCAACCACAGACCACAGAGGAGTGCTGCTTACTGGCTTGCTCTTCATGACTGGCTCAGCCTGCTTTTTGGTTTTTGGTTGTTCAAGACAGGGTTTCTTTGTGTAGCCTCAACTGTCCTAAAACTAGCTCTGTAGACAAAACTGGCTTCAAACTCCCAGAGATCCTCTGGCCTCTGTCTTCTGGGTGCTGGGATTGAAGGTATGCACCACCATTGCTTCACTCAGCCTGTTGTTTGTTTGTTTGTTTTTAATGCAAATCAGGACCCAGGCTTGGCATCAGACATAATGGGCTGGGCCCTCTTGAATCAATCATTAATTCAAGAAAATGCCGTACAAGCTTGCCTATGTGTCAGTCTGTTGGGGTTATTGTTTCAATTGAGGTTTCCTCTAAAATGACTCTAGCTTGTATCAAGTCTATCAAAAACAAACAAACAAAAACTAACCAGGATAATAAGGGTGGTGGACACAAAGAGACCCCCAGGACAGGAAGCAAGGTTGTATTAATACAAAAGCTGGAGTCAGAAAGGTTTCTTCTCTCTTCCCATTTAGCTTTTGCTATGGGGATCAGTGTAAGTCAGCAGTGATTGAGGAATAGCAAGAAACCCCACAACCAAATGTATGAGGACACAGCAGCTTTTCTTTCCCTTTTTGTGTGTAAGCTGCTGTAGCTCAGCTGAGCTGACCGCGTGCCTGTTCAGGAGGTGCCACTTTGCAGTGCAATAAAGGCAGAGCTGCCAGAAAGCAGCATAGGTTCTTGAGGTTCAGGTATGTCCTAATGGGAATTAATAATAAACAAAAAGAAGATATATTTTCTTTCATGTAAAGCTTGCTGGACAATTCTATATAAATATGGGCTAAAATAGAGCATGGATGTTGAAATGAGTCTTGAAAGGAAATACTTGCTTTTATTATTTATTTATTTATTTATTTTTGAGACAGGGTTCATGTACCCCTGGCTATGTGGGAACTTGCTCTGTAGACCAGTCTGGCCACAAACTCACAGAGTTCCATCTCCCTCTGCTTCCTGAGTGCTAGGATTAAAGGCACCCACCACCACCTGGTGAAATACATGGTTTTAAAATTTTTTTCCCATTACTGTCTGGCTTTCTCTACATTTCCTGTGTCCTTTTCTCTAATAATTCATTATTATATCTTTGTGATTATCTGTGCAGGAAGAATCACTTGTGTCTACACAAAAGCCCTTCAAATGAACACATAAGAGTCTCAGTCCAGGACTGTGGGCGTATCAAAATGGACCTACCTTCCATTTTGTATTATACTTGACATTTTCTCCTTCATGATTTTGATAGATTCTGCTTTGGTCTCCCTGGCAACGATTTTTATGTCTTTGTTTCAGCCTCTTAGCACTGAACAACAAAGAGGAAAGTAGGCTATTACCTGTTCCTGGTTGCTAAGCACAGTGTCCTTGCCTGGGCTGAGTCACTCAGGAGAGATTAGAAGTGGAGCCGTTACTAAGACAACGGAATTGCACATCCATTTCCTCTGTGAGGCCCCTTTTCTTCATACAGTCATATCAAGTAAGAAAGGGAGGGCTCTGGGATAAAAATACTGGCAGGGAACAAAGAAACAATGTAAAGATGCTTTCCTACATTTCAGTAATGGTGGGATTGTTTTAGGAAACCATTTAAAGAACAAAAAAAATGTTAGAATGAGAAGTTCTTTATAACATACAATAACTGACATATACTTGAATGATAGCAAAACATAATATCAGATGATGTCAAAAATAATGACAGTATAAATGCAGAGGGTTCATCTCCCATGGGGCATGGGGGATAAGTGATGTCTGGGCCCCCTCCCCAGAGATAGTTATTAAGTATATATGGGATATAGCCATGGATTAAGTGACAATTTAAAATTCTGTATATGGAAAGCCAAAATGGAAGCTGCTATCTAGAGGCAAAACCAGCCTTTAAGGATGTTGCAGGTTATCCACCAGAGGAGACTGCTCAGATGTGGGTTTAAGTCAATAGAAAGTCTCTATTAGCCTTCCGGTCTGGGCCAGTGCCCAGAGCAGACCTTGGGTGCAAACTCCACAGCCAGTCCTACAACCCCCAGAGGAAGATCTACTCCCAGGTGCTCTAACACACCCAGGATCATAGGATCAGAGGTGAAGAGGACACAACATTTGCCCCAATACCAGAAGTAATTGGGACCAGTGGGACCCAGGCATCCAGGAACTCTGCCTGTCCAGTGGCATGGGCTCTTTCTAGTCTGGGCCAGTGCCCTGAGCAGACCATAGGGGCAAACTCCACAGCCAGTCCCATAACACCAAAAGAAGCTCCACTCCCAAGTCCTCTAACATGCCCAGGATCATAGGATCAGAGGTGCCCTGAGCAGACCTTGGGCGCTAACTCCACAGCTAGTTCCACAACACCTAGAAAAAGTTCCACTCCTAGGTGCTCTAACACGCCCAGGTCCACAGGATCACAGGATCCCAGGAGCTTGGTCACACCAGATTCTTGGACTCTCAGAGGCAGCTTGACTCCGAGGAGCTCTGACACACCCAGGATCTCAGGATCAGAGGATCACAGAGATAACTGAACTCTGAGTTCTGACACAACCAGGATCACAGGAAGGATAGGCTCTGGTCAGATATAGCAAGGGCAGGTAGCACTAGAGATAATCAGATAGTGGGAGTCAAGCTTAAGAACATAAGCAACAGAAATGGAGGTTACTTGGCATCATCAGAACCCAATTCTCCCACCATAGCAAGTCCTGGTCACACCATTACACCAAAAAAGGAAGATTCAGATATAAAATCAATTCTCATGGTGATGATACAGGACTTTAAGAAAGACATAAATAGCACCC
>NC_045030.1:143516124-143517997 GCF_008632895.1 Mastomys coucha | reverse complement strand
AAGCAAAAAGCTCCTAATCCAAAACATCCAGGAAACCCAGGATGCAATGAGAAGACAGTGCTGACAGCAGAGTAGTGAGCCAGGGGTCCAAGAAAAGAGAAACTGGTACCAATCATCTGATGTATGTGTTTGTCTCTCTTTCTTTTTTAGGTTTTTCCAACTATGGCAAGATTTCTACTAATTCCTCCTGATTGAATAGGATAGAAACAACATGTTTCTTGCAAAGCCATATATAGGCCCCCTTCTGAGAAGTAAGTCTAAGTCTTTCCAATTTGCAGGACCATTTCTGAAAGGGAATCTAACTGTTGTTTTAATTCCTGTAGGTCCTGATCAACGTGTCTTCTTAGTTTGGAAAGCATCAGAAGAGGCACATTTAGTCAAACCATGCTACATGCCCACCAAGTGGTGGTCTCAGGGCTAGGTAATATTGCTGTTATCCAGATGAATTAATTCACAAGGCAGCATAGCAGACAATAGAATAAGGGAAGTATGTAGGTTAAAGGCTTTGGATATTAGGAAAGTTTTAGTCCCTTATAAACTGTAATTTGGGTTGTCTCCAGTCACGCTGAGTTTTGTCAGTCAATGAGCTGACAATCTAGTTAATTCTTATCCCTATGTAGTACAGGGGCTGACTGTTTAGGCATAACCAGCAATCCTAGCTGGTTTCTGGCTGGGAATAATTAACTGTATTCTCCAGGGTCCCTTCTTGTGGCATAAAGTCTGACTCCCCAGGTTTTTCCTGTTTCCCAAAGGCCAGAATCTTTTTAAAGGAAAATTTAGGAAATTTCACTTTTATAATCCCTATCTTTACAATAAAAATTTCCCTGTTTCTGGCAGCTAGGGAGCCTAGAAGTAGGACATGCATAGAATTTTTACTCTGTTTTCCTATCTTAAAAGATGAAGTTCCCTATCTTCCCTTTTCTCCATATGAGCAGACTTGTATAGTGGACATCAGTAGGTAAAGGTTAAGATGGAATATGGAACCGGGCGGTGGTGGTGCATGCCTTTGATCCCAGCACTTGGGAGGCAGAGGCAGGCGGATTTCTGAGTTCAAGGCCAGCCTGGTCTACAGAGTGAGTTCCGGGACAGCCAGGGCTACACAGAGAAACCCTGTCTTCCTGTCTCGAGAAACCAAAAAAAAAAAAAAAAAGATGGAATATGGATTGCTGGTTTGTAGTTAAACTATCTAATACCTTCCCTGTATCTGTCTTTCTTAGTTTCCAAATCAGGCCTGAGGGTAGTGAGGGTTGGACCATGATCCTGTATGTATACCAAACATAAGACTTAGAAGAAGTTAGAGGGACCAGGAGTGGAAGGGCCTAGGGACTGATGAAACCTTAATTTCAGTGGGTCCATAGTCCAGAGACAGCAGCGTCTGTGGCTTTCCAATTTCTTGGCCTGGGTGTGGTCAGCTTCCATGCTGTAATGCCAGCTGTCTTCATAGCCGTAGGAGTGTTGAGAATCACCGAATGATTTCCCTTCTAGGTTAGTTCCAGCTCCCCTTTGGCTGTGTGCTTGACCCAGACGGTATTATTTTTCTCAAATAAGGGGAAACTGCTGGTGAACTGTGAGGTTGCCTGAGTCTTTTGTACAGTCCAAAGAAAAGCCTGTATGGAGGACTGGGGGATCTGTGGTGACTTGAGAAAGGAATGGTTAGAAAGTTCTGCCAACTGCTGGTCTCTGAGCCTGGGAAGCAGTGGAGGAGGTCTTGCAAACATAATCTCATAGGGGGTAAATCCTTTCCTGTATAAGGTGCGATAGGTCTAAAACAAACCAAAGGATTTTGTTAATTTCTTTTAATGTCCTATTTATTCTTCTTACCTGGCCAGAACTCTGAGGTCTATAAGCACAATGAACTTTTCAATCTATGTCT
>NC_045030.1:143510738-143515193 GCF_008632895.1 Mastomys coucha | reverse complement strand
TAGACTAGTAGACTATCCCGTGAGTACAGGATCTAGTTGATTAGACAGGTTTGTCACAGAATGTTTCCTTGCCCCCAAAATTTGGGTTAAAACCTCTCTGTCTTTTGTTTCATGGACAAACAGATGAAAAGGTTTTGAGACATTTGGAAGTGCTAGGGCTAGAGCTGAAGTCAAGGCTGTTTTTAAAGTCTCAAATGTCTTTTGTTTAGTCTTAGTCCAGATTAGGGGCTCAGTATCACCCTCGCCCAATTGTATTACTGTATAGAGGCTTGGTTATTTCCACAAACTCTGGAATCCAGAGGCAGCCATATCCAGCTGCACCTAGGAACTCTTGAACCCGTCTCTTAGTCCTTGGAGTTGGGATCTGAAGGATGGCAGCAATCCTACTCTGTGACAGACAGGCTCCTTTCGTCTCCCTGTCAGGGTCCATCTAGGATATCAGGCCAAGGATATTAGGTGGCCCTACTAGAGGTGGTAGCCCACTGCTTTTTGCATGGTCTGTGATGGATGAGATCAATGGCATGGTCCCAAAGAGAGTTCATCTCAGGACTGCTTCTTATAGCTGATATGCCTTTCCTGTCATTATTAAATTAATATAATTTATTATATCAGATCAGATGGATCTGATATAATTGATCAGATTTCCTGCAGATCAACATAAAGATGAGCTTTCATGAATTAATGCTGTTTAGATGAGGTAATGATTCTACAGAATTCCTGATCTGATTCAAATCGTTTTAGGAAGAAAGTTTTAAGAGATGTTTTTAGTAAGAAAACATCTAGAAAGATGTAATAAAGTTAGAATCAAGAATAGAATGTGCCCACTCCTCAATGAGGGGGCTGGAGAGATGGATCAGTGGTTAAGAGCACTGACTGCTCTTCTGAAGGCCCAGCAACCACATGGTGGCTCACAATCATCCATAATGAGATCTGATGCCCTCTTCTGGTCTGTCTGAAGACAGCTACAGTATACTTACATATAATAAATAAATAAATCTTTAAAAACAAAGAAATACAATGAGCTTTCATAATTACACTAAAAAGAGAAATAGACTTGGGACAAATTCTTGTTCAAGGAAAAACATTTAGGTTAAGGATAAAGCCATAGGTGTGCAGTATGATAAGGCAAGGCCATGGGAAAACTGTTGCTTTGAATTTATAATAAGCATATAAAATGAAACACCGCTTTGAACTTAATATCTACCTCCTTCTGTAACTTCCATTTTATATAACATTTTATCTCTGTGGTAATTTTCTAAAGAACCTTTTGTCTAAGAAGGTATTAAAAGACCAGAGAAAGGAAAGTTATTGGTTGGATGGTTTGGCTTGGGGAGCTCTGCCCCATCCATCCATCCATCCATCCATCCATCCATCCAATGTATATGTCTGTTTGTCTGTGCATACATATGTAGATACATGTGTGTATGTATGTAAACATGCATGAATACTTGTGGAGTGTATGAGACAGGTGGTTGGGCCAAACAAAAAATGTGAATATGTTAATGTGCAAATGAGAATGTGAATGAGAATCTAGATGTATGTATGAATGTATATGTCTGTGCATATCTGCCTGTATTGTGCATCTTAATTTTTTTCCTTTCCTTCCTCTTTGATTCACAAAGCGTTAACCAACCAGGCCAATGAAGGGGTTCTTTCTGGCTGTCCGGACAGAAAAGGGAATGATAGAAATAAATCCCTTACCTAATCATCCTGCTTTTAGCAACAAATATCAGTAGATCCAGAGGCCTACAGCTTCTTGCCTCAGAGTAACTTAAAGTCAAGATAGGTATATGTTATTATAAAAATCTTTGGCTTGACCAAGTTTTGTGCCCATGCCCCCCTCCCTGCTTCCTGGTGGTCTGCTTCAGAGAGGACCCAGCCCTAGGCTGCCCCCCCAACACCTCCCCACAGTTGGTAGCCAAAATAGCTACCACAAAATAGCTTCTACAAAGCTACATTCTGTAGCCCAGGTCTGTAACTCTTGCAACAGCCCCTACCTCAGTAGCCCTTTTATAATCTTTCTCAGAAACCTCTGCCAGAAGGGCAGGAGGTTGATTGCTGTATCATTCCTCTGTCTTCCTCTTCAAAAGCAAAGATGGGTTGACTTATCTTTGTCAATGGGAGATGATAGTGCATCTTTCAGGTCCAAGATAGTGCACACCTGTTTCTCTGGAGGAATCAGACTCACAAGAACCAGAAGTCCAGGTTTCTTCACAGTCAGGAGAGGAATATTCCAGGATGACAGGCAGGGCACCAGGATGCATGTTTCTCCAAGCCAGACAATATGGAGGACTACAATTTCTCTTTTTGTTCTCATGGTCACTGGGTATTGTTTAATCTGGATGGGTGTTAATCTGGATGAACTGGTTAATTGAACAATTATAGGAGCTTGGGGTTAGGCCAGTCCTGGGAGGTTCATTTCTGCCCACATCTCTGATAATATTTGTTGTCAATCTGAAAGATAGTCTAGCTGTATCTTTTGACTGGAGGCAGAACTTTTGGCTAGGAGATATTCTGACAGAGGGTAAGGCCAGAATTGTGCTGGGTGTCTGTATGTCTAACTGTGTCTCATCATCAGAGAAGGTGATGGTGGTGGCTTGCCGGGAGCCTCCCAGCCTGGAGAGGGTAGACAAGTGGCACAGAGTAGGGCTCTGATGTGTCTTTAAAGTCTGAGGCTTTCTGAACGTTCTACCTCTCTAACTGTACTGAACTGCTGACCATAACTTCTAAAAAGTCCTAAAAACTTAGTTGCTCTTTCTGAAGGCAAGAAGCTGCTGGAGTAGGCGATTGACACCTGTAGCCTAATAGTGAGGGATTAAGTAATGTGGCCTTTGTTCTAGCTCAGCAGGAACTGCAAGGCTCTAACTTTGAGCCTGCTAGTCAGAAGTCACCGGAGGAAAAGGGAACACTTTGAAAGGTGATCATAGCATTTATTCCCAAGTTGTAAAAAGTTTCCTATGAAAGCTATCTAAAGGTAAAAAAAAAAAGATCCTTGGGGGCGGGGGGGGCGTGGAGAGGAAGGGAAAAATTTCTTCTCATCTCTTTGTCCTCGTACTTATACATCTTTCAAAATACATGATCACTTGTTAAAAAGTTCATCACAGAGGGCTGGTGAGATGGCTCAGTGGGGAAGAGCACTGACTGCTCTTTGGAAGGTCATGAGTTCAAATCCCAGCAACCACATGGTGGCTCACAACCACCCGAAATGAGATCTGACGCCCTCTTCTGGTGCGTCTGAAGATAGCTACAGTGTACTTACATATAATAAATAAATCTTTAAAAAAAAAAGTTCATCACACATTCATACATAAAACCAAATCATAAATTGAGATAGAAGCTCCAACAGAGAATGTTTACATGAATATCCATTAGGAGTAATTATCTGGCTAAACACCGATCATCTGTCACAGATCCACAGGTTCATAGAAAGGTAAAAACCATAACTAAGTTATTAGTGAAGTTTTGTATAAATAAACCCAGTCAATATTTTATCTTCTGTCCTAGCACCTATAATCGTTAGTTTTCTTTTTATGACCTTTGGTTAATTGTTTTACAACCTCTTGGAATGTGCTCTGAGTAGGAGAAAGTCTGGGTACTAAGAGCAATTAACTGGTGACCCTGAGAGACTGGCAGAGTTCCCATTGCAGTTTTGACTATCAGAAAAGGACCTAATAGCAGTCCCACTATAAAAGAGGTTAATAATCACTGATATAATTTTAGGAATTCTTATAGGATCATCATAAAGACTTAAGAAATCATCTACTTGTCTATATAGCATCTCTACAACAGTACATTTTTGTAGATTTGCAGAGATCTACTCAAAAGGGTGGGCTAATACCTAGTGATTGTTATATAACAGGGAAAGCATATTAATAGCAGGAATAATTCCTAAAATAAATTTCCCCTGGGCCTTGCCTATGGAGCAAATCTGTCACAGATTATAATTATAAAAGTAGACTATTTCAGGAAGATCACCTGCCAGTTATTAGTGTGTCCTATGATGCCTACTGACAGTGGTTTTTAGTTTGTGCAAAAGGCCTTTTTCCAATCAGTTTTCTGTTATCTTTTGAGTTATCTCCAGCAATTGGAACCTACTTATACCTTGAAAAAAATTAACTTTCATAACATTTTTAATATTTGGGACCAGCTGGTTGACCAAAGGAACATCTTTTTAGCAACTGACTTTAATCCTTCTAAAAAAAGGTCCTAGTAAAAAATTGTGTAATGTCTCCTTGGTTTGTATTGGACAGAATGGAAATTCCAGTCTGCATTGTCTGGCAGAGATGCCCCTGCCTGTCCTGTGGGGTGGTTTCTCTACCTAATGTTGTGTTTTGAATTTTTCAATTCCCGGGATCACTGGCTGAAATAGAGAAGGTAAGAAGGTAAGTCATTTTAGCCATTCTGACTGGTGTGAGGTGGAATCTCAGGGTTGTTTTGATTTGCATTTCCCTGATG
>NC_045030.1:143507365-143509402 GCF_008632895.1 Mastomys coucha | reverse complement strand
GGTGTTATGGCAGAGCCAAAAGAATTGAGGTCCCTGAATAAGAGATACAGATCTCTTTATTTGGGGGGTGGGGGCGTGTCTCACACCACAGAAACTCACTGGTCGATAAAGGAAAACAAAACACAAACATACAACACGCACATGTGAAAACAACCAAGGGTGACCACCACACATTCACACACCTGAACAGACGTCTCATATGGATCCCAGACACTGGATCAGCAGCTGTATCCGACCACTCCTGGGTGTCCTAACAGAAGGCGCCTTAACCAGACTCAGCTCTGGAGGTGACAGACCAGGTGAGTGTATAATTTGTTTCCTTTTGGGGTGGAGGTGCCAGACCCCTCTGATGCATTAGGCAGAGATTGATCAAAGGAAGTCCTGGGGATCTGGAACATCTCAGATTGTGCACCACTAGGAGTCCCCTGACCACTGCACTCTTCTTCTCTCCAAGGGACTTCCAGACCCTCTGTGTCTCAAGGTTTGGTGTCTGGGGAATCCCAGTGGGAACTCTATAAATGTGGGGCATCACCAGAGAAGACTGCTCAGTCATGGGTTTAAGCCAATAGAAACTCCTTATTAGCCAGCTGATAACTACACTGTGTGCATGTGTGTGTGAAAGACAGAGAAGGGGGAGAGGGAGAGAACAAGAACACACCTTTCTCAGGGTGAGCTTTTTTAAACACAAAAACCATGGTTTAGGTTAACAAAAAAAGCCAGAAGCAGAACTACTGAAGCCATAAATAAAGGTTAGTACGCTTATAGACTATCCAAGAACGATGGACTTTCATAGATTAGGCCTTTGTTTTCATTTTAGCTGTCTACATGCTGAGTTTTACAGCCAGAATGGTACTTTCCTTAAGGAGTCAGTTGTGCTAAGGTCTAGGGCATGTTGCCGCCTTTAGTATATGTCGGAATCCTGAAGTATTAGGCTCTAATACCAGTGAAGAAATGAACTTGCCACTGAAAATGAAGGCAAGCAGGTAAAGAGCAAAAACATCTGTATGAGTCTGGGTTCTCTAGAGTCACAGAACTTATGGAATATCTCTCTACATTGAGGGAATTTATTGTGATAACTTACACCCAACAATGGTCAGCTGTGCATGAGAAGTGCCAAGAATCTAGTCAGTCGCAGGGGCTAGTTGTTTTACCTGGTCTTATATTATAAGCTGAATCCTGAAGAGGTAGGTTCCAACAGATGTGTTGGCAAGTAGGTGCAAGCAGGCAAAGAAGAGTGAGTTGGCCTGCTTCCAGTGTCCTTATGTAGGCCTCCAGCAGGAAGTATGACCCAGATTTAAGGTGTGTACAACCACCCCAGAATTTGGAACTTGCTTTGTCCCAGGCTGGCCTTGAACTCAGAGATCTGCTTGCCGCAGTCTCCTGGGATTAAAGGCATGTACTACCTTGCCTGGGCCTAAAATTTTCATGGCCATTATGGCTCAAGATCAAAAGCATGTGTTATCCCAGGCCAAGATCCAGCTCAGAAGCCCATTTTCTTCCAGCCTCAAGGTTGGCTCACAGGTGTGCCCTCCATTTCTGGAGTGTAGTTCATTCCAGATGGAGTCAAGTTAACAACCAGGAGTAGCCAGCACAGCTTCTCTCTTCCATGGCCTTATACAGGCTGCCACCAGAAGGCACAGATTTAAGGTGCTTCTTCCCATCTCAAGTGATCCAATCAAGAAAAATTCCTTCAGCTGTGCCCAGCAGTTTAGGTTTTAGTTAATGCCAGATGTAGTCAAGTGACAACCAAGAATATCCCTCACAAATCTACCCCTTGTCAACACACAGTCATATCTCCTTGACACACAATCATATCTCCTTATGTCATGCTTATTTTACAAATAAAAACAATAACCAAGTCACAACTATGCCTAACATATAACTGTCCCATGTACAACTGCAATCACATTTTATATTTTAGAGTGTCCCTTAGGGGACATTATTTTTTCCTTCCCACAATCCTATCCCAATCCTCTTCTGATCAGGTGGGGGCCCCTTAGTATCCACTCCACCCTGGCACTTTGAGTCTCTGTAGGG